>NW_025767021.1:600000-1136635 GCF_003918875.1 Haliotis rubra
GGTATGAGACAATAGGCTTGGTTACTCTTGTGAATATCCATGGGGCCGAAGTGATTCTGAAGGGAAGTACTTTCCATTGGTAGTGTATGCCGCTCTAGCATAAATCTCAGATATTTCCTTGAACTGGGATGAATCGAATGTGTAGGTATGCGCCCTGCAGATCTATACTTACCATGTAATCTAGTGGACTAATTAGATGACGGAGTTGAGGTAAATGTATCATGCTAAACGCTGGTGGTTTGCATAGAAATTCTCTGTTGAATGTGCTCATGTTGTAAATGAGACGATACTTCTCTTTGGAATTTTTCGCACTAGGAAAACTGGGGAGTAGAAACCTGGTATGATGTTTTGCTGATCGAGAACTTCTAAGGCCTGTTTGTTTAGTAGAGACTGAACTGTTTCTCTTAACATCGGAAGTTGTGCCAGATGAACGTTGAACCCTGGTGGGTTGACTGTTAACGGTGGCTTGGCCTTGAGTTGTAGACGATATCCGCACTGAAGGATGTTGGATACATACCGATCTTGAAGTATTCCCCAGTTTTCCCAGTGTAGTTGTAGACGTCCACCCACTTGAGAAGGTTGTACTGGGACGACTGGGGGTGGAAGACTCCAGTCGCTCCGAACCTGACTTTCATCGCTTAAATCCATCGGCACCTCTGGATGATCTGCCTCTAGCTGATCCTCCTCTGAACTTGTTGTAATGGCGACCTAAAAGAATCCTTGGGATTATTAACGGTCGCTAATTTCTTATCCCGTGCTCTCTGTAGCCCTGAAAACTTGGACTTGCCGAAGTACCTCTGTGCTGATTGTTTAAAGACGCGCATGCTAATGTATCCATAGATTTAATCATGAGTACTTCTCTAGAATCTTTGATACTTCCTTGGAGACCTTGTTAATGTTGCCACCAAACAGTAAGGGTGAAGACCATGGAGCTGTGTATAGGGGCTCTGTGAATTGTTTATTCCAAGAGCAGGAGGCTAGTAATCCTTGCCGACGTGTCATGGTAGTAGTTTCAGTAAGTGCTGAAAGATGGTCTGTAAGGAATTGTTGATCTTTTTCTGCATAAGTAGAGCTGAATAGATCATCCTGTCTTCCTCATCCGTGGAGTTCTTGAACTTGGTGATGAGAGTTTCGTTAACAGTCCTAGATCTGTTGAGTCCAAAGAACATCCTTCTGGAAATGGTATCTAACTGGGCCATCTTGCGATCGTCTACCCTATAACTTCTGGACTTGGAATCACTGATAAGTTTAAAGTTTTCATCAATCTCCTGAGTCTTGAAAAAGGGCTCCATATTATGTCCATAAAAACTCTTGGCATTGAAGAATGGTAAATGGGTAAGTTGAGTTTTAGCAGATTTGGAGTAGGCTGTATCCAGTTTAGCAGGAACGGCTGCGATAGGATCCATAGGAGGCACGGTGATATGATCTACATCATCATCTAACATCAGGTAAGTTTGGGCTGTATCCTCGTTCTTAGAGGGAGAGGCCAGTTGTAATTCGCTTACCATCCAATACCTTATCTCAGCCTCTGAGAAAATGATACCATCGTCCTCCTCTGACGATGGTCAGATGTCGGAGTCCTCGATCTGTAAGAAGATCTATGTGAGGACTGAGGAGAACGGACTGACGAAAGTGGCTAGTGTATGTAGACCTTGGAGAAGACATCCTTCGCTGGGAGATTGTGGGCTTCGGGTGGAACGGTGATGGCTTCGCGAGACGCTCTGGACTTCTCGAACGTTGAGGGCTACGCTGATCGCCTTCTAGGCGATGTAGAACCACTTAGCCTTCTTCGGCCCCACGCTAATGTCTGGAGTCAGTGTCCGATCCGACATATGAGCGCTTGTTTCGCGGACGCCCTTCGTGCATGACAAGGTGCGTGCGGCGAAGCGCCTTCCTTCTCCTCGCAAGCCTCTTGCAAAAGGTGAGGCTCTGGCTCCTTCACGGAGGCGGCCTGGGATACCTTATGCAAAGAGCTCACTCCGGCAGGGTTGCCCTTCGCTGAGGCGCTGCCTATGGGCTCAGAGGCCCCACGCTGAAGCCAAGGCGGGCTCTGAGGCCCTGTATGACTTAATATGGGTGGGCTCTGAGGCCCGTGGGCTCTGAGGCCTCTGTAAGCCGTAGCAGTCTTCCATCACCCTCATTATGTGGTTGATCAAGTCGCCTGAAGCGGTTCATGCTGATGAGGGATGTCTCTCTGCAGAGGTGACGGACCCTCAGATAAAATTTCTGGAGATAGAGTCGGCATCTCCGGGTTGTGTGTTCATCTGCGCTGAGGTGACAGTCGCAGAAACGGGCCGTTTCTTGTGACGAACTTCTGGAATGATAATTGGCAAATCATCATCATATAATGCTAATTCTGTAACTGGTAAGATATCAGAGGCAAAATTATTAGATTTTGTTGACTTCCCTTTAGATGAAGGTGTAGATCTTGGTGTACGCAGTGTACGAGATGATATGGATGGTTTCCTCGACTTGGACTGAGAAGACGGCAGCTCTTGAGATGCAGGTCGCTTCTTGGACATAGCGGACTGCGTCCCACGCTTATCCGCCGAGGGAAACTCAGGCATGCCACCAGCTGGTGGCGTGTCCTCAGTCAACAGTTGACATGAAACATTAATTTGCGATCTATTAGCCATGTTTGAATTTGTTTACGGATTTATCTGCCTTCCGCCTATAAACGGAACATAAATATTTGTCAAAGGCAGAGATAGGTAAATTGATACAAAATTTACAACGAGAATCAAAGGAACATGGAGTAATGCAACTAGGGCATTTTAAATGTGGATCGGTATCAGAATAACGTAGTTTACATTCTGTGCAAATTTTCATTAATGTAGCCTACTGAACAAACACGACGAACCGCGGAATAAAACAGCAGAAACACAATTAATAATCAATGCAAATTGAATAATTATACTAGTACTACCTCTATACTAACGTATAAGAGGAACTAACTAAATATAATTAAAGGATATAGTGTGTTGGGAGACACAGGCGCTCTCACGTCCAGCTCACTGGGCGAAGAAGGAGAGAGTGAGGCACATGGGCTTGGGTGGCGCCCTCGTTCCCGCGCTTACAGAAGGGAGGTAACTCGTGGTGAGTACTAATGAGTGATTCTTTATTGAAGGGAACTTCAATTGGGAGATACAAGTGTTCCACTAGGTTCGCCAGAAGAAGAAGACAAGCAAATAAGCATGAGTCAGGATAAGAAAAAATATAAATTATTGTGAGTCCCCAGGACTCCCATTTTTAAAAGTCTGTGTAAAACTCTGATGATTACACAATGCCATATTAGAAAGAGGTCAAATGTAACATATGATATATTTGGGATTACACCTTTTTATATAAAGTACAAATTCTAGTACTATTTTGGGCGGAGTCCCATCCAGGATTTGAACCCACACCCTCAGAGTCAGGCACCTAATCACCATTTTTGTGGAAGTCGCAGTGGCTGAGCGGCTGACTCGTCTGTTGGCAATTAGGTGCCTGACTCTGAGGGTGTGGGTTTGAATCCCGGATGGGACTCAACCCCAAAAAGTACTAGAATTTCTACTTAAACAAGAAAGTGTTATCCCAAATATATCATATGTTAAGAAAGGTCCATTTAAAAAAAAAAAAATTCACTGTGTGAGCCTTTTGTGAATTTGCAGTCAAACAGGCTTGATTATCTCAAGGGATTAATGGGATTAATGCTTAATCATCATGTACCATCAGCCAGAATGTTCCACAGAGAGTCAGTGAATACCAGCATATACCAGTTATAATCTAACCTGGGATGCAGAAATCAGCAAGCGTTTGAAGTCTCCGCTCGTGTCATCCTCTATATCTTTTTCAATGAGAGTATCGCTGACTTTGCGATTTGGGCTTGCAACTGAAACATACATGCACTATGGGTTGAAGTAACACCACCAATTGTTATATATTTTAGCTGCAGATCTTTGTCTTTAGACATTTTAAACGTTGTTTCAGTTTAAAGTTCAATGTCTACAAATGATGATTTGTGTGAGTATATACATATTGCTTACCATCACCATAAACCTTCTTCATCTCAGCAATCTGTCGGTTCGTGCGAGTCATCAGTACCTCAATCAGTGTAGCCTCATCAGTTCCTAGGCCCTGGAGTGAGTGAGTGAGTTTAATATATTCCACTTTAAGCATATTCCTGCAATATCGGGTGACACCAGAAACGTAATGTTGCCAGGTTAGGGGTTTGGAGAATGAAACTCAGCCTGACTTGAATGGAACAATGAGCTGTAGAGAGTTATTGCTATGTTCAGGAGATATGTTCATACACAACTAGAACAACTAGCTCACTTACATAGATGGCCTCCTTCACACACCAGGCGTCATAGTGGGCAGGGTCCACGAAACACGCCATCACCGACTCTCGGTAGTCCCCGCTCAGCTCACTGTGAATATCCTCGACCAGATCCTGGACACAATAATAACAACAGTCATAAAAATCAGCGATGTATAACATCAAAGACTCAAAACCATAGAACTGTCCCTCCTGGATTCTGTGACGAATTTTTAAAAATTACGCGGCAATTTAAATTAATTCTGCCTCCCATTTTTAAAAATTCTGCAAAAAGATTCTACAGTTAAAAAATTGAAATAAAACCCCACAAAATAATGCAATTTCAATCTTCAAAAAGATCGAGTTTGTCAACATAATTGCAGTGTAAAATTCAAATAATATTATTGTAAGGTGCTGAAGAAAATATTACCTTATGAATACATTATCTATATTCGTAAATATTTTGAAAATATCGTGATGACAAATGTCTCAGTTCAGTTTTGTGTAACCAATCATACTTTTACATTTACCCCTACTTTTCATTTCGGTTGATAGTAATCTTGATTCAACAAAAATAAGTAAATTCCGTAGCAGAAAAAACGGCAAATTCTGCAGATATTCTCCATGAACATGTGTTTCCCACGGACCAGACGTTTTTCTGCATTAAATGCTAATTTCCGCGATATATTCTGCAACCGCAGAATTGCGGAATCCAGAAGGGACTGATAGAGTGGCATGATATCTTCATTAGATGAACATACATTATCATTATCAACTCCCCTAGGGAGTATTCACTCAACAGAAGCTGTCTCCTAGGATGGCAGGTTTGTATTCGCAACTTATCTTACAGGGGCCCCAATCCATAACCTGTTCGTAGCACTATGATATTCACAAGTATATGATAAACGAATACTTTGTGGATGAGGCTACAGGTAGTCTGTTAAACAGTGAAAAATTTCAAACAAAGCTGCATTCACAACTTATTCCAAGAGTATTGTTGAACAGTGAAAACTTAAAACAAACTCTCACAATGAAAAGTCGTTAATGACATTTTTTTTCCAGAAATACAACTATGTTATTTGAAAACATTTAGCTAAAGGGATTATTTAAAATCCAAAAGGATCCAAAGAGAGTTCTTACTTTCAGGAGTTCCAGAATTAACTAGATTCTAAGTTAAACACTGCCTCTGCGATGAGAACTTGCACGATAGAAAGAATCTGAATCTGAAATATTTGCAGTCAATCCTCTATTGTTGGACACTATGAAAGTCACTGACCCGTCCGTACATGGTCTTGTACATGGTTTTGAGTTTCTGTCTCTGCTGATTACACCGTGAGGCCACAACATGGGTGATAGCATCCTCGTCAGTACCTGTCACAAGCAGCAAACATTTCACCATACAATCTGTACACAATCACAATCTGTACAAACTGTATCCATGTAGCCAAAGCACAGTACAGACACTTATTTACTAGATGATAGAGGATGCCACATACTCTCATTCATTTTTTTTCAATATATCTTTTTCAATATTTTTATATTTTTCAATTTTTTATAAATATTTTTTTGGGGGGAGTTGTCATCCATTTTGTTCTGGGAAGGGGTGGGGGGTCATCAATTTTGTACACATGCACTAGGGGGGTGTCATTGATTTTGTACATGAAATGTGGGATGTCACTTACTTTGTACCTAAAATTTTAGGAGGGGGGAGAGAGAGAGTGTGTCTGGATTGACATTGTATATGCAACTCCATAAAAATCATCATCACACACACACGCGCGCATCCTAACCATTAAATATGAACAGTTCCTTAGGTTTTGTCTACAATTTGGCACAAAGAATATTGTAGCGCATCCCTGGGGTCGTGAGTGTGATATGACCCACCTGCTCCCCTCATTCCCTTCCGCAGGTATTCACAGTCAGCCTCTGGGTCCCAGGGCTTGTCAGTTAGGTCGGTGGCACGGTCAGAGTTGTAGAACAGGACAACAGGGTCCTCTGCAGGGTATACCATGAATGGCTTCACAGTCCCCTCGGTCATCTCAAACGTGCCACTGACAGCCTCGCGACGCATCAACTCATCAACAAACCTGGCTTTCATTAGATCCTTTAAGTCACCCTGCAACAGAATCATTGCCACATAGTAAAACATTAAAAGAAGTGAATAATTATTTTTATATATATAACTAGCTCTCTCTCTCCTTTCCATTCTCCTTGCTAATCTCCTGACACTGACACACAGAGGATGGATCAGCTGGCTGCCGCCGACTCAGTATACTCACTGTTTTAGCCTTCTCCACCTCTATTTCCTCCTCCTTGCTAATCTCCTGACCCTTGGACTGCTTTTCTTCCAGCTGAATATGAAATAACTTTTGATGAAAAAAGGTGCTAGCTGAGTGACAAAATTTCAATACGATTATAAAATACACTGTAACCAAGGGGTTCAGTATCTGGGTAGTGTAAGGTAATAGAGGGATGGGCATCTAGGTAGGGTCAGGTATCTGGGTAGTGTCAGGTAATAGAGGGATGGGCATCCAGGTAGGGTCAGGTATCTGGGTAGTGTCAGGTAATAGAGGGATGGGCATCCAGGTAGGGTCAGGTATTTGGGTAGGTGTCAGGTAATAGAGGGATGGGCATCCAGGTAGGGTCAGGTATTTGGGTAGTGTAAGGTAATAGAGGGATGGGCATCCAGGTAGGGTCAGGTATTTGGGTAGGAGGGTGTCAGGTAAGGTCAGGTAATAGGGATGGGCATCCAGGTAGGGTCAGGTATTTGGGTAGTGTCAGGTAATAGAGGGATGGGCATCCAGGTAGGGTCAGGTATTTGGGTAGGGTCAGGTAATAGAGGGATGGGCATCCAGGTAGGGTCAGGTATTTGGGTAGTGTCAGGTAATAGAGGGATGGGCATCCAGGTAGGGTCAGGTATTTGGGTAGGGTCAGGTAATAGAGGGATGGGCATCCAGGTAGGGTCAGGTATCAGGTAGTGTGTAATAGGTATGGGCATCAGGTAATTTGGGTAGAGGGATGGGCATCCAGGTAGGGTCAGGTATTTGGGTAGTGTAAGGTAATAGAGGGATGGGCATCTAGGTAGGGTCAGGTATTTGGGTAGTGTCAGGTAATAGAGGGATGGGCATCCAGGTAGGGTCAGGTATTTGGGTAGGGTCAGGTAATAGAGGGATGGGCATCCAGGTAGGGTCAGGTAGGGTCAGGTATCATCCAGGTAGGTAGGTGGGTAGGGTCAGGTAATAGAGGGATGGGCATCCAGGTAGGGTCAGGTATTTGGGTAGGTGTCAGGTAATAGAGGGATGGGCGCATCTGTAAAAAGAAAAATAGTGGACCAGGAAAATGTGGCACAGAGGGATGTGCACCCAGGAAGGTTGTGAAAATAGTGGATGGCTGTGAAAAAAGAAAAATAGAGGAATGGGTGACCCAGGATCCCAGGAGGCATCCAGTGGATAATCCTGTGTGGCACAGGATGGCATCTGTGTGGCACAGGCACCAGGACACCCCAGGTGGCACAGTGGATGACCCCAGTGGCCACAGGATGACCCAGTGGATGGCATCCAGGTGGCATCAGAATCCACTGTCTGTATCTGTGGTCTGTGTGCCAGTATCTGCCCATGTAAGGTGGCTGTAGGAGCCATTGTGGCCCAGATGGAAACAGAAGACACGAACCAGAGAGAAATACTTTGTATAAATATATCTTGGACCAACCACAAAATATGGAACACACAACCCCATAACCAGAATCACACATGGACACACACCCAGGAATGACCACAGACCCAGGAAACCGGACCAGGACAATCCCAGAATCAACAGCATGAATGACCCAGAATGGACACGACCCAGATGAAGCAGAATGTAAGGACGACCCAGACACACAGAGCCAACATAAGGACGGAGATGGCACAGCACAGCACATCTGGACAGGGCCTGAGAGCACACAACAAGACATGTGGAAACAGAGACCACACGGAAGGAGGATGACATGGAGGGACGGAGGCACATACAGAATCAAGGAAGGAACAGGATAAGCCACGACACAGACAACTGAGCCCCAGCACAGTGAGCAGGAACACGACACAGAATGGATGGAACCACAGGACTTGACAGCCCCATACACATTCCAACATGGAAGATCTGATCCCATGGACCACAATCATATGACCATCCACCCTGAGGGACCATGACCCCACGAATGAGAATGGACCACACACAGTCCCATGGACAGGACACCGAAACGACCGACAGGAAGAAAGAGACCTGAAACGACAGAATGACCAGCAGGAACACGAATCATAGACCAGAAATACCTACATCAAAGTTTGGATGTTTGTAACATATAATCCAAATACGCGTGGACGAGCAAAATGTTATATTTCTCTTATTTTCAAGAAGTATTTTGAGTTTATTTATTTTTCTATTTTAATTTGATGTCACGTTATGTATGTTACATATGTGTACTGTTCGAATTATACAATAGATGTTACGGTAAACGCCATTCTTCCGATTTCGATCTGACACCGAGGTGAAGAAAGTTAAAACCGGTAAAATACCTATCAGTATTCAGCCCGATATGTGTTTGTGGCAGTTTTCGTGCTTTACAAATGTAACGCTGAACGTCTATCGGTAACCATACACCATTAATTACCTCACGCACGCCGCAGATACTATTTGGATGAAAGGCGACCGGTTACGTGCACTATTTTGGCTGGTCTCAAGCAGGTGCCATGGGCCTCCATGGAGATGTAAACAACTTTCGGCCTTGCCCTTTCTGTTAGCAACCTTCACCTTATAGATTTAGTCCTCACAGCGCAGACTGAGTGCTAACACTGTGTGAAGTTTGCTGTCGTAGAGCTTTGGATGTCACATGTTTTCAGATAGACCTATAATTGCTTAGTCTCTGAATATATATAATTTTGATAGTAACAAACAAGTCCATTTAAATTGAAATAGGGCTTTAGCACTGCAGAGAGGGCTAGGCAGTAGGGTAAATAATGTGCTTCAGGTACTGTGAGACAGACTAGTTTTCAGACAGCAGTGTGTTCTCGCACTATAACGAGGCGGGTTGACTCACACAGGATAAATAAAATCTCGGATGATTTCATGTGTAAGTTGCCTTTATAAAGGTTGTGGCATGGTTTAGAATTATTATTATTATTATAAGTTGAAGTAAGCTAGTGCAGCAGTACGTATTACTATCTAGAGTGAGTGAGTTGGGTTTTCGCCGCTTTAACGGCGGGGAACACCAGAAATGGGCCACACACAGTGTACCCATGTGGGGAATCGAACCCGGGCCTTCGGCGTGACGACCAAACGCTTTAACCACTAAGGTACCCCACCACCCCACTTAGTACTAGAAGTTAATACGAGACTGGTATAAATATTGATATTTAATCAATTTTTATTTACACATTATTTGGCACAGAATGCCAACTTATTGCATAACTGTAAGTTCACTTGTTTAACTATATACAGTGTAGGAAAGATGTAGAAAATCTAGCCTGTCCACAGGACTGGCAGGTCAAATTTGTACCAGTCCTGCCAAAATCTAGCCTGTCCTCCAAATATAAATAAAACACCTTCGGCAGTAAATATTCAAAAAGGTTATAATCATTATATATATGTCATTGGTTTGCTAAAATCTACCCGACATGAGGACGGACTAGATATTTTTTTAACCCGTCCTCCACAAAATTCACCCGTCTCGGACGTTGGGACGGGCTATCTTTCCTACACTGCTATATAGCTCCTAAAATGGTGCAAACACTCATCTTTGGGTTTGGATAGTGTGAGTAAGTGCGTGGTCTGAACAAGATCTTTGACATTTTCTAATCAATTTACTCGGCCGAGGAGGTGAAGTGAGGTGAAATTGGGTTTAACGTCGTGCTTGAGAATATTTCGCTCATATGACGACATGCATGCGTGTGTATGTGTATGTGCGGCTGCTTGTACTAGCCCAGACTTAAGCTGGTTTTATAGTGCTAGCCCACTGAGATACCACGCCGCAGTGAAGCATGAATACCCCACTCAGACACAATACTTATACTGACTCCAAGCCGACCAGTCCTTGTTGTACCCATTAATGCCGAGCGCCAGGCAGGAACCAACAAGTACCATATTTTAACGTCTTTTGGTATGACGCGGTCGGGGGATCAAACCCGCAACCTTCCGCTCTCCGGGCTGACGCTCTAACCACTACATCACAGAGGCAGTCACTCAGCCGAGGAGATTTTAGGACACCCCATGTGTTTTGTGACTAAATGTGATAAACCTCTCTGCTATAGTGTTTAGATCCCACTGGCGTCCTCCTGGTGATGTAAAGGGTCCTTGCCAGTTATTTGTTTTGTTTGGCAAAACTTCCATCTACCATAAAAAGATTAGGGAACTGTTAAAATGATAACGAAGATTATTAACTCGAGTATGATTGAGTTTGGTATTGCCTGTCATTCTGCCTGAAGAGCTAGCCCAAGTTTGACCATGCTGGCGATGTTGTTCAGTACAGTTGCATTAGCAAATGCCAGTTGTCCTATAGGCATTCACATCTTGGCTTCTCTAACCTGTGAAGATCCCGGTAAGAATTGGTCTCCAGCAACCCATGCTTGTCGCAAGGGGCAACTTACTGGATCAGGTGGTGTGTCTCACTGGAATTTATAGCTGGAATAATGCTGAGTGGGGCAGTAAACTAGAAACAAATGGAAACTTCTTTGTGCATGGCATCACATACAGTTCTTGGATGATGTGGAAGTTCTTTGTGATGAGGTCTTCATTTCTATGCAGCACCAGAGTATTGTAAATGTACACCTCAACGACAGCAGCATTCTAATTCTACATTTCTTTTTGTTAGTACCGCTGGAATACTGTCGAGTGTGGCATTAAATAACATGTTTTTTTAACAGACAAGGACAAACTTTATGGATGAACAACTTCTTTATTCAGGAGATGCAACGTTTCGATACAGATTCTTGTATCGTTGTCAAGCAAGTAGTTGACAAGTAGAATCCGTATCGAAACGTTGCATCTCCGGAATAAAGAAGTTGTTCATCCATAAAGTTTGTCCTTATCTGATTCACCAGCTTCTAAATATACCACTCAAAGAAAGTTTGTGGAAGTATGTACATGTTCCTTGTCAATACTCATATGCTCTAAGTTTTGTTACAAATACACACCTTGTGAAGTATAAGTTGCAACATACTAACCACATGTCTCATTAAGACATAAGTGATTATAACAAAGAGTTAATTCAAAATTTTATTTAAGAATATATTATTGCACGTTTCATTGTGTGAATTATTGATCTTGTATAAATTGTCGGTATATACAAATATATATAATCACCTGTAAACAACATATTACAAATTAATATATTTTCTGTATGTAATAAAAGCTGAAGACACAAGTCCAAGATCCATATAACAAAAACTATGTTCTCCAAGTAGTACAAGTTTAACAAATAAAACACACACAAGACAAATCTGTTATATGATGCACTAGATGCTACAGATCATTGGCACAAATCAGGCTTTATCAGGCATCAATTAGGAGGAAATGGTTCTCCCCAGTCAAACTGACCACGAGGAACCTTGCCCCATGAAGAAAAATTCCACCTTGGATACACGATTACACACAAAAACTACATTTATCAATTCCGTTATCTGTTAGTTCATACACACAATCAAACTTCTTTCATCACAATTTGCTTTGTGGAGGCTGAAGGTCGTCAGAGAAGGTGCTGTATGTCTTCCGTTCGTATGTCACCCCTTCCACCTGCAGAACACACTGGAAGAGCGCTTCGTACAGAGGCAGCCATTTTGTCTTCTTTGACACAGTAGCAAGAGGGTCAAGGAAGTTGGAAACATAGGCAAATCCGACGTGATGTTTGGTATCTGCTGCGGGCAAATTGGCCTCCAAATCCTCCATGACCAACCATGTAGTGAACCTGAATATAGTGAAACCTTGTTAATCTGGACACGCCCTTCTCAGTTAATTATCCAATTCAACATATTTCTGGAATAGTGAAGCACAGATACAGAGTAATGTCCCCTATGTAAACATAGACATTCCTAATGCTCACGGTTCAGTGACCGCCTCCATGGTGTAGTGGTTAGAACGTCCAGCCGGAGAGCAGCAGGTCGCGGGTTCGACGTTAAAGTATGGTATTTGTTGGTCCCTGCCTGGCGCTCGGCATTAATGGGTACAACAAGGACTGGTTGGCTCGGAGTCAGTATTATGTGTCTGAGTGGGGTATTCATGCTTCACTGCAGCATGGTATCTCAGTGAGCTAGCACTATAAAACCAGCTTCAGTCTGGGCTAGTACAAGCAGCCGCACCTACACATACACACGCATGCACGTCGTCATATGAGCGAAATATTCTCCAGTGTGCGACGTTAAACCCAATTTCACCTCACCTCACTGTTCAGTATACAGTGTTTCCAAAATGGCAGGGTCTGGACGGTTTATGTGGCTCTCTGCTCTTTATATATTCAATTTAACTGATTGTTTTTATCAATTTGCACTGCAGAATGCCAATTATCTGTAACATACAGGGTCCTCTTGGAATATATCAATGATCTTCCAGCATTATAGAGCACTAAAATCTGACTTGAAATTTGAGGATGTTTTAGTGGCTTTTTTATGAACACTTAGGTGTATGACATATGACTTAATTTGAAACTGATTTACCTCTAAAGATTCAAGAAAGCTATCATTGTCCGTGGCAAGCCAAAGATCATGCACCGATCCTCATTCAATAATTGGCACCATACATTGTATTGGTAGCACTCACTGTGCAGCGGTAAACAAATGAAGTGATTTCTTATGAGTCATGTATCATTGAAGGCCAAACGTCATAAGACCATATATTTCATATATTTCAGTTATTATGAAGTACACTCAGTATTTGCAACATGTCTATGTACATTGAGGTGCTAATCATATGTTTTGATGTTGAATGGTTCTTGTTCCTCAAATAAATCACATTAATCAGATTCAGATGAAACCAAATTACCAAGAAGGAATGGCAATAATTATGTCCCCTGTACCTGACCAGCTTCCTCTACAGGTAGTAGACTTGTGCCAAGGCTGTAGATATCACTCCCTCCATATGTCTTGTCAGCACCCCATGACAGTGGAATCTGCAGTCTCTTTATGGCATCAGGGGAGATAATCCTGCGTCCATTACTGTCTGCCCCTTTAGCCAGGATGCCATGAAACTTGGCCACAGCCTTGGCTGTGCCTACCCCATGAGACGATCCACAGGGCACATCCATGAAGTCCGGGTCATGTAGAGACTGGGTCTATTGACAACGATCACATCCCAAATTTGAGAAAACATGGCTACATGAGTATTGCATACATGTGCCTCTTATTTATTATGAATGTCATTTTCCCAAATAATTAATTATATACAAAATAGAAATCAAGTTTCAGTACAATAAGCTCAGGGAGTCGATGGTTAAACACTAGATTCCTTAGATATCCAGAAGTGTTTGCAAAAGAAGAGTACAATAACTGGGGTGTTGATTGGAGTCTTGATTACTAGCTCTTGAGTAGTTTCCCAAGAAATCAGTTTGTAAATGTGCAGGGGTGGAAATAACTTTAAAATTGCTAGTGTACTCCGGTGCAGTGGCACATGTAAAATCACTTGACCTGATAATTCTTCCACTATACCGGCCGATTTTCTTGTTGATTTTTTAAATAAGCACCATAATTAACATTGGAAAGTCAACTGGACACCGGTACAGCGTGACATACAAATTTGCTAGCCCGACAGAACACTGGACTGGGGCGTCGGGCAATGGGTTATTTCCGTCCCTGATGTGATAAACATCTGTCATAAAACCAGCCATTTGGGGCCTTTCATTTCTCAGCAACACCTTTCAATTTGAAATACATAAGGTTAATATGCAAAATCTCTAAATTCTGACCTGGTTTTAGTAAGTAGTGAGGATGATTTTAGGCTGCTTTTATCGATATTCCCGCAATGTCACCATGGGACATGGGACCAAACTGCACACATTGTAACCATGTGGGGAATAGAACCCTGGATCTATGGCATGGCAAGGAAACACTTTAACCACTAGGCTACTCCACTGCCCCTCTCGACCTAGAACTTACATTGTTCGTGTAATGTTTTCAGCAGACACATCTCTGGCTTGATTATACATTCAGACATCTCTGACTTATCATACATTCAAAAACATCTCGAGCTTGACAATACATTCTGACAACTCTCTGGCTTGATTATACATTCAGAAACATCTCTGGCTTGATTATACATTCACTCACATCTCTGGATTGATTATACATTCAGACACATCTCTGGCTTGATTATACATTCAGACATCTCTGGCTTGATTATACATTCAGACATCTCTGGCTTGATTATACATTCTGACACATCTCTGGCTTGATTATATATTCACTCACCTCTCTGGCTTGATGATACATCAAGACACATGTCTGGCTTGATTATACATTCAGACATCTCTGGCTTGATTTACATTCAGATACATTCAGACATTATACATGTCTGATTGATTATACATTCAGACATCTCTGGCTTGATTATACATTATTACATCTCATTCAGATACATCAGCTTGATTACTCTCTGGCTCTGATTATTATACATTCAGAAACATCTGGTTTGATTACACAGACACATCTCTGGCTTGATTATACATTCAGACAGATTTCTGACTTGATTATACATTCTGATTACACAGACATCTGATTATACATTGGCTTGATTATACATTCAGACATCTCTGGCTTGATTATACATTCAGACATCTCTTCATTATTTGATTATACATTCATTATACATTGACATATCTGGCTTGATTATACATTCAGACATCTCTTTATTCAGACATCTCATTGTATACACAGACATCTCTGGCTTGATAACACATTCAGATACATCTCTGGCTTCATTATACATTCACTCACATCTCTGGCTTGATTATACATTCAGACTTCTCTGAATTGATTATACATTCAGATACATCTCTGGATTGATTATACATTCAGATACATCTCTGTCTTGATTATACATTCAGAAACATCTGGCTTGATTACACAGACACATCACTGACTTTATTATACATTCAGACAAATCACTGGCTTGATTATACATTCAGACACATCTCTGGCTTGATTATACATTCAGAAACATCTGGCTTGATTACACAGACACATCACTGACTTTATTATACATTCAGACAAATCACTGGCTTGATTACACAGACACATCTCTGGCTTGATTATACATTCAGACACATCTCTGGCTTGATTATACATTCAGACACATCTCTGGCTTGATTATACATTCAGACACATCTCTGGCTTGATTATACATTAAATGTGGACTTACTCTTTTCCAGTCCTGTGGGTTCTTCAGGGTCAGAGCGAAGATCTCGGGGTCTCCAGCGAAGTTCCCCGCTTTGTTGCTATAGTAATCCCGGAGTGCCTGCATATCAACATGTAAGCGGGTCGTTCTGTGTTGGAGTTGTTTCGGCATTCCGATGTTGAAGTCAATGTCTGGAGATGTAAACAAATACAAAACTAAACCAAGGCAGGGTTATGGTTTTTTTTAATCTTATTTTCATTCTGTAAATAGCTGTTTAAGACTTCCATTGTGTTTAAAATCAGTTCTTCTGTAGCCAGGCTGCCTATAACAGACTGTAAATGCACTGGTATTTTCTGGTGCAAATGTTCAACAATACGCATTATGATATGTTTACAAATACAGCAGTATATTGGGCAAACATTAATGTAAATATTTTACATTATTTATATGTTCCATAATCCAGGTAAACTAATATCTTTCTGATGCTGACTGCCTCTATACTGATACTGGCTAGTGGACACACATTGTTTGATCGACATTCTAGCAGGTGGTGACTCAAAAATGAAACATTCAACTTTATGGATGACCAGTGTATGAAATAAGCCAAAAATCCAGCCAGACATCAGGGCTGGTAACTTCAAAATGTTACCAGCCCAAAATGGATTTAACCAGACCAAATATGGTGAATTTACTCAGATGTATGGAACATCTAAAAAACATTACCAGACCATCGGGCTGGCTAGCTGTAAATTTAGACCGTCCGTCAGAAATCTAGACCGTCTCGGGCGGTCAGACAGGCTTTATTCCATACACTGTGGATGACAACTTCTTATTTATTGCATAAGTATCCCCCTTGTTTATTGGCTTCGTCACTAGTCACATTTGTTGTTCTTAGTCCACTATTGGCCTCTCCCAATTATGTACCAGTTGTTATTCAAGTACATGTTGTTGTTAATGTTAATATGCTGCCTGTCAAAACGTACTACGTATACATACCTTTCATCATTTGGTTGTGTTCACTTTTACCTTGATAACGGTGTAAGAATCTACATCGAAACACCGCTCTATGCAATAAATAAGAAGTTGTTATCAATAAAGTTGTATGTTTCATTTTTATTAGTGGATACTCCTTCATAAGATAGGGCCAAATAAAAATTATGTTGTGGTTCCGATTACACCTCTTTAAGATTTAGGGTAGGTAGGTAGGAATTATTTTATTTAACCTATTTTTTTCAGAAGGAAAGTACAAACTAATAACACATGTATCAATGTGTAATTGTTTATTCAATCAAGCTTGTGGCCATCATGTCGACTTTCTCTATCAGAATGACCGATATTTGTCAGTGCCAGGAAAAAACAATGGTATCTGAAAGCTTATTTTATTCAGTCTGCTTAAAAAAAATAGGGTCGGCACCAGAATTCAAGGGTCGGTCGGGTAATCGGAACCACATTTATTTTTTTAGGCCTAGTCATCATCATGCACACAGTTACATGCACTAATGGTTTGATTGGAGGCTGCCAACATGCTGCTTATCGTTGTGGGCAAAGTCAGTACTTGGCTGGTTTGTATACACCGATATCCTCCCTCACCTGGCATACTGACTGCCAATCATCACTACATTCAATAACTTATTCAACTATTCTGGTTCTCGCAAGAGATAAAGGTTAAAGAGCACCCAGATTAAAACAACCCTATGTATCATGCAACATAGCCACCAACTCAACATTTTGCTTCAATCTGTCAGATACACTCCAAGTTAGTGCATGCAGTAATATAACTCATTACAGTAGTGTCACTGTTCTGGTGGTTAAAACGAGGGCTGCTCAAATGGTCTGCAGCAAATGATTGTGGATTGCTATTTTCAATTTGAAATTTCCATTTTCCTCAGAATTTATGAAAGTAAGAACATCAAAAACAAACAACTTTAGATCAATATCACAAAAATTTGTCACAATTTTAGCCATAATTGTCACAATTATTCCATACATGTTATGGAATCTTAGATAAAACTCACTATTGACCCACTGATCTCAATGCTCATATCCTAAGGCCAAACCAAAAAAATGTTGTGGTTCCGATTACACCTCTTTAAAAACTAGGGCAGGTACGTAGGAATTCTTTTTTCTTTTCTTTTTTTTTAGAAGTAAAGTACGAACTAGTAACACATTTATCAATGTGTAATTGTTTATTCAATCAATCTTGTAGCCATCATGTCGACTTTCTTTATCAGGATGACCGATATCTGTCAGCGCCAGGAAAAAACAATGGTATCTGAAAGCTTATTTTATTCATACCTCTAAAAAGACTAGGGTCGGCACCAGAATTCAAGGGTCGGTCGGGTAATCGGAACCACAACAAATTTTTAGGCCTAAGATCCATGAGAGTTAACAACAACCCTTGTTACAGGAGCCATCTAGGGCTGGGAGGGGTAACCCACAGGAGCCATCTAGGGCTGGGAGGGGTAACCCACAGGAGCAATCTAGGGCTGGGAGGGGTAACCCACAGGAGCCATCTAGGGCTGGGAGGGGTACCCAGATACCCGGGACGGGTGGGTAATGAGATGGATCCGGGTACCTGTCTCAATATCCAGACCCGTTATGATCATGTGACTAATAGATTAAATAATAATATGTCATTTTGTCATGATTAAAAGGTTGTATTGTCTTTGAGGATTTAGACATAATTTACAGTCACCTCTTTTGAATATAATACATGGTTAAGATATTGAAAAACTTAAAATTTTAGCCTTCTAACTGAAGAATATATTACCATTTCTTGCAAATTTGATGTCAAGAATTAACAATGGGTATGTGGGTAGGGTAGAGTAATAGGGGATGGGGTACCCGGGTAGAACATTTTGGACACATCCCTGCCCTAGAGCCATCCATAATTTCAGTAGCATTATTGTCTAATGATCTCAAGTGTGTACACAACTGACTGTACAGAAGTACAAATAACTTGACTTACAATTTCAGATGTGAGTCAACTGTTCAACTGTGCTCTATTTCTGTTATTAGTTAGAATAACCCTATTGACAGATATCATACACGTCATGTGCATGTTACTGTAGCTCACCAAAAGGTTTTGCTATTTCCTCCTCAAAGTACTGAGCTAGACCTCGTCTCTGTGGGTCAGTTCGCCTCACGATCTGATCCAGGTACAGAGCAAACGTGATTGGATGATACCCATGATGCATCCCTGCAACAAATTATGTCTCTAGATTCAACATTTTATCTCATTCTGCAATGTGACTATTTGAAATCAAGCTATTTTTAATACACCAAAATCACAAGATGAGCTTTTCTATTTTACAAACATGATTTTATAGTCATAAAATGTCTGATCAAAACTTATTGAAATTCATAACAAAACAATATGGTTCATTCATGGGAGAAAACATTTCTATTTTGTTTCTCTACATTATTACATTTTGAGAGTTGTTTTCATATAATATTAAATTTTCAGGAAAAGTATACATATGTCTTGTTACCATAGCGATGCTCATACCTGGTTCCCATAGAGGCTTTGCTCGGGCTAGAACAACACCAAGGCGATGAGGATCACTTCGTAACCATGACAACTGATAAGGTTCTTCTACTTCAGCTAATCCTGACTGAAGCCAAGAACACAAGAGACGTGACAACATTATACCATACTCACAGAGGTACAGATAAGCTGCGTATCTGCGTAAATTACGCAAATATTTATGTGAAAACTCAATTCCTATTACGTCTGTTGCGTACAAGTACGCTTGTATTTTTGTAAATACTCAATAAATTTGATTGTACATGCGTACACAAAAATGTCAAATCTCAGCTTGCGTACCGGTGGATAGATAAAGCAACTGAGGTATATTGAGAGATTCTATTTCGGCACATGAACACTCAACTAGCAGTCTTTCATATCGTTTCTCATATTACAGATCAAATATAAATAACAAACACTAACATTTAAACTTTATTATATTTTTACAATTAATGGAAAATGGCAAAATACCCAATAGATTTTGAGTGAGGTGAGTACAATTTGTTTGGTTACTCAAAGGAAAATCAGGATACCCAATTGAGATGAAGACAAGCGGGTACATAACTCAATGACCCAAAAAGTTATCTGTAGCTCTGACTCAGTATTAGATGACAAACAAAGTTTTGGCAATATATATATACTAACAAGTTCTATTTCATGTGAGAAAAGCAACAGCATCAACTTCAAGCTATATGCCCAAAAAGTGGGCATTAGAGAAAGAGAAGTCCTAGCTTGGTTGATATATTCACATCATCAAATACACACGATTTATCTTGGATTAAAAATATATCTTGTGTGCTGACCATGCATTTGCTAATTGCTAAGACAACCTTGTGACAGTATAATACTTTGTAAAATTTTAATTAAGTCAAGCCCATCCATGTTTTCTAAATATTACTGAATCCTTTTAACACTGATCCTCAACTTGTCTCACTAGAACAATAATCTACGCCTGTGAAAATCTGGGATAGATATGGTCTTCAGCAAACCATGTGTGTAAGAGATGACTAACAGGATTCGGTGGTCAGGCTTGCTGACTTGGTTGACACATGTCATTGTATCCCAGTTGCACAGATCGATGTTCATGCTGTTGTTCCTGAGTGTGATGTTAAGCAGCAAACAAATTAAATAAACAAAACAAAACAATAATCTAAATACCCTGTTACTAATATATGTCTCCAGAGTTATCTTCCCTTTGCCATTTTCAGCAAATTCTGGCCAGTGTTTGGAGATGGGATCTTCATACCTCAGCAATCCTCTGAAATAAAAGACTTTAATAGTGTTGTAAAACATCCATAGTGTCCTATAGTTGACAGGAGCAAAAAACATCATGGATACTAGTATTAGCTTGCATTTAAGTACGTTAAGAAGGAAAAAAACCGGTATGGAGCATCTGTCATTTTCAACTGTGATCTCAGGTATCTTCTTCACATAATTATAGTGAAGACAAAATGAACTAGACAAAAAATACTTTTTATTCAACTTGATATCAGAAATTCTTACACAATAATAGGGATTGTGAAAATGGGTGTCATATATGTCTCTGTAGCTGGCCACAAGGATAAATGCTGTCAGTCCTCTCTATTCTCATAAACCAAATAAGAGAATTTTGAACATCATTTATACCATTTTCTTTATTCAGTTGTTCATCCATAAAGTTTATCCTTATCTGACTCTCCAACTTCTAAAAGTGCCACTCTATGGAGTCACTCTGTATTAGGATAGTGTGAAAGAAAAGATTTGAGTAATTTAAACACACAAGAACAGGGATGGTACTGTCACTAAGGGTCATATACATGGTGCCATGGATACGTGACTACATTCTGCACAGCTATTCTGAGGCTGACTTGTACAATCTATGCCCCTAATATTTTGTTATTACATGGACAATTTAGTATGTAAGCTTAAAATGAAAATAACATATACAAAATAATATTGAAAATGATATATATATATATGTATAGAAAATACAAAATCACTGATAATGAACGTGCGAAAATCAGCTGTCCATAAATAGATACAGTTACTGTACAAACTACTTCTACAATCAACTGTCAGCTTTGTGAAGTTTCAGTGTAATATGTTTCAGGCAAACCTCCCCATTCCATCACTCTCACCTATCCACAAGGTGGGCAATTACCACCGATGACAAACTTTTTGTTGTTGAGAAGAAGAAAGATGCTGTGTCATCCTTCCAAGGTCGGAGAGACTCCTGGTCTGCCCAGCCTCCCCACACATTCACAACCAGCTCCCCCTTGTGGTAGGCGGCAAAACTAGCTCCCTTCTCACTGCCTGACTCAAGGCTGTTTCTGAAATATCAAACTAATAATTACAAACACAAACATAAGAATTGTACAAATATGAGAAATCAATTAACGTAAAATTAAAGATTGCAGAAGGATCCATGGTTGAGAAAAGAAACAAAAACCAAGCTCCCCAGTAAATTAAAGTGAGCATTCAAAAAGAATGATTTGGTACATGGTATCTGTTGTGCACATACAAATTCCTTTCATGTCATCAAATGTTTATTTCTTCAAATATATCCATTAAGAATCATTTTGAAAGCCCCATCTAAAGACATAATTGTCAAGGGTTGGTGAGTCTTTAAGTCGATGTTCAACAAGCAAATGCATACTATACTGAACCACAAAAGATATGTCGCACTGACAGCGGTTTCTTAAAGCACACACTTTAATTCACTCTAATGAACAATCAAAACGGAGGATTGAGTTCTGACTTGACAATTATGGTTAACACATTTTTGGGAATCACATTTAGAGTTCACACAAACAAAATCAACAAAAATGGTACCATTAAGATACCCCAAAGTCAGTATTGTGTGTGGCCTCTATAAGCATCGATGAAAGCGTTGCATCGTCTGTACATGGAATGAATTAGCCGGTTGATGAAGGCCATAAGCACTTTGGGTCCATACTCTGTGAAATGCCTGATCGAGTCCAGCAGCAGTTGTCGGCCTTGGGTGGCGGTGATTCAGTCTTCTTTGAATCTCATCTCAAAGGTGTTCTATTGGACTCAAATCAAGGCTGCATGTATGAGTTTTGATCCCATGTTGTTTTAGGAAGTCCCATGTTACTCTGGCAGTGTGGGCACGAACGTTGTCTTGCTGGAAGATGTGATTTCTGTAACGTCCAAAATGTGGTACAATGTGGGGTTTTATGACTTGGTCAATATAGTGAGCAACTGTCACGTCATTTCCTCATCCTGGACCGAGATTCTGGAACACCACGGTGCCAGCTATGTTGTTCAGACCGATTTCTTCCCTACACCATGATGCTTGGACCACCCCACGAGTCTCTTTCAACAATACACTCATTGGAAAACAGTTCCCCACGCCTTCACCATACTCTCACTCTGCCATCGACTGTCGAAACACAATATCGGCTTTCATGAGAAAAAACACAGTTCTCCATTGTCGATAACGCCAATTCCGATGCTGAGTTGCCCATTGCAGTCGGTTTGGGCAGTGATGATTGGTGAGGACAGGACTACAATATGATCTGTGACAGCAGAGGTTTCTTCCGTGCAAAGGCCGACGCACTGTATGCCACTGATGGGTCTGTTGTGAGTCCCAATGGTCTGACGTGCTCTTTCCGTCGCTCTGGGGAAGAGACCCTGCAGATGGTGGTGCACAATCTGTCGGTCTTCACATTGTGATGTTACTGAAGATCGCCCACTGCGTGGACGGTCTTGGATGCTGTTAGTGACCCGATACCACTCCTGCAATCGGTAGGTTGTCCTAACATGAACATTCAAATGATTGGCGTTGGTCCCTGCCTGGTGCTCGGCATTCATGGGTACAACAAGGACTGGTCGGCTCGGAGTCAGTATAATGTGTCTGAGTGGGGTATTCTTGCTTCACTGCAGCATGGTATCTCAATGGGCTAGCACTATAAAACCAGCTTCAGTCTGGGCTAGTACAAGCAGCTGCACGTACACATACACACGCATGCACGTCGTCATATGAGCAAAATATTCTCCAGCGCGACGTTAAACCCAATTTCACCTCACCTCAAATGATTGGCAGTCTGGCCAACTTGCAATCGTCCGAAGACTTGGTTCCTCTGATCTCTAGTAATTTGTGCCATGACAATTGTGTCAAAACAAAAATAATTTCTGGCAAGTTTGGGACCCGCTTTCATTGGTAGGGTTGTCACGACATGCACGTGCATTTTCATTTTCACGAATATCATATGGAACCTTTTACCACGTCTGCCTTTTTAGGTGCGTTTGGTCGAAATGCTTTTTCATCAGAAAACTCACTGATGTTGGCAATAACTGTCAAATTGGATTGAAAAACATGTTAACAAAACGATACAATCATAATAAAAACACCATTTTGTAAGAAAAAATCTTGCATTTGGTTTTGAAAAGCGACGTTTCTTTTGTGGTTCAGTATATGCATAATGTCTTTGCCTTTGAGAATCAGCACTTACTTGAACACTTGCCATACAAGCTCAAATCCTGGCTTAACAAAACCGTGTGGTTGTAGAGGAATCTTGCGTCTTCCCATAGTGTTGTTCTAGATCTACACTGACAAAAAATATACAACAAAGTTATTCAACTCTATGATATCATGTTACCAGAATATTGATTATTCTAACCTAATGAAGCTGCAGGTTATACCAATTACAGCTGTCACCAGAGACCGTATATTATTATATGGTCTCTGCTGTCACCAAAGAGAACTTTGCCCTTAGTCAAGGGAGGTAACTCTAACTCTTATGACTCCTGACAACGTTAGAAAATAGTGGCTAGTGACAGGATCGAACCTAGTCCGGCCAAGTCTTGCCTATGCTTACCTAGCTATCACAATTTGTACATCTTCATATATTCCAGGATCCAAGGCCATGGATTAATGAGAAATATATTTGGAAGAATATTTGGATCGTGAACCATCTGTATAGACGAAGGGTTATAAATCGCAGCGCGGTCTCTTTCGCACAGTTTTGAGGTCATGAACTTTAGAACTTCGGATATATCTATATCTAACACATAGCAGTCAAACCGCCCCCACAGAAACAATTGGGTTTTAGGTTATTTAAAGATGTGGGGTTTTTTTATGTCATTTGGTGTTAGTTTATACAGAGACCATATACCGATATATGGTCTCTGGTTTATAAAAATGTTTTTATTTTTCAGTTTAAACATATTTTATTCACAATGTGAAAAGGATCGGGGACAAGTTCTTTCAACTTATTAAACCCCTCTCCGAAGATATTTACAATAACTAATTACATCACAAGCAATTATTAGAAACAGAGACAGAGAAAGACTGAAAGATAACAGGGGGAAATGCTATAATACAAAAGGTGTATAGAGAGAAGACTACTGGAATCGTTTAGATTTGCATATATATTGATGTACATTTTTTAATATAATTTCATTTTTATGATTTGTCAGATCTGCAATGCCGTTTAAAATAACAGATAATGTAATCACAGAATTACTAACACATACATCTTGAATAGCTTTAAGCATGATCTTTCTATGTTGATTGTGTAAAGAACATTCTAAGAAATAGTGATGAGCATTTTCGCTTGGGTTTCCACATGCGCAGGATGGATCAGTGATTAGCCCTACTCTGTACAGATCGTAACTTAATCTACTAGCTTCATGAAGTAGTTGAGTATGTAATATGTTAACTTTTCTAATACCGTAAGAAAAGTACAGTGGAGCTGAGTTATATGATGTTATTATGCTCGATTTAAACTTTGATAGTGAAGTACAATTTCTTACATCTGTAGATAGATTGTTCCACAATCTTATAGTTGATGGGAAGAACGACTCATGAGAATGTTTTATTCTTGTTCTTGGCAAGCAGATATTGCCTGAATTTCTTAGATTATATTGACTCCTGGAGCCCACGTTCTGAGGAATTATTTCTTTTAGGTAGATTGGACTTTTGTTGTTTTGAATATTGTAGAACAAAGACAATTTTCTTATTCTTCTACGCTCTGATAGTGCTTCCATGCCTGTTTCATAATACAGTGAATTAAATGAAGAATATTTGGGAAGTCCCGTAATAATTCTTGCAGCTTCCATCTGGAGCCTTTCCAATTTTAAACTTAGTTCTTTTCCGCAGCCATCCCAGACTTCGCATGCGTACTCAAAGTGTGGTCTTATAAAAACTGTGTAAATCTTTAGAGGTGTATTTCTGTTAAGAATATATTTAAGTTTTCTCATTGAGTAAATCATTTTAGAGGCTTTGGATACAATATTAGATACATGGGATGACCATTTGCCGTTCGATGAAAGTATTATCCCCAAATGTTTATGATCTTCTACCGTTTTAATAATCTTATCGTCAAATAGTAAGTTATAAAAATGTTCAACAATAATGCGTGAGGAAATAGAGGTGATGCGTGAGTGGGTGACATTGAGGTAAAATACGTGAGTCTGTATACAGATACGATATATACAGATCTTGATTAATTGCGCGTTATTGTACAGGAGCGGATACAGGTTTTTGAAAAAGGGGGTGAGGGGTGCACACTATTGAGAAAAGGGGGGTGCACACTTCATTCTCACCCGAGTTTCAGTGGTCATTTAATAAACTTTCAGGAAAAAAATGGTGGGGGTGGGGGTGGGGGGTGTTTGTAACCGCCAACACACACACCACCCCACCTCCACTCTGGATCCGCCTTCCGCCTATGTTGTACCGTCAGTGCTTATGCTTTCAATCACTGATTTGACAAACAAAATCTCAGATCCTGAAGACGCGAATCGGTTAACAACATGCCGCCATGATATAGCGTGACAGCCTTCATGCAGTCTTACTCCCTGACAAGTTTTCTTCTGTTCATTTCAGGTGTCATGTCACCGTCAACTGATTGATACCATCGCAGTGTGGTCAGCTGATCAGAGATTGAATGTTGTCTGTGTGCAGACATTTACCTTCGGAATTATTTCACTTATAATTCACTAATTATTTGACCCGTGAAGATCCGGGTTAGAATTGGTCTTCAGCAACCCATGCTTGTCAGAGGTGACTAACAGCAGGATCGGATGGTCAGGCTCGCTGACTTGGTTGACACATGTCATCGTATATCCCAATTGCGTAGATCGATACTTATGCTGTTGATCACTGGATTGTCTAGTCCAGACTCCATTATTTACAGACCGCTGCCATTTAGCTGGAATATTTCTGAGTTAACCAACAAACAAACACTAATAATTTGATTATCTACGCCCCGTATGTCAGCTGACCAAAAATTGAAGGTATGTATTTAGTGTAGGCATTGAACCTTCTAAAATACTTGACTTATAACCTTATCCACGTTCCGTAATTGCAAGCTAATTCGTCATACCAAATACCAACACCATCTGCTGTCAACTGAGTATTCGTGGTTTCCCTGTCTTACAATAGTTAACAATTAAAACTCGGGTAAGACTTAGAGTTATTTTCTTTTATTTGAACACAGCTTCACACAGGGAACAGATTCAAACAGTGCTAATATAACGTCAACATTTAGTATTATATTGTATAGGCACTTAGTGCATTCAGTGACATCTAATTTAAGTACAGTTTAACCTGTGGGATAAGCACACCATACTGTCCGACTTCTAGCCTATACTCTGGTAACAGCAATTGTCATTAGTCGCGTGAAGACCCCGGCTGTAGAATAGGTCTGCAGTAACCAACTGTGTCGTGAGTAGCCAACGGAATCGGATCGATAGGCTCTGATTGGATGATTGTTTCCCATTTGTGTGTATCGATGCTCACATTGTCAATCACTAGTTCAGACTTCATTATTTACAGACAGCGTTCACATATAGCTGGACATTGCAGAGCCAAACAAAGAAACGATGGTCACGGGGCAGCTCCAGAATCTTCCCAGTATGTTCTCCTTAAGAAAGTAGAGTGCATCTGATTGTAAGTAGATGTAAACGATGAAGCCGATGTTCATGCTGTGGACGAGGGTGGAGGTGTAGTCTATTTGTAAGTGGCTGTAAACGATGAAGTCACTGTAGCCGCTGTTGATGCTGTATGCGAGGATGGAGGTGCAGTCTTGGATCACGTCATTCACTTCCGGGTTTGAACTGTATGATGACTACGGTGTACGTGATGATTGTACCCACAAACTGAAACACAAGAGGGACGATATCAACAGCATTAACGTATCACTGTCAGGTACAACAATGGTGGAGGGAGCAGAACGTACAAACAAACCGCAGAATGTTCCACTCCTGTTTGGTAGCTCCAGGAGTGGCACTCCCTCCACTGACATGTTCCCTATTTCAATGAAAACCCTTATCAAACCGGTACATGCTATGGTAAGTTCCACTATCTACATATCAACTCGCGGTTCATATACTGGTGAATACAGGGTAAGGAATACGGGTTAGAATTGGACCCATGCTTGGCATTAGCGGCGCCTAACGGGATCGGGTGGCCCTGCTCGCTGACATGGATTACGCATGTCCTCGTATCCAAACTGCGTAGGCCGTTGCCCATGATATCAATCACTGCATTGTCTGGTCCAGACTGCCGTCAAATTGCTGAATACGCGTTAAACAACAAACAAACAAATCATGGTGCGGTTATATCATATCTAAATAAATCCCATACATAAGGTATGACTATGAGCTGATGTATAGGGAAAGCACTGCGGAAAACAAAATTCGGTTATTACGAACCACAGTGAAGAATAATGAAGAAGCAGGTTTAAGTGTCCAAAGGGTTCTTACGACGCTCTTTTACCTGACAGGTAGTTGTGTTACCTGTCAGTTATCCCACACCTGGGATGGCGTTCCTGTACCGGAACTACGGTATACCCTCGTACTTCGGTCCTGACGATTAGGGATGTGCGAGATGTACAATGTCAGTACACTAGGGCCTTTGGGCCTTTACCGTAGTTCCTCCAGCAACCACAAGATGATGATCTTCGTTCCACAGTTTTATTAACACTGCGTTGCTGGTCCAACCCACACTTAATTTGTTACTTAATTAGGAGACTTCAACCGCAAGCTTCAGCCTCAATCGAAATGCGGGTGCCTTGAGTTTGTTTCTTAGTACGAAAGTTAGTGACATTCAGATGAGTGTGGACGCGCCCTAGACCCCAGGCTTGGGGTTCCGAGGAGCACACCAGACTCTCGACTTCAGGTCTCGAGTCTCGCAGCAGTCTGCCTACGTCACAGGCATCAAGATTCTTGTATTTGTACTGGACGGTAACCTTTTCCCTTCGCTGCAGACCCCCCCCCCTTCCATTTCTTTACCCCCAATACCTTATTTGTAAGACTGTGAGGTGAATTCCAGGAACATCAGATTTACTCTCCCTAGCTATGACCATGTATATCTTCCCTGATTCCAAGAACTGCTGCCCCTCTCGCTTCTGACCATTTCTGTCTTACTATCAACGAGGTGCCAAGCCCCGTTGCTCCGCCCTGATGACATAACCATCTTTTTCACCTATATTCACTTGGCGCTGATCTAAAATCACCTCTCTCGCCTGGCTCCCAAATTGTACCAACTTAACCTTCCCGTCTCCAACCATTTCTCCTCAGCTACTGAATTTCTACTTTGAAGATATTATTAATCATGTTATAATTTGTCTCCCAATACGTCTTAATTACCCGTATTAATGATCTAGGCTTCATATCAATTATGTAAATAAATATCACAATTATATGCCTATAATATAAGAAAGTATACTCGGTAATTTCGAACCATAAACTACAAGCACCGGTTAAACGGCATATACACACAACCGATTCTTAGCGTGCCTTTGAGAAGTTTTGTATTATGTTCACAACATTTCTAAGTGGGATGCAGTTAAAGCCAGTTAAAGTGCAGAATAAAAGAAAATACACCCCATACATCCCACTCAGAAATGTTTTGAACATAATACAGTAGTACGGTCCACTAATTTTAATCCCTAAACAATACCTGCAGGCAAAAAGAGAACACTCCATGTAGGATGTATGTATGTACGAACCGTTATGATTGTTGGTTTGTCAATGACAAACAGGCCCATGGCCGTGTAACCGATAGGATGGCTGGTCAGTTGACTCACAAACATACAAGCCTGCAACAAGAGGTGAAAAATACGTTACTGAACTAGTCCTCAGTAGACACCGTTTATTCAGAGAAATCAGTTAGGAAACGTTTTTGAAATACACCAGTTTTAACAAAAACGGTATCTAACGTGTAATTATTTATTTCTCATTTAAACTGGGCACACTCTCTAACGTCAACGCTGAAAACGACGTCGGGAAATTTAGTTGGCAATGAATATAATACAAGTAGCCCATGATTCCACCATTTCTCTCAAGATGCAACCTTTTCTGAGATCGATCGTAAGAAACAGTAAACCTCTCGGATATCGATTATAGGAAACGATAAGACTCCTATTCTAAAATCGTGTTCAAGGCAGCATTCATATGCATTACTTATACAACACCAAGTTGGGAACTCCTGTAGTCAATTGGAAATCTAACTTCAAGCCCGGTTCAGTTTAACAGAGGGGAGCCGCCATTCTCAACCACCTTGTCCCAGAATGGGCAAGTGGTGACCCATGACTACACCATGTTAAACATAGCTACCACTTGACACAGTGTACTGACCCGTGTTAACCCGTTCTTACCTTAATCCTTGTCGAGCTACAGGCACGGAAACAAAAACTACCATCTTTTAACCTCTATTAGTACATGGCACTGCTATGGGATCGAACCACTGTCCGAGTGGAAGCTGTATCCACACCACCACCAAGGTGGCTCATGGGTCAACCATCGGATATCGTATCAGAGTGAAGATATTACTCACCTGCTGGCTTTGTTCTGGAGTGAATCTGTGCAGGTCAACCCCGAAGATTTGCCAAAGGGAAGCATGGGCCTGGAAAAGTAAGACAGTACGTTATACTGTACTGCATGAAACTAAACCTTCAGTAAACTTAGTTAACTTTCTTGTAATATTAGTACATTGTACATGTATAAATATTGGGACTCGTGTGACTACATAAAATACCTGTAATTTTACAACCTTGACCCAGTTTACCTAACCCGCTTCCTATTTAAGAGAGAAGTCATCTTAGCCGTTAAACCTAAATGCCATCATCAAGTATGGCTGACACTCGCGAATAAGGCTGATTTTGAACTCAAAAAGAATATTGTTGAAAATGTTTATCCTGTGTTAATCCTGCACCTTTCCTGAAAACAATTCAGTTTTAGTGGAAGGACATATTTTGAAAGAAGCTTCCTGGTAATGTTTTAAGTCGGCTATATGTTTAGACTCACCTGTACATTTTAGTGTTGTTATCAGCCAAATTAAAACATACAAGTAATGGACTGGACAACTTCTGATACTCGTGCAGATAACTTTTAGTATAATTTATGCATTATGTAACCTCATCATACACCAGTTTTACGTTCTAAGAAAGTCGAGTCCATAGGGTGTGTGTGTGCAGGGTGCGCCCCTCCTTTTGTCCTGAAAGTATTCTAAATGACCATCGAAACTCTCGTGAAACTTTAGTGAGTGTGCACAACTCCTTTCTCAAGCGTGTGCACCACCTCCCACCCTTCGCCCCCTCCCGTTTCTCGAAAAGCTGTATCCGCCCCTGGTGTCGTCCTGAGCAAAGAAGTGATTCAAACCAACTTACATAATGGTTGACGAGCGCCCCAGACATGAAGACCACAGACAGTTGCAGAACGGCCAGGGACACGGACCACCAGACAGCGTAGAACTTGTAAATTTCAATGCTCTCGAAAATCACGAAATAGAGTGTAAACACAATCAACGGGATAACCGTTCCAATAGTAATCAGTACATACACTGAAAAGATTGTGTTGGCTTTATCCAGTAGCAGGCAGATTTTGTGATGTTGCAGACGAAAACGTTCAAGGTCACCATGACAGCAGCCTTCTTGGTCCACCACGTTGGATATGCGAGTGTTGAGGTCGGCAAAGGAACGGTACAAGATGTAGCTGAGGAGGACGAACAGACTCATCAACAGATACCATGACGACACGAAATAGAAGTACACAATTGCAAGGAAGATCTTAAGAATGACGAAAGCTTCAAAACCCGTGTCAGGAAAAGGGGAGTCAGATACGAACAGATTCGACATCCCACCAAACGTAAAGGCGCATACGAGCCAGATGATGTAGGAGACGGACAAAGACAGGCTGACGTTCTTCAGGGATCTATACATGTTGAGTGAGACTTCAGACAGATATGAGTCCAAATCCTGTAAGAAGTCTTCCACGAGGTGGCAACGGAAAAAGTTATTGGTGGCAAAGCAGGCCGCCTGGAAGAACCAGACGGTGGAGACAATGATGTTACAGAGGGCGCCATCAAAGACTGTCGCGTCTTTGAAGTATACCGTTGAAAAACAAAAGTTGATCCACATAATCAGCAGGGTCATTGAACAATAGATTTGACATAGAAGATCCTTTGTCCTGCGTTCATCCCTTTTTGGTTTGTAATAAAGGAATCCCGTGAGGCTGAGACAAGTTAGAAATACCTTGAGTTTCTCCTTGGCCTTCCCAGAACAGGCGGCTGGGATACTGAAGATGGACTTGCATATTTCCGTAGCGTCCGATATGGAAAGCTTGTTAGATGCTGAAGGATAAACTTGCATTTTTCGTTTACTGTGTCTACCTGGTAACAGAGTTCGTGATGAACCTATGATAAGTTCACTGTAACCACAAAGTTCTAAGGGGAATGTACACCGTGTTCTTTTGGAACCGTGCAGATATAACTAAACTGTAAGATTGACGAACAACTTGGTAATTCTTCTATATATCCACCCGCTTGTTTAAGACAGCGGAAATGCGCAAGTCACTGAGCTGAATATCTGCCTGCCTCTGTGGCAAATCACGTTGCACATAAGACTGCATGTGTCTGTCAACAATTATTCAAATTTCTTCTGAAAGGTAAAACCAAACGTTACCGACAGGACACAACATAAAAAGAAACCGCCAGGCGTCTCTGGTGAAAATCTCCCGTGATGAATCAGCTGTGTTCTTGAACATGTTCCTTGCATCGGAGTATCGACAATGCCACTCATTGGCAAGAACAAACACTCTCCTCCCACTGACAGTCTCTCCAGGTGACATAATGATGTAGCGTCCCTGCCAGCCACCAGATGAAGAAGCATCAACAAGGAAACATTGATTTGTTCGACTTTTGAGTCCCACATTCAAGAGGAACGTTTCATCTTCTGAGCTCCAGGGGAACAGTATCATGTTCATTTATCATGGAATCTGGTTTGACTGAGAGTCATTTTAGAGCTCCCCAACGCCCACTCGTTCAACATATGCAAACAACATTGTGTTTACTACTGTTTATCATGAACCTGGTTATGACATACAGTGCCGTCTGTTATTTCTTAAGTTGACATGGGTAGGGATATGTGTCATTATTTGTAGTCAGTGGTGAGGAACGTCGGATGAGAGTTCCGCAATTAATCATCTAAGAGGTAATTATGTGACTGAATTCGTGGCTTTTGGGGATTAATGAAGGCGATGTTTTTTTAAGAATATTGGTTGACATGTACAACCTCATTTTTAATGGGTTAGGTTTTCATATAATGCATCTATACTACTCAAAGTTTGCAAAGGATCACCACTTTAAAAAGGAAAAAGGTCAAAATGTGTGTATCTGTTGAATTAGTCAAAGAAATATTGCGTAAAGACATGTTTATTAAATATAAGTCAAAGAGAGGTGGGCAACAGAATGTCAACAAACAGTGTGTGTCCAATAATGAGTCAATCCGCCTCAAACACAAACAAATTCATTGTTTAAAAAAACTTTCAGTAGCGCATATGTGATCCACATGTTGCGATCACTGCCTGGCACCGTTGTTTCGGGGCGGTGTGGTAGCCTAGTGGTTAAAGCGTTCGTTCGTCACGGGTTCGATTCCCCACATGGGTACAATTGTTGAAGCCCATTTCTAGTGTCCCCCGTCGTGATATTGCTGGAATATTGCTAAAAGCGGCGTAAAACCCAACTCACTCACTCATAAAGACTGTTTCCGATGAAGTGACCACCCGATGTAAGACATGAAGGTAGGTTCTTATAACTCTACTGATCCGTAATCAAATCACGATTGAGTCCTGTCCATAGCGGTCATGTTCGGCTACGTTGGAATCATGGAAGCTCCTTGTCTGTGCTACACTCTGGAAATCTGTAAAGTTGAGACAGTATCTAAATTTGTCAGTGAAACGTACTGGAATCCGGTCGCAGTCTGTGAATTGTTTAGTCTAATGGAAACATGCCTGACGGTGATGTTGGGTGAGTGGGATTCGAAAGCATGGCCTCCGCTACTGGAGACAAACCTAACAAAGACGATTACACACTGTCTGCGTAGAAATGTTTACGTCACTGTCGCTCCGCAGGTCATTTCTGAGTGTTGGCAGTCAGGAAGTGATGAGGTCTTTCCACTGTGTGGTGGCACTCTGTCTCTGGGTAGCTGGTCCAAACATATAGTATCGATTCCATGGCCTGCTGATCAAACTTTGGCGGACACCTAATATGTTTGCAACTCGACTCAGAAAAATAGAATAACCAATCATTGTGTACCGGTATATTTCAATCTTCCTTTATTCAATAATTATTATACCATTAAAACCTGATCCTCACCAAACTCTGAGTAGTATAAACAGTTATGTCATGATGGCATCAGCTGTGGTCAGGTGAACCTGTGGTGGATGAGTGAGAATTGTCTTCACTGATAACCGACGAATAATAATTAAACCTTGCGATGGAACATTTAGATTCTCACGTCTTGGATGAACAGACTAGAAGGTATGTTGTGACTTTAGTTTTCTTATTTGTTTAGATGAATAGAAAAGGACTGGGTAGGGACTGGATTGGATGATGTTTAACGCTGCGCTCGGAAATATTCCAGCAATATGGTCGAGTGTGGACCAGACAATCAGTGACCAACTACATGAGCATCGATCTACGCAATTTGGAACCGATGACATGTGTCAACCAAGTCAGCGAACCTGACCACCCGATCCCGTTTTTCCTCTTATGACAAGCATGGGTTACTGAAGATCAATTCTAACCCGGATCTTCACGGGTGGTCTGTGTAGGGACGGTTTGAAGAGTAAAAAAAATCATTGGTTCAAATTCCAGACGTCCCTGTTTCTAATTCCAGATGGGAATACTCGATAATATTCTTATTATGTGACACAGCATTCATTTCGCCAGGTAAAATCACAGGGTTCAGGTGTGACTGTTCACAAAACAGAGTGAAAATAAATCATCAGTTGGGTAGTTAGTGAGGTTTCTTGAAACATATACTCTCCTGGCAAATGTCAGTTGTAATGGTGGACAGCTTCATAAGATGATTGTTGGAGATTCCTTGACAAACATTCACACAGACAGCATTAACAAAGAGAACAAATATTAAATACACACTGATTTATTGATGGCCAATGTATATATATATACATACTCTACATGTTACACAAATACAGAAAAGACAAACACTACAAAAGTTATATGCATTAACATGTATTTTATTACTAGGTTTACTTCTCTTTGAAATGTCATTGTAAGAAAGTTTAACTTAAAGACAGTTGCTTGTTGTTTAAAACTACACTCAGCAATATCCTAGCCACATGACTCCATCTGTAAATAATTGAATCTGGACAAGACAATGCAGTGACATCATGTTCGTTGACCTACTGAAGTCAGCGAGTATTCCCATTCGATCACACATCACTGTTATGTAACAATGTATTTTGAATGCAGTAATATGTATACAACTTCAGCTGATTCATTTTTCTGGCTGAACGATTTTCTTCGGTCAGGGAAACAGGACAAATTTATCTCCCTTGAGCCAACTGTTCAGTCCGCACTGAACACTAACCTTCACACTTACACAGTTGCTACATGGCTGCAATATACCACTTTATGTTTACCAACTGTTTATGTTTATTCAACTGTATATTAAGTTCAAATAAAGTATAGACAACACTTGTTGCAGTGGAATACAAGAGACACATGGAATCTAAGTACACCTTTGACAAAAGAAAGTCACCAGCTCGAGTTAAGAAGCTTTGGCAGTGAAGTGGACTGTTGATGTTCTTGTTCCCAATGTTATAACAATAACAAGTTGAAGTTTAACACTTGCTCAGAAAACAATATATACAAGTAACAATATGATATGAGCATTATCACAGCAATAAGTTAACATAGCATTTGATATTTACAGAATGCATGAACTATCCCGATACCCTTTTAAATGACTTTTTAAAATGACAAATTTAATCCACTAAATTTCTGAATGAACCTCATTAGTCATTTCACAACAGGAGGGTAAAAGTCAAGTCCAACACAACAGCTGCATGGGATGGAAGAGAGGGTATGACAGTAGCCAGCTGACCCAGTCCAGTTTTACCTGATGCAGATACATTGTATGTGCATCCAGTATGCATTACTTAATATTAATAATAAATAATGCTAAGTTTTTGCTCCTAGAATCCAACGCGATGCTGTTCTCTGGCATTACATTATTACCCTGACGGAATTGTACTTTCAAAGCTGCTACTAAGAGCTAAGCGTGACCGTATAGGTCCGTACATCCGCTTTTCAGGTACCCATTTTAAACAGCTGGGTGGACTGAGTGCAATGTGGACGAAGTGCCTTGCCCAGGGACACAACACAGTATGAGACCCAGGTCACAAATTTTGGTGTCTCCACTGGGATTTGAACCCGGGCCGAACCCGTGAGAGGCCAGCATGCTAACCACTACACCACTGTGCTCCACTTGTATACAAAGGATGCAGAAACAATAAGGGAAGCATAATAACATTCCCTATGTTAACTTCTCAACCTGAAATACGGTTCCTGTGATAAATGTTCATCTTCCAATATAGTAAACTACACTATTTAATTGCGTTACAGGACCTTACTAGTTCTTGTAAGGACCCTTAAAACTAGTCATTGAGGGTGCTCTCTACCCTTAGTTTTGTAAAGCAAGGTAAACCTCTGCAAAGGGGTAGAATTTCCATCATCTGGGGAGTGGGGTATTGCTAGAAGTTGTAATTTTATTTTTCAGGGTAATACTATTAGACATTCTTGGGTATTTTCAATCAGTGCTGTCTCATCAGCTTCTGGACACAGATGGGCAACACAGGTAAACGAGCGAGGTCATGTAAGATTAACACGCCCATTTTACATGATTTGAGACTAGTGGGATTGTAACAGAGACAATATCTGCACATTGTTTATTGCACATGGAAGTTTGTTGGACAAAGTGGTATAATCTTTATAACAACGCAGGTAAAGTCAGTGATTATACAATGTTTGACATGGAATGGTTTGACTGGAAGACAGCCCAGGTGTAATGTTGGTTCTATATGAAGAGGTGTCATAACTCTGATGTGAGGTGTCATAGCTCTGATGTGAGGTGTCATAGCTCTGATGTGGGTCAACACAAAGTCGATGATGACGATGGGTCTTACACTGCAGTTACCATTATTACAGCATCACTGTGCTCTGTAAAACACCCGACATCCAAACATCACGTTTCTGTAAGAAACCACGCCCTCTAGTCATCACTTGCTTCAAGTTTAATTGATGATGCTCTTATCAGGAGATTGGTCACATCATAGAAACTGGACTTGCGTTGACCATATTAATCTGGAAACTGGTTCCTGGACAACTACTGTCGTAGAAGAATAATGACAATTATTATGGATATACAACTTCTTTTATTCTGTGGAGGCAACATTCCACTTGCCTGACAACGACATTAAAATCTATGTCGAAACGTCGCCTCCACAGAATAAAAGAAGTTGTATATCCATAATAATTGTCATTATTCTTCATCAACTCAACTTCTAAAATGCCCATCAAAGAGTGAGTGAGTCTGGTTTTATGCCGCTTTTAGCAATATTCCAGCAATATCACGGCGGGGAACACCAGAAATGGGCTTCACACATTGTACCAATGTGGGGAATCGAACTCGGGTCTTCGGCGTCGTGACGAGCGTACGCTTTAACCACTAGGCTACCCCATCGCCCCGCCCATCAAAGAAGAAAACTACTGTCGTGTTTACGAAGGGACACGAACATTTGACCTTGTTGATCCAAAATGTTGCTAATATAAACTATTTCATTAGGAACAGAAGATCCTGTTACCATGGTTTCACTGTATATAGGTGTAACTCTTCAGTAAATGCAACACAAAGTGATAAAACTGACTTGGCAATAGGACTAACAAGTTACATGTTTTTTAGGTTTCAAGACAAATTTAGACGTGTCAAATAATAGATATGGTTACTTATTAATACAGTGTTAGAGATTAGTGAAAACAGACTCGATTCAGACCAGAGCCTGTCCTTTGCTCTTGATGAAATCCTGTAGAACTGTGAGTACATTGAGAGTATCAGGGCTGGCGTCCAGGTGGACGTACCGGAGCAACAGGTCACCTGCCCCGCTCTTCTTTAGATATATTAGAGATCTGAAATATGGTAAAGTCAAACTATAACTGAGATATAATGTACAGTTTTAACTACTTTCTTGAACATTTTATAGAAATTCATATAAATTAGATAGATTACACCATTCATTATACCATCATCATGAAAGTATACTTTCTTGACAGAACCTACGCAAATTCCCTCTTTGATCCCCAAACCAAAATATGCTTGGCCTCATTTATTGTGATGAAAAGGATGTGATTAAGAGTTCAAGGGGAGCTAACTCTATCCAATGACAGTGATGTACATTTCAGTAGCGACTGTTGTGTGACCAGAAATTTACAGAGTATATATCTGAATCAGGTGAAGAAGTAATTTACAATTGTCTGGGCAGTGGACTCACCTGAACAATGCATAATGGTCAGTTTCTGCCTGCCTCAAGAATCGCTTTAGTTTGTTCAAATTGTGAATAAACTGCAACGGAAAACAAGTGGGAATTATGTCCTTCTACAATACATTTTCTGTGCCTATTACTATACATACTATATAACATCGCAACAGAAGTATGAACATGGACATACATTCAGTCTAAATGAATTGTCTGGTAATCATAAATGTTTGTGGGCATGTTTCCACAATGTTGGTAAGGTAGGTTCTGCACTCATCCTTGCATAGCACAATATTAGTAAATAGTAAGGGAGGGTATTGCAGAGAATTTTCATATTGTGATGCAAAAGCATATATTGCGATATGTATTGCAATATATTGCAAGAAGTTAATGCTTGATTTATAAAGCAAAAACACGACAAGTCACTATGCCTGATTAAGCTTTAATAAAAACTTTTAATTTACTTTACCATTGCATATTTTACATACCATGTTACTCTGATCAATAGTTCCATCTACCGTGAACTTTTTCAACCCCAAATGCTGCCATACTGAAGCCTTTGCCCTAGTATTTGGCACCACAATAAATTGTTCATTGTTGGGGGTTGCCATTTTACAACAAATGCATGACTTCCGATGTGAAAAACGGAAATATGTGAAGATTTCCAAGTGTTACGAATTTTCCGAATGCATGTCAAAATATCGGTTTTCAATCAACGTATCGTAATACGTATCGTTTTCATGTCTGAACCAATATATACCAGTAAACCGGTTATATTGTGCAGCCCTAGTAAATAGATCTCCCACTTACTGCTAGTTTAACTGACTCTAGGGTTTCCTTGATCTTCGTCACGTTCTTGGGGTCTCCAGACATCAGATGCTCTGTTGCCATCTTGCAGAACTGGCAGGTTGACGAGAAATCTGTTGAAGGTGTACAAATTATTTCACTTACACTGGAAGGAGCATATTCTGTGAGATAAGTGAAAACCCAAACCGTCAATTTTTCGCTGTTGTTTTATGCCAGAGTATTCTATATCCAGCTCAGGGGTGGAAATAACTTTAAAATTGCTAGTGTACTCCAGTACAGTGGCACATACAAAATCACTTGCCCTGATAATTCTTCCACTATACCGGCCATTTTCTTGTTGATTTTAAATAAACAATATAATAAAATTGGAAAGCCAACTGGACACCGGTACAGTGTGATATACAAATTTGCTTGCCCAACAGAAAAATACACTTGACTCGGACATCGGGCAATGGGTTATTTCCACCCCTGCAGCTATATCCCCTCTGCCAGTATAAAGGTCATTAAGATGCACACTGTTCTCACCACATCCTCATTAGTCAGCTCTTACCACTTCGATGGGACACTGAGGACCTGGGCCCTGTTTAAAAAAGCTACCGTAGCACTAGGACTGTCGTACCTCCTATACTGTAACATAGACTTTCGATAGTCGTAGTGATAAGACAGCTTTCTGAAACGGGGCCCAGATTTACACAAAATCCCCATAGGGACAAACCCCATCTCCCAAAAATAAAAAAATATCAATCCAAAACAAAGCCCTCTAACAGTGTTATATGGCTTCTGAATAGAACTCTTTTCACACTTATTGTGTTTTTAACGATGTATGCAGCGCCGTTGAGCATCTGTGATGGAAACTAGGCGCTATACAAGCAAATTATTATTATTATTATTATTATTATGTACTTTTTGGTTTATTTTCACATACCATTCATGTACGACCCTAATATGATTCATACCAAGTTTTCTTATATTGTTCAAGGTAAACTAACATGATGTAATAATTATGACAAATAATATTGGTCTGATTATATTTTCTGTAAGTAAAACTTACTATCAACTTCAAACATGACAGTGTTGTCCATGGTTGTGAGTACTGCGGTGACAGACTGAAGAGAGGTGATGTTGGTGTCGATGTTGAGGAGGAGATCACCATCACTTTTACTCGAGGTCTCATCTGATTGAAGCTGCTGGACTAGAGATGACAAGCTGCAACACTTCACAAACCTGCAGGGGAAAAAGTAATCAGTTCCACCATTACTGATCATGAAACTTCTCGGTATATCCTGCCGACTTTCACATTGATGTGCACATGTGAAAAGAAAGAACAAACCCATGAAGATCCGGGTTGGAACTGGTCTTCAGAAACCCCATGCCTGTCGTAAGATGCGACTAACTAGCCTTTTCCTGACACATGTCATCGTATCCCAATGGCGTAGATTAATGCTCATGCTGTTTATCACTAGAATGTCTTAATCCAAACTCAATCATTTACAGACCGCCGCCATATGGCTGGAATATTGCTGAGTGTGGCGTTAAACAACAAAACAACCAAGACTGACTGACTGACTGAGTTTGGTTTTACGCCGCTTTTAGCAATATTCGAGCAACATCACGGCGGGGGACACCAGAAATGGGCTTCACACATTGTACCCATGTGAGGATTCGAACCCGGGTCTTTGGCGTGAAGAGCCAACGCTTTAACCCTTAGGCTACCCCACCGCCCCAAAACCAACCAAGAAGGAACAGGGGTAAGAAATTAAATGTTGTTAAGGAGTGACAATCTTTTCATAAGAGTCAAAGGTTGGCAATCTGAATCACCCGCTCATTTGATGTGTTAATAAATTCTCTGAATGCTGACTCGGCAGTTACACCTTACTGCTGCAACTTGATTACCTGATCACAAATCTAAAATCTAAAACATATTCCTATTCAACCAGATATGGTAACCAAGTACCACACAACCCACTTGTAAATATCTGCCTCCTCTTGCTGGGTGAACCCCTTCATCTGTAACTGTGCATCCAACAGCGCCTACAACATCACACATGAACAGTCCCTGTATGGTCGAAGATGCAAACAGAAACTTTCATTGTCATCACATCAACATACTGACGTTAGCTCTTTCCAGACTCAACTTTAACATTAATGCCATTTTAACATGAATTTTAAAAATAACCAAACTTTATGCAGCAAGTAATACAGTATAATGAACTAGCAGGAAGTGATAATGGCGATAAAAATTATGTCACATTCAACACGTTAAAAAATATCGTACAGTAAACTACTTTATAACAAACATACCTGACAAACTAATGGATACAACAAACTTGGGGGGGAGATGTGTGTGTGTGGGGGGTTTGGTAGTGGCTTCTTGCTGTATATTTTAGTCAAAAGGTGTGTTACGACTATGGTTATAACGAACTATAATTAGTGGCCCCTTTGAGTTCTTTATGACTTTAGTTCACTGTACCTATGTAACTACAGTGGAATCTGTCTATTATGGAGTGAGTGAGTTAGTTTAGTTTTACGCCGCACACAGCAATATTCCAGTTATATGGCGGCGGTCTCTAAATAATCGAGTCTGGACCAGACAATCCAGTGATCAACAGCATGAGCATCGATCTGCGCAATTGGGAACTGATGATATGTGTCAACCAAGGCAATGAGCCTGACCACCCGATCCCGTTAGTCGCCTCTGACGACAAGCATAGTCGCCTTTTGTGGCAAGCATGGGTTGCTGAAGATCTATTCTACCCTGGATCTTCATGGGTCCTGTCTATTATGGACTAGCCTGGGACCGACTCATTTGTCTCATTTGTAAAGCAGTCAGGATTAGACAACTTTTGTGTGTTATCGTGTTCACTGCCACGATTAGTTACCTCCCTTTGATAAGGGATTCTTTTTTGTTTCCTATTTAAACTCAATATATTATTTATACTTTCATTGGAAAAAGTCTGTTAATATGAATTGCTTCTGCCTCTGTAAATTTCCACGTAATACAATGTTTTCAGTCATTAACCATTGTGAACAGAAGTAACAGAGATGTTTATTCAATGGACTGTTATTTTAGTCAGCTGCGACTGGATTACAAAGCATTGTTATCACAGCAAGTTGATTGTCTGGACTATTATTTTTAGTGTGTAATCCGTAATTGAGAGAGTCCGGATTACATAGCATGCTATAATGATAAATTAAAAACAATTTGGCCAGGACTCATTTAGTCCGGATTATGGAGAAAAACGGATTACACAGTCCGGATTTGACAGATTCCACTGTATGTGTGTGTGCATGTGCCTGTCTAGTTGCTTGTACTAAGTTTGAGTGGCATTTAGAAGTTGGTGTGATGAACAATGGAGATAGTTCTATAGAAATACAACTTATTTACTACAAATTAGTACAATATATGCGACTCTTCAGTGTAGATGCTAACACTTGCTGATAACAGTGTTAACATCTACACCAGTGTGTCGCATATATTGTAATAAAGATGTTGTATATCTATAGAACTCTCTCCCATGTGCCCTTAAAAGCTCTGACACAATTGACATTTTTAAGTTTTTAACCTTTTCTCAGTATATTATGTATAACTTCATCTGTAAAGACACCTGTGTAAATATTCTGTAGCGCTTTGAGCATGCCTAAGGGTGTGGAAGGGGCGCATTATAAATATGCATTTATTATTATCATTAACTATCCCCATTGTTTGCCTGTTCTAGTCCGGACTGATGTTGGTATCATTGTGCTCACCCACTGAGATGCCATAGTGCTGTTTCATATGGATACCCCAAGCCAGCCAATCCTCAATCCTCAATGCTGAGTGCCAAACAGGGGAACAACAAGTACCATATTTTCCTGTATTTTGGTTTAATGCAGCCAGGGATCAAACACTGACCTTCCTGTCTCCTGCGCTAACAACTTGACAACAGAGGGGGGATCGAAATCAATGTATATGGTGATTTAGGATTTAGCCACCACTGAAACTTACCGCATATATAAGGTAGTGCACATTTGATCCGAGTTTGGCCACACATCGAGCCAGGTATTCCAACACCACCTCATACCAGCGTTCCAAGTAGTCCTTGACAGCGCCATCTATCTGACTCAGCTACACGACAAGGACATGTAAATAGAGGTCTCAGTATTCTTAGAAAGCAACAGAGTCAACAAGGAGATGAATTTCAAAACACAAATCGAATATTTACACTATATCAGGTTAAATTCAAACAAAACTGAATGGCAATAACCTTCCATAAGTTTATTTGCTTGTTTTTGTATAAAATGACTTGACAATCCTGTGATTGACATCATCAGCATTGACCTATGCAATTGGGCGGTGTGATTGACATCATTAGCATTGACCTATGCAATGGCGTACAATAACATGCATCAACCAAACCAGCACACCTGGCCATCTGACCCCGTTCTAATGTGGGTTCTTCTATCAGTACTTATGTACAGGTGATTATTTAGACAGCCAAATGGTTGATAATGTGAGCATCAATCCACTGTCCTGATACAATGACAAAATAATCAGTAAGTGAATTATGCTTAATGCTCCTTTGATCAGTGTTTCAGGCATAACATATTTAATGCCACACAGCAATATTGAGCCATAGGTAAATGATGGATCATACAATCCACAGATTGATATCATGAGCCATGATCCACTCCATGGTATGATGACACATCATCAATCAAATCACTGGGTCTGACCATCAGAATACCAACAGGTACCCATCAACAAGTCTGGAGTTTTGCAATAAAAACCTGCAAACCTACACTGACCCTGCCTAAGGTGCAAGACAACTAAATGGGGAGTCATAAACTATTGTAAACCTCTTCTCACCATACAAACTAATCAAAATGAGAGTGTGGAACAAAACTGATTCTTTCACCATTAAATGAGAATGTCCCAAGAGAGTTGGAGGTCCCTACACCGCCAAATGGGGAAGAAGCTCAAAATAAGCATGATGAGGGCAAATAGTTGATAGCAAAACAAAACCAGGGATATACATAGATTAGAAGTACTGGGGTTGAGAAGATCGCCATTTTGAAATGTTGGCCCTATGTCAACCTGTCAATTTACAAGTCTGCTGTAACGGCTCTAATGTTAGAAAGTTTGGCATAATGCCACTTTGAACACTATTTCAGTCAGCGAGTTGAAGGTCTGTTTACTACATTATATTGTATAGTTCAGGTATAGTGCTGTAAAACCAGGAAGCTCAATCACAGGGAGTCTTGTATTTGAACCCACACTTACAGGCTTCAAGCATACCCAAAAGACATATTTCTACAATCGAACTGAGGTTGGCCATTTGGCCACCCATATCTCTAGTAATAGAAACAATAAAATGATTGACATGTATATTGTTTAAGAATTAATATAAATGTGTTTTACTCCTTAAAAAGAACATATTTTAAATTTGAAATGTGTTTTCAGCATGCCATGCAGTAAATCAGTACAGCTATCTCATCAGCAAAGAAACTACAACTAACAGCCAATCTGAAGTTCTTTCAAGAATCGGTGCTTTCCATTGTCTCCACTCAGTGCAAACAACCGTGATTCATGCTAGGCATGCACAATTCATTGACAAATTGAAGGGCAAATTTCCAAAGATGTTTTATGTCACTTTCAGGAATAATCAATCAACATTTGTCAAGGGAACCTAAAATGGTTTTCAAACATTGTACCAATGTGGGATATCGAATCATGATCTTCTGCAGAGAACACTTTAACCAGTAGGTTATCCCACTTCTCCAAAAGATGTGAATCAACAGAAAATTTCATTTTGAGTGAATGTTCAAGCCACATTTAAAAAGGGCCCACCTGTACAAAGCAACCTTAATACTATGGTTATGTTACTAACACTCTTTAGGACCTAAACAACTGCAGAATAATAACTTCTCCCTACTTAAATCCACCGCATGTAAATAGAGCAACACATCACAGTGTTTCCACTGACTAAATTATTTATAGGACACTGTGTCTGGTGGCCTAAAATTTTACCGGTCATGCATGAAATTTGATGGTCATATCCTAGACCTAAAATAAAAATGTTGTGGTTCCAATTACCCGACTGACCCTTGAATTCTGGTGCTGACCCTATTTTTTTTAAGCGATATGAAAAAAATAAGATATCCAATACTATTGTTTTTACCCGGCAACGAGAGACATCGGTCATTCTGATAAAGTCAACATGATGGCCACAAGTTTGATTGAATAAAAAATTACACTTTAATAAATGTGTTAATAGTTTGTACTCTTTACAAAATTCTAAAAATTTATAAAGCAAAAAAAAAATCCTACCTAACTGACAAAATAAAAATGTAAATAATGATTGGCACAAATGAAACAAGGGAAGGAACAATTTAAAAGCGGAAATATCCGAAGATTTCCGAGTGTTCTGAAAGTTTCGAATGCATGTCAAAATCGGAACCACAACATTTATGTTTTATTTGGCCCTGTTACCAGACTGTTAAGTACTCATTTCAAACATTTATTTTTAGCCTGGGTATTTCTGTAAACATAACATTATTTTTTAGCTGGGTACATGAAAAAGCACAGCCAAGACTGTCATCTCGATTACCCACAATTTTTTATTTTAATACATGATTATTTACCGGACACAATGTCCGGTCTGGCTTTCAATTTACCGGTCCCCAACATATTTTACCGGCGATTTTCAGGTATATAACAGAGAACGGAAACACTGCATCAGTTCAGTGGTATAATGTGTAAGAATTTCGAATTGTTCAATTTTACATGAAGCACTTATTCCATGTGTAAAGGAATAATTTTAAAACGGATTTTGGACATTTCACCTGAACTGCCAACTACTGGGACAAATTACCACCATTAACCACAGTGTCTCAAATGCTACTCCTGACATGAGTATTCCAATATGCATAAATGATGTACTCGGTATTAAGCCTTGGGCAAAACCCATGGATGTTTGTGTGACTTAGAACTTTACAATCCCACATGAATGTTCCAGTGTGTTACAAGAGCTACATAACTTTCATCCTGCTGATCTCAAACAAGCCCCTTGTTGTAGAAAGCAATATGTTGATTTGATTTCACTCCATAAATAATTTGACAATGTTTTTATGATTTATCAGTCAAAGAAATGTGTTTCATCAGGTCAATGTACTGCAAACAAACTCATGTAGCTGTAAGATCACGACACCCGATTCTGTATAGACATGGCATGGTAGTTTCCACAAGCCAATCACCATGACAACGCTTCAGACTAGAACACCCCAAAATATACTAGCATCTCCATATCCACAACCATCACAGTGATTTACTTCCCTGTGATAAATCTTTAATGCCACATTCTGCAATACTCTTGAAATATCAAGAACTGACTGACATTTTCTATCCATGCTTAAAGCTGTAGTATAAAGGGAAGATGAACATGACTTTCAAAATTTCAGAATTGTACAGTAAGGGAAAAACGAATGCTTGTAAAAACAAGACATTTTGTGATACATTCAGTGTGGGCCCTATACTTATTTCTTCAAAGACTTGCCCTGAACACAAAGCCTTCTACAACAGGGGGACATTGCCTAGATCCTCCTACAATGTTAATGTCCCACTGTGGGACAATGGTAACACACTGAGGAATGTGTGTGTGAGTGGTTTACCTGCCCGTGGTGTGCGGAGTCGGAGTTGGTGGACTTGGATGAAGTCTGTCTAATGGCTGCAGGCTGAAGGAGACAAAGCATGCAGGACACTGGAGGAGGAGGTGGAGGGTGGTGGACTGAGTCTCCCGGACATGTGCTCACACACTCTCTACAGATGTGCGGACTGTAGGGTTGTCTGTCTTGTAGTCCCTATATTCATTCCCCCTCTACCCAGACCTTACTGTACTGATAGCCGTAAATGATGTAAGTCTAGATTTTCCACACATTTTTCAATCTCACTGGAGCCACCTTTCAGTTCAAATTCAGTTGCATGCTTCTATCAAAAGTATGTATTTTAGAGACAAAATATATGTAGTCAGTGTAAGGTATGTCACCTTGCTTTTGACTGGCTAGGCTTGAATTCTGTTATCATATTTTATACAAGAGTTTGATCACTTAGGCTTCGGTGAAGACAACATGTGTGGACAAATTCAGGAAGATGTTTAAGATTTTGTTAGTTGTGCAGAGGCTAGGATGTGTGGAACATTGAACTTCGTCAGAATCAAAATGTGAACCTGTTTCTAAAACACATTCTGTATCCCTTTTCATTTTTTTGTGTAGAGATATAAAAGATAATGTAGAAAATTTTGAATTAACAAAAACGACATGTGGATGACAAAAGTTTTTCAACTGTTTCATCATAGTAAGTTTTCAATAACATGTATGGATTCAATTGCACATTTGTCATCAATAAAAATATATGTATATACTCAATAAAAATGTGTTGTCACTAAAAATATATGTATATAAATCTATAAACATAAAGTTAGTGAATGCAGATAATCAAGTTTAGGAATCAAAGATATTAAATTCAAGATTTGTCTATTTTTCAAAACTGCATAACCTCTTTTCACAAATATATAAGATACGACATTAATGTCATTTAAATTTTTTTTAAACATATATGTTCTATCTAAATTGAAAATTTCTCATCTATATTGTGTCTTTTTGTCTGTGGTGCAAATGTGAATAGTGAGGAAAGAACTTGTGACATGCAAAGTGGTAAAAATAAACATTGGTGCAGCATCAACCCAAACATGTGTCTAAAATGATTAGAAAACTTGTGGGTGATTTGTGTACTGTTGTCAAGGCATTAAACTATTGTCATACGACCCACCACTCCTCCATAGCAAAACTTTGCAAAGGAAAAGTGCAAAACTGGTTAGATAGTAACATGATAACATCTCAGAGCTGTTATTAGTATACAAAATCTACTGAACTAGCAATCCCACATCAAATAACAAAAAGATTCTGAATGGAAGCAAAATAATTGTCACTGCAAGAAAAAACATTTTGTTAATACAATCCTGTTTGGTATATAACAACACATTACGGTTGATGTGATGTAGAATACTAGTACATTAGTTCGACATTTGAAACTAGAAATTAGATCATGCATCTACAAAACTTATGTCAAAAACAAACATTATGTTTCCATGCAGTTAAATTAAGCCAATCTGATGTGGTTTACAAAACCAATTGTTGCTTGAACATAAAACTTCAATTGTGCCTATTTTCACACAATAGAAACTGGCTTCTAGTAAAAGAACAGGCACATTATTGGTTCCTGTTTGTCTCCATATCTTCATGATCTCTAGTCAATATTGAAACTTTTGTAATAGTTTAACTATATAGCTAATCACTGTTGTTCTGAAGCAAAACCTTTAATGTAAGTAACACTGTTATAATGAATTATCTTTCTCAAAAAGTCATATTGACACAAACCAATTTGTAAAGTCATAGGCCTAGTGACATCATAACATCTTGTCCTGCAGACAGAGTACACTTGGTGTATGGAAACCGGCACACCAGCATTGAGAACACACCATTACTGCTTTCACCTACCTCAGCATCCAGAAGCTTGACAATGCCAGCTGTATAATGGTCCAACTCCGGGCGGAATGTAACCCAGTCAGGAAAATATACCAACAGTGCTATCAGTAGTAATCACCTGCCATATAATTAGTGTTTTACATAATATTCGGCCATGCTATTACCAGCTAAATGATAATTTGAACTGTATAAGACTTGTTTATATGGCTGGAATATTTTAGAAGCTTGAGAAAAGTGGTGACTTAAGAGATGGAATTGGGGTTACATTTCGTCATTGTTTACTCATTTCTGATGAAAAACTAAAAGCTGTACAAAATCTGTGTATTGTCTTGATGTCATACTTCAGAAACTCTATCTTAAAGCAGGAAAAACATGATGTCATGGATAAACGCTTGATAACAGATATAAAAACTTTACGAACTCTAAGAAAAAATACCACATTCCAAAGAACACTGATGGGCTGATCAGTTTGCCGTTTCCCACTAGTAGCAATATTTCGACTGAACGACAGCAGCATGTATATAGTTGAGTCTTGACAAGGCAAACTGGTGGTTAATATAATGAGCAACAATCCATGCTACTGGAGTATTAAAACACGCAATCAAACATGTCATAAAGCCACATGATCCACTCATGATCAACATACTGGCATGTTGCTGGTGACCAATTCTAACCTGTTTATTTAAGGAACACAGGCCAGGTAACAATGTTCATAGTTTCATGCAATGCCCATTGAAATGAAAAAGGATATAAGTCCAGTGAACTGTCGTGAAATGAAATGAAGCTGACGACATATTGTGTTCCCGGTACAGTTGTGTCCTGTTTCAGCACCTCGGCCGTGCCGCCATTTAGCACACAGTAGTAGCACACTGCAGAGTTGCTCAACTCGTCACTTGTACTGAGGGGAACAAATCATAAACATTCACTCCCAAACTTGCAAATGTAACACAATTTTATTCTAAGAAAGAAATATTTTGTGAAATGTGAACATTTTTGCAACTCATGCTGGAAAATGGCAATTTTACACTTCAAGAGATCTGGCCCGATTTCTCGAAACAAACTTAAGTCTGAGTTTTGACTTAAGTAAGAGTTTTTACTCAAATTTGAGAAAAAGCAGGAAAATGCATTTCCCAGAATGAACTGAAATCGATATTACACTCAAACATAGTTGACAATTTGAGTTGGGTAGATAGGCTACTTAAGTTGTTTGGGCTTTGCTATTTTAAAAAAATGCAGTTGAGTTAAAAAATCAGCTGTTTCAAATTGTCAAACTCAGTTTGAAATTTGAGTAAAAACTAAAGTTTTTTCGAGAAATCGGAGCCTGGTTGTTTACTTTGATTAATCTGATACCAGTACCTCTATCAAACAAGCGAGTGAGTGAGTATGGTTCTACGCCTCTTTTAGCAATATTCCAGCAACATTACAGCGGGGGACACCAGAAATGGGCTTCACACATTGTACCCATGTGGGGAATCGTACCCGGGTCTTCGGCGTGACGAGCGAACGCTTTTACCACTAGGCTACCCCACCACCCCTCTATCAAACAAGATCTGACAAACCCTCTATGGGTCTTGTAAGATGATTGGAGACATAGGTTTTCGGAAGCAGCATTATTCCACGTCTGTGATCATACCAGCAATTTACTGAAACCTGACATTTTCCAGAAATCAACAAGATCTATTAACCTTAATCCAACAGACAGGAAGTTCCCTTCATTTGGATTATTAGGAAATTTGGAAAGTCTCTGAGACAGGGATTTCCTCAGGTCAGTTTCAGCTGCAGCAGATAGGTTGGTTGCTGCCACAGTCAGGCTGAAATCAGAAACAAAGTCATCAGAATATATATCCCTTGCTATCTTCAAAGTAAGTATGAGAGTCATGGGTTCATGTGAAAACTATAATAGTAATAGTGAAAGATTTAGGGGGCACCTAGATTAAAAGAACAGGAAAAAATCTAAATATCAAACATCAGGATGACCCTTAAACATTAAACTTTGCCAGATGGAATATATGCAAATTTTCAAGAAGAAATATGGAAGTTTGGAGAAGAATTTCAGACATACACTCAGTTTGAGCAAACCACTTGTTTTACATGTACTAGGAGTAAATCTGTGTGCAACCATTCCAAGGTTGCAGCCATATCATCTAGGGTGTAATTACTTTGGAAGACATGACTGAAAATAATGAACGTTTTGTAATTGCACAAGAAGACAATAAATTGTGAACCCAGTTCATAATAGGCAATGCTTAATTATGTCATAAACATGATTAACATGTTAAGACAGTTATCCATCATGAGAGACCTGAGATTTCCATCTTCAGAGTGGCTTGAGCTGTCAGCATCTTCTCCAGTCACACGAGACCTGTAGAAATGTAACAAAGTGCTTTATCCTGTTTGTAAACAAAATACCCTCGCGTGCTATTAAGAAATTTACGACTATGAATATGATCGCTGATATTGTCAAGTTCTATAAACATAACATAGTGTTAAGCGACACACCTTTGTATCATTTAATGTCAATGAAACACTTTTGTCATTCTGAAGTTCATTGTTGTCCGTATCGGACGACAGGCGGCCATTGTGCACAAACTCTGGTGACGTCATATTTTTCCGTGGTATTCCCTACAGATCAAACTACGGGCGCACAGCACGTCACATTCTCACACGTTGCCAACAGCCAATGCAGGAGTGTCAATGTAGGTTTACAGTAATAACGAAGTTGATAAATTGTAATACAGTCAACGATTTTGTAGAATTAACACAAAAGTCACATTTCTTCATCATAAATTTCCAGTTCACAAAGTATGTAGAGTTGATCAACAGAAAACGTGAAATGAAAAGTGAAAAAACGACTTAAGAGATGAACCTTTCGGTCTTCCATAGTTTAAAAAATAGAGCTGGGATTCCCCCCTTAGGTCACGTGATTATTTTTATTGATTACATCAGCTAGCATACGAGTGATGTTTGGAAAACTTTGAAGCTGAATAAGTTTATATAAAATGTTTGTAAACATCACACAAACGGGTTATACATAAAGTTGCATTAGTTTTTAATAGTAGATGACTGTACGTACGCAAATTGATCAAAGTCTGAACATTTTTTGCTCAGAGCCGTGACGATCGACTGATGAACGTAAATAATCGATAGGTGGCACGATTTGGTGAGTGGCTCGTGAGAAAATATGTCATTAGAAAATACCACGGAAATATAAGTACCACGGAATCATAATATGACGGCATGGGAGACGGTCTAATTAACATGATATTGAAAGTCATCATCATTATTGTCAAAGTGCAGGGGCGTAATGTTAATTAGTTTGTCTCTCAAACCCTTGAGAATAAACAAAACTTATCATGAGAACATATGTTTACAAACATCTTACGTTTTTCGACAGCAGCAAAAAGCATATGAGGATATATCACCTCAAGTCTATAATGATTAGACATGTCGATTGACTCAGGTCACCTCAAAATCTGGGCACCATTACGTATTTCTGAGCAATATGTCTTTGAACAGGGTTTCTTTGTTTCTTGGAGTAAATGCTATCTATGTAATGGAAACATTGAAACATCCGCGGGGAAAATTTAGGAAACAATCAAATCTGAGACAAGTGGAACTGATTCCAGTCGTCAATCACTTGTCAGATTAAGAGGGAGTAGCCGGGCGCGTCAGTTATCATATCTGTACCTTTTGGGACAAAATATATACAATGCGTAGAAACGAGAATCTTCAAATGCCTTCTTTTCAGCTCCTTGTTCACTTTGGCTACTCTGAATAGATCCCGTATCGCTTTCATCCGCCATGTTTATCTATCGTGCAACTCAGAGTATATCGGTACATTCCGACTCATGATCAATATAACCATGAAATGTCGAGCCATGGAGGTTACATGAATACGTTCCAACCGTTTATGACCACTTCCGGTATTTCTATTTCCGGTAAGTGCACGTGCGCGTCAAATATAAACAACTTGAGTAGCAGACGCTTTTTTGATCTGTCAAATAAGTATGTGAAGCAAATTGAAGAACTTTACAGTATCGTCAATATATGTATACAGAATAGAAGGGAAAGTTACATTCTAGGCCTGCTTGATGATATTGAGAAAAATATTTGTATTTCTGCACAGACTTGGTCCACCTAATTCTGTCATTTTTTAAGCTGCTATGCCTAGTGGTCGTTTTATCGCATCAGATATGGCTAACAGTGATGGCAATTAGGGTAGACTGTGAAAATATCTAAACATTTTTACTTTCCTCAGATACTTCCATGAAAAATGGCATGGTCAGGAAGATTTGATGACTTCAGCACATATTCAGCTATTGATGACAATAGAAAACAGAGGAGCAGGTCATCAGCTGGCAGTAACAGTTTTGGAACATCGTCTTCTGGAGTTTCAGTGAACATCAATGAAATAACTCAAGATATTACCTATGTGGTAAGCATCCTAAATAACCATGATTACAATCCCAGATTTGCTGAAAAGTTACAATAACTATGCTGACAGCTGAAAGCAGTTTTGTTAAAGTCAATTTCTTGACTGATGATCCTAGTGGCAGATCATTCTCTATCCATAATGTTTGGGACAACAACATATGATATCAACATTTATAAGCCCCATATTTAATTCAATTAAGTATAATCGTCATACATGCAGGACTAACATAGCTGTCAAAGGTCCAAAGTTCCATTATTGTTAAAAAGTTATGTTTTCTGCACTGAAGTAAAATGGAACTCTACGTTTGGTCAAGAAGTGTAGTTGGCCATTTATTGCAATGTTATATGTACATTAATTACTTATTTTCATTTGTGACAGTGATCTGTGGTACACATGTTGTTTCTTTTTCAGAACCTTATTGGAGCAGTACTCACAAAAGATGGACCAAAATCAATCATTAGCAAAAAGGGTAAGTATTTTCTGAAACAGAGGTCTGTGTAGACTTGAAAACAATACCATAAGACAAATGAGTGACATATGTTGACTGATCTGAGTAAGTTGCTTTATTGAGTACGAAAAAAAGTACCACATGTAAGTTTTCAAAGCATTATACCCCTTCATATAGGATTTTGTATTAAGTCAAGCTACCAGTACTATCTTGTGATATTTTGATTAAATGTGACCAGCTCATGCATATCAGGAGTGAAGTTGTTTTCACAATGTCTATGCATACGAGTAGTTTGTCATGCTAAGTCCAAGACGATAGTATGTAAGTCAAGCAAATTTTATGTTTCAGCATAAAATATGTAGCATTAAAAATGAAAAACATGCCAAGAACTGTATTTTCATATGTACATGGTGTAAGTAAGACATTTTGCTAAGTATTTAGGAGTGTCCAGTATGTGATCTCGGAAGTCAGTGACCTATGACTTTAACCCCTGCAGATCTTTTACAGTAATAATACATTGAAACAGGAATGACAAGAGCATAGGTACATGTGTTGATATGTCCATTTAGGGAATTTGGTTATAGAAATAAGACTGAAAATGTTACATATATATTTCTTGTACTGAATTAACAGTTATCGTGTCCTGATCAGCCTGTGCAGAAATTGATTTGTAAACTTTCACATTGCTTCCCACTGTATATTTACATCAACTGTGGGGTCCTCTTGCAAGAAAATATATTTTAAATATGTGATGCATAACATTAAATATTCTGATATACAGGTGAGATTTGATCTATGCATCTGGCATAATATTAATAATTAATTATACATGTTTTTACTTCAGGCTCTGGTTCTGAAAGATTCCTGGTTTCATTTGCTCTCAGGGATAGTCCAGATGCATTTATCAATTGTACATGCTGGGGCAATGAAGGATTTATCACTTACCTGGCACAGTCCTTCAACATTGGAGATATTGGTGAGATCTGATGCCAATACAGGCATTGGGCTATTACAAAGATTCTATGTTTGACAGGAGTATTAAATGTTTGAACAATCAAATGTGTGTTGCAGCTCTTTTCAATTAAATACAAATGATTTCCTCCACTGTTTTGTAGACATGTAAAATCACATATAAAGAGTATATCCAGTATGACTAAATATCAAAGACATGCTGAGTAATGTATCATGACGCTATGTGATGAACTGCAATAATCAGCCATGATCAATGTACCTCCCACAGGTAACTTCTTAACGTTGTTCAGTATCTTTCTGTCAAAGAACTTTCATCATGTTCATGTCTCTATGAAAGTATAGGCATGCTCAAAAAGGCAAAATGATTGCATGAAATACTGCACATGAGTGTGCAGATATTATCTACCAGCTGTGAATGAAGAATTTATAATGTCTGTATGATACAATATAGCCAATGTAATCACTGCTGTCCTAATACATGTTATGTCAGCAAACCATGATATCGCTAGTACTGCTCAAAAGAAGGGTTAAACCACACTGATTCACTCACTTGTATGGAAAAGTTCTTGTGCTTGAATTTGGATAAATCTTATGTTATGCTTCATTGTGAACAGTTGAAGTGAGAAATGCCCAGGTTCAAAGCAAGTCAATGAACCCGAGTGATGACAGATACAAACCATGGACACCAAGGTAATAACTGTAGTCATGTCTTTGGACTGTTTGAATTTCTACCATCTACCATCATCTTTTATGACCTCTGGTATTTCTTATTATTTCAGCAGTTGGTTTTCCAGTAAACATATTAAAAGTGAAAATGTGACAAGATACATTTGAAGAATAACTCTCTGGTTAACCAATACCACTTTTTCTTCCAGTGGATTTCAGCTGAATCTTTCAGAAAACCACAGTTGTGTAGAGCCATACTCAGGCTGGGATCTCTCTACATACAACAGTCTGAAACACCTTCCTACCCAACCTAACAATGACTACTACACACTGGAGGATGTCAGTGTCAATGGCACAGCGCTACAGGGGGAACATGTTAATCTCCTTGTTGCTGTCAAACAGGTTTCACATTTAGTGCATATCAAGTTTTCTTTCCAACATGTTTCCTCCCTAATATTTCTGACATTGAGGAAATATATGTTAAAGGAGTTATAACTGCCACATCTATGAAACAACACAAGGGAAACCTAAGGAAGAGATCCAGTTTTATGAATGTTAACTTCTTTATAATGAGGAATGCAATGGTTCAGAGTGTATAGTTATTATTTCATAAGGTTGTGTTCCTCATTATAAAAAAGTTGAAATCCATAAAACTTTCTTCCTTATATATCTCTCTTCTAAATGCCATTTAAAGACCTGACAAGGGAAACCTGTTGAGAAAATACATTAACAGTAATACATTTCTCTCTCATGATGCAGCAATTTATTGTTAATCTTTCCCTCCTATCATCCACATAGTTGTGCACTATTTTCACATTTTCCTGATATTCTCATAATTACCAATGCAGATGTAAACTCATTATATAGTTTGTCTGTTTCTTCTATTTTTAATCAGGTTTGGCCAGCAAGAGATATTACCACAAAAACAGGCAAACAAACCAGGAAATGTGATGTCGTTCTCTGTGATGAAACCTGCTCAAATTTCATACTCACTCTGTAAGTAAACTTTCTTCAGCTGCTATCTATAGGTGCTGGCCCCATCATCTCATCATTAATCATTTCTTTATGAACAGATTTATGGCCAATGATTGGTCTGAAATAATGTACATGAAACTGAGGAACAGTATGTTTTCCATATTTTGATTCTGTATCCCATTTTGACATTAAGATTTGATCACTAGTGATGTAAATTAATGGACATAATGGCCTGAACATTTATGCATTATATGTACTTAAATATGTATTTACAATATTACATGTTTATTAAGATATACAACACATCTGCTGCGTTCAATATGGAATGGACGCTCTACTAGCCTGGAATGTAGAGAAGGTTATTTTATTAATCCATGGTGATTCATATAAAAATAAATGCATAAATAAAAAAAAGAAAAGCAAAGAAATATTTCTTTTCTAAATTCATAATTATATACCATGAGTAGTATGAAGCTTAGAATGTGTGTGCTATGGTAACTTTTTTACATGTTGACAACCACTCAATTTTTCACAACATCCTTTGTCTTCCCTATCTTTTTTTTCATTCTGGAGGGTCAAGGCTGGACTGTGATTTTAGTCACTGATTGTATGTAATTTTAGACTATAGTCTGTTGAGTATAGTAAACGTTAACCTGTTGATAGTATGTATACATATGTAGATGCTGAAAATGATGCCAAAAGACAAATTCTAGCTGACTCCAACAAACTTGGCATAGATTGCCTTTAATGTTTTATCAGCAAATGATTTCAGGTTTGAACAGAGAAGTCCGACAGACTAAGTCTATTGACTAAGTATATACAGGAAACCCATACAGGAATCACATGCCGAGCATATTGACTAAGTATATACAGGAAACCCATACAGGAATCACATGCCGAGCATGAACTTTTGTACATTTCCTGAAAAAAATCTGTCCACCAATCTTGCAAATAATCCAGATAATAACATGTCACTTGTGATATCGTTTGTTAATGTGAAGTATTTGTACGAGACATAACAAGCAACATTGTATAACATGCTTAAGTGTTCCAGAGTTTTCTGTAATCAGTTTATGTTCACGGCAAGTCCACAAGTGGCTGATAGAGGACGATGGTTTTTTGAGTATTTGCTGGTATCACCAAGTAATGCTGCTTCTGTTGTTTCCACATAGTGTGACACCATCAACTCTTCTTACAGGTGGGACAACTATGTGGAGTTTGCCTTGAACTGGGTCCCTCGTCAAACAAGTATGTTATGATACATCAACCTTAGAGTTAGAAAGAACAAGTGTAATATTTCCTGATACTGCACATATTCTCAACATGATTCTCAAATGTGCTTGGTCAGTTGCTGAAATATGATATCATGTTACTCCTATGTTGAGTTAACACCATTCATTTCATAAGGACAAACAACAGTACTTCCTTGTAACTTGTTGGTTACTAGTAATCACAAGATTATTTCTCCTTATGCTTATAGATCTCTATGACAGACTAAAATTCATTATCTTTGTTTTTGATCAAATTGGAAGGATTTATTTGTTACATTTGTTTCAGTAATATTTGCTGCAGATGTTAAGATCCTTCACAATAGCTACAAAGACTGCATGTCTGCAACTGCTGATAGTAAAACTGTGTTCACTGTTGACCCAGGTTAGTTTGTGTATCAATCACAAGCACAGTCATGATTATGATGTTGGATAAAGAAAATACACATACAGTAAATACTTTTGTCAAGTGTTGTCAACAGAGATGTCTTCCTTCTACTTGTCATCAGTAGTGTTTAGTGTTTAGTAATATGTCAGAAAGATACCTAAATACCCACTACCAATGTATACTGAGTCAAAAAAGAAACTTCACAAAATGTCATTTGAAAAATAATGAATAATTTTTCTCTGATGATACATCTATGTATCCGAAATGGGATCCCTATCTTTCGACTCTAGAAAAACGTTAGCAAAACCCGCTCAAACCCATCCATTCGTCGTGCAAATGATGTTAGTGCCAAATCAGGTTTTGCACGTGCAGTCGATCATGTGATCTTCGCATCGAAGTTTTCTTCATATGCACGTGTTTGCATTGGCCTCAAGAATTGAAAAAACACTTTTAAACCACAGTTCTAACGGTACTTGAAATGCCCACGATTGTCAAATGTGCAACGTGAACGTGCCGTTGGCATGTTGCAAGCGGGAAGATCAGTTATTGACGCCGCCAAGAGCAATGGGATGCAGCCGTCGTACTGTGTATGACTTGGCGCAGGTCGTCTACACAAACTGGCACCACTTCTGATCGCCCAAGATCGGGTCGCCCCGATGTGGACGCCACGAGCAGAAGACCGTCAAATCGTCCTACGTCACCTACGTGACAGATTTCTGCCGGCTACACGAACCAGGGCTGAGATGTTTAGAGGTCGACTGTCCTCACAGACCATTCAAAATCGGTTGCGGGCTGCCAATCTCCATTCTAAACGTCCATATTGTGGCCAATATTGACGCCGTTTCATCAAGCGTGAACATCTGCTGTGGGCCCAACGTCACCTCCGATGGACCCAGAGACTGGAATCGAAGTCGATTTTTAGCGATGAATCCAGGTTTACCCTCAGATTCAAGGACGGCAGGCATAGAGTCTGGAGACGGCGCCATGAACGGTATGCCCAATGTTGTGTACAGGAAGTCGACAGATTCGGGGCGGAAGTTGCATGGTGTGGGTGCTTTCTGTGGGAACAACCGCCTCCGACTTCTGGTCATCCGTGGAAACCTCACAGCTGCTGCTTACTGCGACCAGGTGCTCACCCCTGAACTCGTTCCTTTCATGGCGGCTCATGGCCCAGGTCTACAGTTCCAGCATGATAATGCTCGAACGCATATCGCGATGTTGACACGAAATTTCCTTCAAAGCGCTGGAATCAATGTCATGGACTGGCCATCGAGGCCCCCTGACCTTAATCCAATAGAGCACGCGTTTGGGATGCACTTGGGAGAAGGCTTCGTGGTCTTAGGAACCAACCTCAGAATTTGCAGGAACTTGGCTGCCTTGCAAGAGCAATGGCGCAGAATCCCCAACCACGTGTTCACAAGCATCAGGCAGTCGATGAGGAGACGGTGGCAGTGGTGAATGCGCGGGGCGGCCATACACGATATTGAACTGAGAAATTTCGCATTTTTATTCTTGTGACTTGACATTCTGTATACCCATGTTTTGGAACGGCGGTGTAGCCTAATGGAACTGATTATGGCACTGTCAGTGTATCGAGTACATCACACAGATCTCAGCAATGAAATTATAACAATTTAACCATCTTACCATCTCTTGTTCTTTTATAGTGCCCTGAAGAAAGAATGTGAAGTTTCTTTATTGACTCAGTATAGTTGACTGTAGATAATGAGATTTACATGGTGACATGTTTCCTACCATTTTATTTCAAATGTTTTACAGATACTCCAGAAGGCCATATCTTGTACCAGTTTGTGAAATCCCAGGCAGACATGGGCTCAAGCTTCTTGGCAGACACTGACAGGAGGGAACAGGACCCTGAGTGTAAATAGCAGTATTTGTCCATTACATCTTTTCTTGATCAGTTGCCTTGATTTGGTCTCAGATCAAACTCAACTTGAATCTTTATTGAGGACTATCTGCCATCAAAATGTAGTTTTGGGGGGTTAAAGACACATATTCTGTCAGTCCATCTTATTTCATTTCCAGATCACAACTCATAATCTTCATGAAACTTTATATAATATAGACATGAAGCATGTACTGAACTGGTGCTTTTACTTTTAGCATTTTTTTCTGTCTTAATTTTTCGTGTTTCCATGGCAACACATTCAAATGAGAAAAAGTTAATTTCTGGAAACAACAAGATAACCCATGTTCCACATAGCCTTTGATATCTTAGAGTTATCATGACTCATTGTACTTTGTTTTCCTCCACTATCCTTCCCAAGTGTCAAGCATCAGGGATGTTTATAGTGTGGAGAAGGTAAAGCAGTGGAAGACAGCAGTGTCTGACGAGGAGCAGAGTGTACACTACTGTGTCATGTATGTCTATGTCACCTCATTCAACATTGATGCTGACAACAACACAGTATTCAAGAATATATGGTATGTCAAACAATACAAAATTAAAATTATTTTCAATTTTGATCAAGTAATAATCATGCATACTTATTTAAACATATCTGCCTTTAAAATAATTCAGTGACCTTTGTAATGATGTTGATATCCAATTACAGTCAATACAAACAACATTGTGTCAAATTTACAGTTGTCTGGAAGTAAATGCTTGGGTGTATGCTTTTTTCATTCATATATTTTTCAGTTGTGTTGAAGTTTGGATAACTCAAAGTGTTTACATAGGTTTCCTCAACTGTATTTAATTTTCATACAAAGAAATATTGCAGAATATTCAGTTGACATGCAGAACCATGACCCTGTATAGTGTTCTTCTTAATGTATTTATTAATTAAATGAATGTATTTTAGAGTTTAAGTTGTAATGTCATTGACATTGACGAGATTGTTGCAACTAAGATAAAATTGTGACATGGATGTATATACTTATGAGACATAACACATTCCTAAAAGAACAGAATGGATCTATACTCCTTTCACTACATTAGAGGTAGTTAGAAACATGCATTTCTTTCCTTCAGCTCCAAATGTAAGAGAGAGCTAAAGGCTGATACAGGATTTATTTGCACCAATGACCAATGTCCTGGAAGTGACCCAATGGCCACTGACATGTCTGGCCCTACTGTGGAGTTCAACATCTGGCTGTCTGTCTCAGACCACACAGGCACCCTTGACTACTGTAATCTTCAAGGGGCACCTGCAGAAGAAGTGCTGGGCTGTAGGGTGAGTTGGAAGCTAACCTTGTTTTCCTGTCACAATGCTGTGTTACAAATGGGACTTCATACTAAACCTCTTCAATCTTATTAACATCAGATTGTGTCCTCTGACAGTATTTCCTTGAAGATGTGGCAACTCCTCCATTGAAGTTTGATTCAGGTGACCTCAGCATCTCCCTCATTTAAATGAAACATGCATGGGCCAATCAGATGTCAGCTTCATGAAAGAAATCATGTTCAATTCTTACTTCAATTATGAAAATTTGATTTGTGCAAATAAAAACTGACTTGGTTCACAGATATGTAAATGCCATGGTTATTCACAAATAAGTGGGAGTATAAATTATTTGCAATACAATGGCACAGACTTTTGTATCTACATTCAGAACTTGTTGTGTTATATGTTGATTCCCAACTTGAAAATTTAAAGTATACACGGAATCAATCTCTAAGAGAAGTACATGTATGTGTGTAACCAGCACACAGCAAAGAAATGTGCTGTAATTAACATTTGTAATTAATCATAAACCCAACCACAAAACATGTGGGCAATAACATGACACAATCATAACATGCATTGATCAAGACAATCAAGGATACTTCCTGTTGAGACACGCACACAAGTATATTGTTTACATTGTACTTTTACTTCAGCTGTTCATGTCATGATTTCAGAAAAATAACAATAATTAACATACTTTTTAAAGTTTGATTTGATGTTTCATTTTTTATGAATATTGATAATAGTCTCCCGAGCCTGGCAATAATCTCCGATGCAAAGCGAGATCAATTGATTGACCGATTATTCGATTATCACTTCATACAATGCTGATCTTCTTCTGGCTTGGTATGTCAGAGGCAATAGGCAGCTCCCCTTATAAACACAAAAAATAAATTCCTAGAAAAAATTATATTGGGTGGATCTGTGCCTCCAGAACTCTGTCTAAATATAGTGCAAGTCTAAAAGAGCACACCACTACTACTTACTGAATTCACAGATACAAAGTATAACAGTTGAAACACTATTGCACAACCTATAACACTGCCTTATAACAGCTGTTTTAGAATGTGTTTTAGATAGAGAAATATGTACAGGTTTGAATGTACTATAAATTTAGAAGTCTTCATGCTGGTTGCCTCATTAGAACCTTACAGGCACTGCAGCAAAGTAAAGGCTTACAATAATAGTTATTGTTATTTTTAAATACTTTTCTACTTTTCATGAATGCATTATTTTAATTAATTGATACATATTGCTGTTTTTTAACAACAGGCTGCTGAGTTTCAGTCTTTTGGCAATCCGAAGAAAACCAGTATCAAGTGGTCTTATCTGATGGAGAGATGCAAACTCGTACTCAAGGTAAGGTTTGCTATTCACATTTGATACACTCAGGAACTGGTGTTTGATGTTTCATTTGTAAAGTATATCTTCAGTTGGCCAAATGTGGATAAATCTATTAATTCAATTTCAGATGAAGAAGATTTCGACTGACTTCAGCACAAAAACATCATTTCGAATCCTGTCATTGTCGAAGCCCCACGCAACAGAGATAATAAATGCAACAAATTTCAATTACTGAAAAGAATAGAATTTCTGTAAATACAGAAGAATGACAGTTTTCTATGTTGTTGTATTGGTAGTTTTGCCATTTCAAAAATCTGCAATGAATGATAATCTCAAAATGCTCAGTTCAGAAAACACAGCATTACAGTGACATGTTCAGCTTCTTACTCTGAAAAATATCACAAGAGAATACAAACCTTGAGGTTACATAACTAGTTATTAATCTTTGTATGAGTTCTGGTAACTCTTTCATGTGCTATTTAATAAGAAGGACTGTTGATATTAAACTATATTTGTTGAATTCACCAAGTAAGCCCTGATGGGTCAAACACCAGTACTGTGATACATCTAATGTTCTCTGTGATACAGGATGTTGTGATCTCATCTCATTCTGCTTTTTCCTGTATTTTTATGTTCATTGAAATGAATATTAAACTTGTCTTTATTTGGTTTCTCTGTTGCGTCTTTTATCATCTAATCAAAAGACATGATCAATGTTTTACTTTCTATTACCTCTTTGCATATATTGTATTAAATGGACCAATGCACGACCAGGGTTAGAATTGCTCTTAAGCGACCTCTGTTTCTGTCGTAAGAGGTATCGAATGGGGTGGGGATTGCTGACTTGTTTGTGTTTGTCATTTTATCCCAATTGCATAGAATCATGTCTGTCACTGGATTGTCTGGTTCAGACTGAAATACACACTACCTTCATAATCTGAAATACTGCTGAATGTGGAGTAACCCAACAAACGAGACTCAATGTAACAGCTGTACTACAATTCAGTTGTTTATTGTGACAATCCCTATGGAGACATTTTGTGCAGAAACTGATGTGATCTTGTGCTGGACTCAAAGACATCCTGATGTTTTCACCTTTGGTTTTGAAACTGAATCTGGCATCCATTCTAGGGATCACAATTTCCACATGAAGAGAGCATCATGACAACATGCTGTATCCAAAACATTGTCTCTGTAAGTTGCAGCATTTCACAAGTGTTGAAAAACAATCAGTCAGCTCAATCTTTGACTGGTTCAAACTGTATAAACAACATAATATATGTATCAATCTCAGTATGTTTATTCAGGCTTTCATTTAAGCAATGTTTGCATGATGTCAGTAATATTTACAGTTGCAAAGACACACATACATATCTGTACAATCACTTTTAAAAATAACAGCTTTTTAACTCATTACCACATACAAAAGGAACAACTGTTTCAATGTTTCACCTTGATTACACCAGAGACCATATAATAGATAATATGGTCTCTGATTACACTAAATTTGATAACCCACATCAACAACTATCACATCATTCACAATGTTAATAGAAATAATAATCTCATGTAAAAGTAACAAAATATTGACAAAACATATAGAAAACAAATGATGTGAAGTTTACAGATTTCTTGATTCACTCGGGTAGTTTATAAATTTATTCAATGTTTCAGGCACTGTACAATCTTCCTGCAAAGTTGACTGATTTGACCATTCATATTGATGAAGTACACCACAGCAATGAAAGAAGTTCGTAACTTTGGGATTCAAATCATAATACAGTCTGCTGATTTGATAATATGGGGATGTGGAAGGACAAACTATTGGGAAGGACACTCATCATGGCATCTCACACATGTGCGCATGCAGGCACGCACGCACACACACACACGCACACACACAAGCAGTCATAAAATCCTTCAAACATTTACTCCATAGGGTACATAGGGTAATAAATAACACTGACTTCTTATTAAAACACACATAATTATATTTGGTAGTTGTTGAATGGTATCCTTTTTAACATAATATTATGATTGCCGATTAGTTTTACATTGATCCTTTGCATAGCAAAAGTTTAAAAGTTTGCTGACACAGTCAAACATAGTCCTAATCATGAAGAGATATGTAGATTGCTTGTGATTGTCAGGTTTTTTACAAATTGTGTGCCAGTACATTCTCTACAAAATATACAACATTTATTTGATGATACAATCAAAATCCAAAATGACATTTGTGCACAGACTATTCTGTTACAAACAGATATGTATGCTCTTAGTGTTCAGGAGAAATCTACAACCTTGAACTTATTAACATTCAAAACAAGTAAAATAAATATAATTTAGTTAAATTATTTGCCACTATGGTAAAATAATTTCATAGGTGATGTTCAACTGCTCTAGGCTACCCTACCGTCCTAATGACCACATGTAGATGCAGCTTTTTGATAACTAGGGTGTATACACAAAATGAAAGATGCTAGCACATAATTCCAGAAACAATTTATACTTAATAGCCAGAAAGTGAGTCGATGAATACTACTTTGGGGAGAAATAATGTCATCAAATTTAGTTACATGTATATAAATATGTAAACATGATTAGCATGCTGGCACAATGTGTGATAACGTACTTAAGAAATAACGAGGGGGGAGACGAGAATGACGTTGCGACGTCAATACAGTGTGACGTCATGCAAAAGCTGTACTTTATTGTCTGATAAAGTACTGTCGGTGTCTTTGATCTTCTAGCAAAGCATCTTAAAATGAAGTATAAATTTATTTTGACCTAATAGTGAACATACCATATCTGTCTTGTGTTATGTTGATAGCATGCAATGCATATTGTTATATACTCTAAATGAGTGAGTGAGTGAGTTTAGTTTTATGCCGCACTCAGCAATATTCCAGCTATATGGCAGCAGTCTGTAAATAATCGAGTCTGGACCAGACAATCCAGTGATCAACAACATGAGCATCGATCTACGCAATTGGGAACCGATGACATACTCTAAATGAAATGTTTCAACTCATTGGGTATCTACTGATTGTAATTAATCTACTGATTGCTGCTTCTCCATTAGAATCAGCCATGAAATAAGTTGGCAACAGTTATACACTCAATGTCAGTCTGTAAAGTAGAAGGAAAGTCAATACTTATGCCTTTGAAGAATCTCCTTAGCATAGGTATGGTGTAGACAGATCATAATTAGGGCACTTCTGGGACTGAACTCACTATAAGGAGATCCTGGCTCCCTCACAACAAACTGTGGTGCTTTAGTCAAACTGGCAACTGGAGTTGAATACTTACATGAACATAAAATTGTGGACTTGTTTGAGCCTGTGGTCTTTACCCTGCATAGAATGTGTTCATAATAACCATTGACGAAAAGTGTACCTTATTAAACATTTAATAACCTGATATGTTCCAGTCATGTGCATTTGTATCATATCACATGTACAATGTACTGTATTTGGTTTCACAAACATGTCAATCACTGCATCCGGCGTGTCACATAACTGGTATACATGTGCTATTCATTCAGATTCAAAAAGCTTTATGAAGCACAAATGTAGCCTTTGGCAATATTCTTCCCATACAGCCCATCTGTGATTTTCTATTAGACCTTTTCCATTATTAATGAAAAAAAAGATGGCTGATCCAAAAAGGTTTCATTATTACTCACAATTGAATCTACTTATCAATCATGCTATTTAATTATTCATCATATGTAAAGCATGTACTTGTTGTCTACAGGAATCATGATTTCATAATGTAACATGTGATCGAACACATAGAATATTCCAGCTGACACTGCAAATGGCACATGTAAAAGACTATTGGTCCTGAGAATCAACATGAGGGGTTGTGAGCCACACTGGCATGCACTGTACTGTACACACAAATATAACATTAGAAATGACATAATACTGAAATGTGTACAATGGCTATTTAAGAGCAGATAAATGAGATACATCACTTAATAATGGTCTATTTACATCAGATATGTTACCAAATATAAACATGTGGTATTGTCATACATATGGTAGGCCCAAATCAGTTTGCCAAAGGAGAAGGAATTAAGAGACATCAAAACAATTGAGATGATAAAAAAACAAATCAACCTGCTTCATCGGGTTATGTCACACCAACAGAAACCTTCAGTAGTTGGAACATACAAGAAGGTCACAAGGTAGGTATATGTATGTTATTGTAAAAGGGTGCCTTTCAGTTTTTGAGCTCATGTACAAACATGTTTCTTCTTTTGTGTTCTAAGTTTGAATGAAGCTATGGTTTGTCTTCCAAAACATTAAAATGGAAATACATTGTGCTACACTGAGCAACTTGCATAATGAATACGGAATTGAAAAGAGCTCTCTCATGTTGACCTAAATAGTCTGGAAAATGTGAATACTGAATATAACCCCACCCTTCTGTTGGTATTAACAGGTGTGCTCTTTCATGAAGATCACAATAACCATTCAACACACACTATATTTAGCTGTGGAAACATCAGTCCCCAAAACAATCTGAGTATAAACATCATAAAGCTTAAAACCATTCAACAGGGTATACTGGTAAAATGATATTGTCAAGTGATAACAAATAACACAAATAAAAATGTGAAATATAACACAAGAATTGCTTCATTTTCAAAATCAGTAAGAATTATCTCACTTTTTACTGAAAGAATTCAAACAATTTTTGTAATGCACCATGACATCAAAATGACATCCATACCTCGAAACAGTTGGCGTTTAAAGATTGTTTTGGGTTGAAATTATGATTTATCAATTGAAGTTAAATGATAAACAAGTTTGGGCCATACAATCAAAGCACAGAATTTCTGACGCTGTAAGAAGTGTGTTAAGATTAATTTAGACACTAGATATGTAGGAGAGTGGAGAAACAGAGACACATGGTCACAAGTTCAACAGTCATCCTACTCTAACAATGTGAGTGAGTGAGTTTAGTTTTACGTCGCACTCAGCAATATTCCAGCTATATGGCGGCTCTAACAATGTGTATAACATTTGTGTCATTTTGGCATCACTGAAATCAAGGGACAAGACAATCCCAAGAAAATGAACATCCTCCACACATGTGGATTGCAAAGTCATATCACAGTCTAGCACTTGCAGCAACCTGAGGAGCATGTGGATATCATCCCCAAATCATGCTTTTCCAGTGCAAACATTTCTGTACAAATGAGATAATCAAGTTAACTACAATGTGAATGTTATAGATTTACACAAGAATGTGGATCCTGTTACAGCATTAGTGATGACTACTATCTTTACGTTATAGTCATCCACAACATAGAAGCACCACTTCCAGACAAGCATAGTAGGCTTCATGCCTTGTGTTGCAATACAACCTAAGTTTGTTGAAGGTAATCTACAGCACCAATTCCAAAATGTCATGTCATATTTAGAGTGTCACTTAGAAGTGAGTTCAACATGAAGACTTCATTTCAGCTCATGAAGGGATAAGTATCCCTGAAATATTAGACCAGACAATATAGAATGTTAGTCCAAACAATAACAAAATTGTTATCAACAAAATGTTCAATGTCATCCTGTTTACAGTCCCGCAAATATTGAAGCTTTTTTGTAAAAACAGTACCATACCATTTCTTTCCAATAAGGAAGAATAACTGAATGGGTGAAGCTGCTAAAATCCTGTGTGCACAAATTAGCAGGAACTCTTTGTGTGGCACTGGATGTTCTGACTCGGACTGTTCTATAAGCTCTCATACTCGTTGGTGGCACCATATTGTTTAGCCGTTGGTGGCACCATACCTGTTTAGCCGCACTGGATGTTCTCAATAAGTGTACAATGGCTATTAGCTGTTGTCTCAGAAGATACAAATCCTGTGTGCACAAATTAGCAGGAACTCTTTGTGTGGCACTGGATGTTCTGACTCGGACTGTTCTATAAGCTGTCATACTCGTTGGTGGCACCATACTGTTTAGCCGTTGTCTCAATGTGTACAATGGCTATTACAGAGAAGATAAAATCCTGTGTGCACAAATGAGCAGGAACTCTTTGTGTGGCACTGGATGTTCTGACTCGGACTGTTCTATAAGCTCTCATACTCGTTGGTGGCACCATACTGTTTAGCCGTTGTCTCCTGGAAATCTGGATTTGTGTGTTTCTTGGAATATCTGTTCCTGTACCATATCAGTTTCATCTTGTTGACAAGTCGGTACAGATAGTTGCCTGCCCCTTCCGTTGACATTGACGGGTGGAAGTCAAAATCGGCTACTTCAATGATTGGCTTTTTGCGTAACTTGTTGAGGTATATTGTGCCAACAATAACGATGACAATTCCTATTGTGCAGAATACAATCGGTATGGTCAGAGCTGGAACATTCACAGTATCTGGAAGAAACACAGGAACCTTAGACACACTTAATGAAAAAGAAGCCTTTGTGGATCTGTGACTTAATCATTCTTAACCATTGACACTCAACATCTGTGAATCATGTCTTATTTAAGTTATTACTTTCTGGCTTTAACAAGATGTTTAGTCTGGGAAGGCAGTAATGATACAATGTCACATTCACAATGATGGTAAAATGTAAATTGTATGAATTGGAACATCGTTCATAACTTTTCATGCACAACTGCTGCATACTTGGCTCTGAACGTCAGTATCTAATTAAGCCCAGATAAATCCTTGTGTATATAGAGGTTTTGTCTTGCATAATACTCATACTTTGGCAGTCATCTCATCACGAAGCACACTACATGAGTGAGTGAGCGAGTGAGTTAATGCTTTAACCACTACGCTTCCCCACCACCCCACACTGACAAACTTTGACCCACCTGAATCATACGCATAGACATTGAAGGAGGACGACATGTAGCTGACATCGTTGTAGACAGTGAACTTGACCGTCCTCCATCCCAAATCAGTCAGTTTGATGCGGACCTGGTGGTTACAGGTACTCAGGAACTCTGCGGGCTTGCACATTGGTGAAGACGGGACACTGGTGTTGAGGGCAGTCACATTCCAGCACACTGAGGTAGGGTAGCTGGGGGTAAAGTTAAATATTCAAATATAGGGAAGAAATAGCATATGTTGGCTGTATATTAGTTGCAACTGATTTTGGTAATCATTAATTTGTTACAGCTAATCATTCAATGCAGCATCACTGAATTTTTTTTAAAAGAGTCAGTTTCATATTGCATAATTAAACAAGTCTTAACATTGTTCGTTTTTGACATGTTCTTTTTCTACTTTGGGAAGCATGTTAATTTTCATTCTGTGTAAAATAACACCTGAAATTACTTTAATTCTACATAAATCTGTTCATCAGGTTTAAGCAGGTGCTGAGAAATATATTAAACCTCTTCCCAAAATTTTCTAATTACATATATGCATATGATAATAATTGAAATTATTTGTACAGGCCCCGGGGTCATGAAAGTGACTTAAGTCTAAAAATTGCTTAAATCTGTCATTTTGATCTTAAGTCCCAAAGAATGTCTTAAATCGGGGATCACGTACAGTTTTTAGTCATAAAAGTTAAGACTGAGATCATTTTTTGTCTTAAATCCTGACACTGATACCTATCAGTCTTAAGCCCTTTTCTATGCCGAGTCTTTTTTTCAGGCGCACATTTTCATAAGGTTTGAAAAGTGAACGTTCTGCGAGATTTGCGCTCGCGTGGTCCTTGATCTCTGTACGAATATAAAATTACACAGAAATGTAGAATATTAAATTTCCTATCCGTTTGTATAAATATAAGTACAAATACCTCAGCGGTTTGAGATATAGACACTGCCAAATGTTGTCCAAAATTTCGTTATGCGTTAAAAAACAGTAAATTTCTCCGCTTTTGATCGTGCACCGGTAAAAGCACTGTGCTACAATTTTTTTTAATTTGGCATCTTTAGGGAAAGTGTGACCGAAGAAAATACAGCCAGATATCTGAACGAAATAAGTGTATATCAAATGGGTTTATTTGCTTATGCATAACGTTATATGCTCAACATTAAAAATGACTCGCAATAAATGTCGAAAATGGGTTTTCTTGTATGACGTCAAACGACGACAGAGAGGTCATGCACGTAATAAAGATAAGGGGACATAACTCCGCTATGCTTAATACTAGGTCAGTGTAACTCAGATCACTTTGGGAAAATTTGTTGTGGATACAGACGCTATATTTTCGTTATGTTTTGTTCACCGTGAACCAAACTATTCCAATACAAAGTTCCCCAATGTTTTATGTACTTTGCAACGTCGGAAAGAGACCACATTGTTATGCTGATTAGTATATATCTCACCTAATTTCCATGAATTGTATAAAAAGGTTTCGGTTTCTATGTCAGAATTTAAATACTCTTTCGACAGAACTTAAAATGACTGATTTCACCATTAAATAATGTCCTGAATAGATCCATAATTAGACGGTTTGACTGTTTGGCATCAATTTGATGTAAATTAAAAAGGATATTTCACAACACCTGGCCCCGGGGTCATGAAAGTTAAATCGCTGTTCATTAACCTGTTCATATGCAACTGTAATATTGATCCGAATGGCGAATATTGCACATGATAGGAATTATTTAAGTACATGTTGCAGTTATGCCTACGTTTGTTCTTCTAATACTTGTTTAAGGGTTTAAAATATGGTGTACTACACTCAGTATGTCAATTTCTTATGTAAATATTATTCAAACAAACAAAACCCTTGAAAGAATAAAAACCGTATACCCTATATCCACGGACATGATATAGAACAAGGCTAAATGTAGATAATGAAATTAGTTTCATGAAAAAATATCTGAACGATACACAAAATATACATTATAACACTGAAAGTGTAATCGGTGGGACATGGCAATTGTGTTTACTCTTATTCAATCGACCTTCAACTCAAAGAAATTGCCAAATATGTAACAACAATGTTTACGTATATGACATCACTACCGTTGACTGCTTTCTTACAAAATGGCGGCTTCGCTGACATGGGTACACAGGATATTTTGCGAGAACCTTTCCCTTGATTCTGGAATCGTTTGTACATAAATGTGTGATGTAAGTAATCAGATTGATCTGACTATCTGTGTATTCTTATATGTTTTATCGTGTTTATTGTAAGTAAGAGAAGAAGCCAGATATGCTGATCATTACCGGTGTTGTTCTGTGAGATTTTCCGTCAGTCATGGCATCACGCTGCACCGAAACTTTGACAATTTCGTATAAACATATCACATTACTGTATTGTATCTTGCTATTTCTTGCTTCGATACTATTTCCATGTATGTTCTCAAAGTATTGAGCCTATGCATGCTACGAATAGACGAATGGGTGTCTGAAACTTTAGAAACTGTCTTAGTCTTAGTCTTAGCTAAGATTTTGCTAAGAGAGTTTCATGATCCAGTCCTATCTAAAATCTTAGCTAAGCAAATTCTTTTAGACTTAAGATTTTTTTGTGCTAAGCAAATTTTAGACTTAAGATTTTTTTATGATCCCGGGGCCAGGTAGTCAATGGGCATTTCAAATCTGATGGAGAGATGACATACCTTCCATTACAGGTTATGTTGACTGATATGTATTGCCCAATTGCGGCACTCAAGTCACCAACTACATCAACTGTCTTCAGGGGCTCTGCAAACACAAGACAAAGGCTTTATCAATACATGTACTTACATTCTGTTATAAGAAAGAAAAACATATTTGTGTCTAATTTGGAAATGACCAGGGACTTGCAGACAGTACAAGTTATCTGTTATATGCAACACTGTTCTGCAAAACATGTAAGAATGGTTCTAATCAAAATGTTTAAAACTGCACACAGTATCATAAGTTCCATCATCTTAGTGCTAAGAGCACTTCGCTCCCTGGGCCCACATGTAAAGCAATTGAAGAACGAATGTAAGTCTTAGTAAGTAAGTCTGATAAACTTCTAATTAATAATCTTCTTAGCACTAAGATATCTATTGTAAGTCTCTGTTTAAGTAATGGTTCTGTGATCATTGTATAAATAGCTTCATGCAAGTGGCCAAGTAGTTAGAGCTAGAATGGCATTCAAGGTGTTTTTCTGTGGTATGCTCTTATGAAGATGAAGATTCTGTTTAAGAGACAATATAACATGATGGGGAAATCCAGCACGCCTACTGGAATTTGTAATATCAGGACTGCTGAATGTTCTCTGAAAACGATGCCAATAAAAGCTGTCTCAGCATGTTTCCTTATTATAAGTGCACTGTATTCAGTTCTGTTAGTGGGATTTTCTGATGATGATGATCAGTGAGCAATTTACATGGGCATATTGCAAATCAAAGTAAAACAAAATAATACTATTATCATGATTATCTCAAGTCTAATAGTATAGGGTGGAAGTGTAAAAACAATATCATTTCATGAATTTGTTGTAAATCACATAAATAGTGAGTGAGTGAGTTTAGTTCTATGTCGCTTTTAGCAATATTCCAGCAATATCACGTCGGGCTTCACACATTGTACCCATGTGGGGAATCAAACCTGGGAGCAAACGCTTTAACCACTAGGCTACCCTACTGCCCCACATAAATAGATAAAAGAGCAGTCAGGTAAGATGGAAAGGCATTGAGAGGCAAGTATTTTGAATTCATGTCTTCATGCCAACAACTGCACAACTTTGAAAACAAAAACTTTAAAATGACCAAAATCATCAAAAGGCACCAATTTACAATTAGACTAATCTGTGTAGCAAGTTTCACCACAATTGTGAAACAAGACCTACCCTCAAGTCCAACATGTTCTAAAGAAAACATAATACTTTCTTCAAAAATTAAACTTCTTAATATTCCAAAGGCACCAGTACTCCACTTTTCATCAACTATTCAACAGTTGTGGAGGTCTGCTTTGGAAACAGACAGAAAACAGAAGACAGATGGACAGACACACTGATCACTATATCCCCTTCTTTTATAAACTGATAAAGGATAAAAATAACATCATTATAAAATTGACAGTCGGAGGGGGAAATATACTGAACGTTTTCAACATAATCAATATATTTCACTATTTTTTTTCACAATAATCTTCTGCTGGTAAGTCTGTTACTCTTATAAAAAAATATTTGGCCTTGTGTACAAATGGTATGCTCTTCACTGTGGCCGATATCTGCATTCAGGTGATACAACTATTGCTTATCAGTGAATATCCTGCAACCGACTAACCTACATATAGATCTGCACCTGTTACGCTCAACCCTAAATAACCTTTTTAACACGTTAAACATGTGGAAAATAAAGGCACAATGTTACGCTTTTTCGACAATACTTTTGCCTATATTTTATATGATGGGGGCATTTGCCCTCACTTTAGCTTCCTACTCATGCAATAAAAGACTTATTATCCCTTACGACTTGCCATATATGGAATGTAAATGATTGCTCCGTACATCGAAAACTGTCGCACACAGGGTTGTCAGTGTTTGCCGAACTGGTTTCAATCACAAGTTGTGCATATGATATTCTTAAAGAGCGCTTCAATGGTCGTAACTCTATGGGGTTAGCTTCAAATAATGTTCGGCCAGTAGAGAGAGCAAGAGTCGATTTAATGTAACTTGCATTAATTCATTCCAACCTTTTAATTTCATACTGTGATCTAATATTTTTTGGGGGAAAAAATTATATGGTAGCTTCCCTGAGGGCTGATAGTTAGTATTATTGAGAGAAATCCATTGTGTATTTTTAAAGAAATGTGGTGTGACGTTGTGCCTTTAACGACACCATACTTTGTTGGTTTTTATCTTCAACACCTTGAGCATGCTAGTAAATGAACTAATAGTTATCTAGAAATGTGTCTGGCAAACTGATACCAACTGAATCACATGATTTTAACTGTGTCATTACCGCTTGGTCTCGTGACGATGAGATATGGGTTGATCAGTTATCCATCAGGCATGTTTATCATGTTGTACTGTCACCAGTTCACACTGCTCTTTGGAAAATCACAACGAACAACTTCACATTTATCATAGAATATTCTCCCAGCAGTTCAGTTCAAATGAAATCTTTGTTTTTTGTCAAGGCTAAATTCATATTTTTGTATACCTAATAATACATGACTTAATCCAGCTACCGTCTTCAATCTATATTTACATATGTACAGCAGTATTGTCATTTAGATGGTACTTTGATGACAGACACTAGAGATAGCTATCATATAATGGATAGTGTAACTAATAATGATAAACTTAGCATAGAATAAATATGCAAATAAGGTCAACTAGAGAGACTACCTTTAACAAAATGTATACATCACAGAGACTCCTACTTCCTTGATAAACTATCTACATCCTGCAAGGGCTAAATAAGGGTCTCTATGGTTTAAACAGGCATAGCACTATGTAATTATTAACTGAACCAATTTGCTCAGACATTCAGATGTTGTTTTAGACACTGCTAAAGCTACTGGTCATTTATAGGGGGTGGTGTGGTGGACTGGAGGGACACCAAACACTACAGTCTATTGGAGAGGGTCATGAAACATCACACACATATTTGGGGACCGCCATGAAAAAAATAGCAGTTTTATAACAAACTTTAAGCTCTTTTGCATTTTGTCTTCCCGGGGCAGGTCATGAATACTATTTACTAAGATACTGAGAGGATTAAAAAAAAGTATGACATACATTTGGGAAGGGTAATTATTTTCTGTAATTTGAGCATAAAAAAACTCTGACTGATGGTTTAAACATATTTATTCATGTGATGTGGACGGGATTGGCAAACAAGCATAAAACATGCTTATATCAATGCTGCTCCCTAACAATATCTCTGACTAATAAATTACTTGTCCCCAATCTTGCTAACATAAATAATAAAAATGTCATGAAGTTGAATTATCTAAGGAGTAACATGATAAGATAAAGAGATGTTTAAGTGGGTTTCCATGCCACAATATGTATTTTGTCCATTTGCATTCCATTTTTTGTGATTCATGACGTGAATCAAAATGTACTCCACTAATCAGACTGACTGCTGTTCCCTAGAGCTTCGAAGGTACCCATATTCTGCTGGACAGAGGTATACAATTATACCAATACCCTATTTGTATCAGTGTGGGATAAGGCAGGAAGGCAGTTGACAAAGTTCACCCATTCAGCTTTGCAGTACATGACCAGCCAAGTATAATCTTGCTTCACTTAGAGATGCACAAGAAAATACACCTTATCAACTGCCTCCACAAATACTGTTATGAAGTCAGATGCACTAAATACTTAAGGGCCACTTTATTTACAGGTACAGATAAACATAAATGCATAAACATGGCTTCTGAAAACAAGTAAAGAGATATAACTGGCAAAAGGACAGCACAAATACACATCAAAACACACGCATGTAAACAAAACTCTTATAAACCCTCATGAAGACATGCCTGAAGCACCAGAATATGTCCAATTAAGACAAGACGTATTTATTCAGCATCCTGGTCAGGACACGATAGTCGGGATGAAGTAATGTCCTGTCACATCTCTGGTCATGTACTGAGAACAATAACCTTATAGATGTTTGTTTGTTCTATCCAAATTCTATGTGATAGGATTGTCCTCCTAAGTTGATGAATTATCACATCATGATAGTCTGGAAATTTAGCACATAAGTTTCAGTGATGAGTCATTTCACAATTCGATATGTAACTTAAACAAGTCAAGATTTGTGACAAGCTACAGATGATGACTTATGTGAATCTGAGAGAAAATACTGCATGTTATTATGAATATCCTGCCCAGACACAAACCTTGACTTGCACGAACATCCAAAGTGTTACTTTAAATAATAATTTATATATCACATAAATATTAGGAACAAATTGTTTTTGTAAAAGATTGTCCCCTTATCTTGCATTATAGGCTTGACTAGAATTTGGCTAGAATTACTAAATTCCCATAGGCTTATCATTTAGTATAGCCTTGCAGCAGCCTGCAAAGGAAACAACAAATACCACCTTCTATCATGTTTATTGGTAAGATATGACAGGTTAGAATCATTGACTTCAGCACCCTGGGCAGATGCACTACATAATAGTCCATGATGGTAGCTAGAAAATGTAGAGATTCTGACTTGACAGTACTTTCGACAGAGATCACAACCTGCATGGCCAAGTGCACTACAATGTTGTGGATATGATGTGAGTGATGACCCGACGATGACATGTATCAAGGTTAAAGATCCCTGGTAACAGTTGTGACTACATGTTCAGCAAAAGTTGAGCCTGTGTTACTGACAGTGAAACTAACCTGACTAGTGACAATATATACATGGTTCACACACTATTGTGAGTATATCGGCTCCTGCACAGCTTGATGGGAGAAAAGCCAAGAGTGACACAGGTCATACAACCTCATCACTTAGGTGAAACAAGTTACTGGTATTGCTAAGAGAAGAATCTCTGCACATCAAATTTGTTGTGCTAAGACCTCATACCCTAGAAAGTCTCAAAAGTTCTGACTTTGCCAGGATTTATACCTGTAGTCTGTGATCCCAGACTTACAAGCAGATCCACACATGTATTTAAGACAGGCTTAATTCAGGGGTGGAAATAACTTTAAAATTGCTAGTGTACTCCGGTACAGTGGCACATGTAAAATCACTTGCCCTGATAATTTTTCCACTATACCGGCCGATTTTCTTGTTGATTTCTTAAATAAACAGCATAATTAACATTGGAAAGTCAACTGGACACCGATACAGCATGATATACAAATTTTCTTGCCCGAGCGAGAAAAAAACACTGGTCTCGGACGTTGGGCAATGGGTTAATTGCACTTATTCTTTATATGACATTCAATGATAATTATTCTATTAAATGTTCAAGCTTATGATATTGCAAATACACTTTCCACCAAATACTGTTACCATGAATAGTGTATCTGTTGTCAGCAGTGTTTTGTGTATATATCAGTCCCGACATCCTGACAGCAGGTTACAACATGACTGCACCAATAAAACAGATGGGCTTCTATTATTTGCATTCTAAAATGCCTGTTTAGTCTTTGTCAACATACAGAAATATTATATGCTGTCCCGGGCCCTCGTGCTGAGAATATTAAAAGCCTTGACACACAAAAGCAAAATATAATTTCACATTTTCTACAACCATTTATGGAAGGTTGACCAACTCTTCACACAGATAGGTATTGTAGCCTATGAATTGCTTGGAAAGAGACTGACTCCATACCGAAAGGTAAAACATGAATGTGTGTACATACAATGGGCATTCTGGCATTGCATGTTGGTAAGATCTTTCTATGGAATTTGGAATTTTGCCAGAATTTTTTGTTGGTTGACCAAGGCTTAATTTGGGTCAGGAATAAAAAACAAAAGAAATAATGAGAAGTGACACAGTTGCACAGCTCACTGACAGTCTATTTACAATACAATGAGGGCTAATAGCTGGAACTTACATGTCATAAATAATGGCAATTAAGTTACACACAAGACATGGTTACAGGGTACTTAGCCTTAGGAACTAATTGTTTATTGTGACAAAGGTTGTCTCAGATTGGTGGCTCAGTGACGTAAGTATGGAACCATGACTGGCTGACCAGGAAGCGGTACTATAACAGAACGGGTAGTTATGATAAAAGGAAGAGGAAATTAGTCATTGTCTGAAAAAAATACAATGTCTGTTTCCTGTACATACTACTCAAGTAGGGTATTTCATCATTATCATTAATGGGAGAATTTCTAATTAATAAGTGTCTCATTGTCACTTTCTAAAAGCGACAAAGTTTTTAGGATAAATGGCAAATCACCAGTAAGTGATTTTTAAAATACTGAGACTGAACACTCAGTAAGTTCCCTGTTACGCGTTCGGCTTTCGACTATCAATTCAGTCTAACATTCATCTGATTTCCAAACACAGTACGTTTATCTCCTAATTGTATGTTACATATATATCTGACATTTGTTTTCTAATAAAATATACACTCCAATTTCAGCATGTCAGTGGTTGACCTTCTGCTATCTAACATTTTTATTCCCATCAAAATTAGCTTCCAAACTCAGTGAATAGTATCTTTATAATCATGCTGGATTCCCATAGTTGTGCTTTGAGAAAAAATACCTCCCAAAAATATGACAGAGTCTCTGGGATGTAAAAATAAATAGACCAAAGTATATCCCTGGTAGTTGTAGAGTGAGTGAGTTAGTTCAGTTTTACGCTGCTTTTAGCAATATTCCAGCAATATCATGACAGGGAACACCAGAAATGGGCTTCACACATTGTAGTTTGTACCCATGGGGAATTGAACACGAATCTTCAACTTGACAAGCTACGCTTTAACTACTAGGCTACCCCCACCACTCTGGTAGTTGTAGAGACGGCCCTGTGTGACAGTAAACCTGGATGCCTGCGTGACAGTGTAACAAGTGACTGCTTCAAACAGTTCCCTTCAGCTCATTTAGCAGATTAACCTTGAGCAGGATTTATTCAACATTCTTATAATGCTTATGAGCCAGACCTACTGCATTTTCCGTCAAACACATTTCACATTGTTGTTTGACTAGCTTCTAAAAGTGTCAGAAGTAAATGACTCACTGAGGAAAATAGATTGTGTGTATAACACCAATATCTGTAGCTATGTAAACTTAAGCAGGGAAACTATTTTGCAACTAGATTGTACAGCACACAATAAAAGAATATCAAAATCTGAACAGGAATGTGAACAAGCAGTGTTAACTTTAATCTCCCACATAACAAAGGGCACTGCAACATTAGACTAATGCTTAGTCTCTGAATATATATATAATTTTGATTGTAACAAATAAACCCATTTAAATTGAAAAGGAGCCCAAAGAAGATCAGTGATTCAGAACCTGGGGAAATCTAGACTTGCTTCATTTAGTGCTTCAGCATTGCAGGGAGGGCTTGGCTGTAGGGAAAATAATATGGTTAAGGGACTGTGAGACAGATTAACTGCAGCATGTCAGCCTACTACTGTAGCATGTATGACCACTACAGATGTAGAACTAGCACCTGGTATTTGTTTACACTGAAGCCACTGATAGCTGCTATATGTGTACCACGCCATGTGATAAACATATTATCTACAATGACACAGGGACAGACCCAAAGATACACCCACACCCTAATGTTTGACTCATGACAACATTTCCTCAAAATAATTGTATTTTCTCTTTTTTTCAGTGGATCATTTCCCCCTCTGCTGTTCAGGAAACTAACCATTACCTTGATTCGCCCAAACTTTCAGTTGGTTTGTTGTTTAATGCTACACTCAGTAATATTCTAGCTTATATGACAGTGGTCTGTAAATTATTGAGTTTTGGTCCAGGCAAACCAGTGATTCACATCATGAATTTGGGAAACCAGACATGCATGAACCAGGTCAGACGGTTAGATCTTCACAGCTAATGACTTCAGTCATGGTGCAGGGTTAATACAGAAACAGCTAATATTCGATTTTGATTAAAATTTCTACCTTATTAAATTTGGTAATTTGATGTCTAGCTTTTGAACAGGGAAAACCCATGCAGAACGTTATACTTCCCTACTTGAACAAAAGATATGATTTTAACATTAGTCATTTCTTCCTTCCTATCAATTAACAGAAAATAACCAATATTTGGGCAACATATCATCGATAGAGGTATACCTTGGATTGACATACATCAAGTTGTAGTCTTTCTTTTCCTTTTGTGTTTACTTCATGTAATTGACAATACATGTTTGCAACATTTTGATCTTTTTTCCACCAGAGAACAAATGGTCTTGGTAAAAGAAAAATTGACCCCAAAATTCATAAACAAATGTTTGAGGACACAACTCTTGTGATATTTTAAAGTAGCTTGCAGGGCTAAATGATTCTTGGAAGTCTGAATTATGTCTGATCCGCAGTATCGCGAAAGGGTGTTAATGCAAGGGATGACTGTACATTCATGTATACATCGATCATTTGTCTCACTGCTTATCAACAATTTTCGACAATGCAGGAAGAAAAACACTGGGTAATTTATTTTCTCTCACAAGTATGAGGATAAATCTAAACTGGGTAAATAACCCGACTAATCCATTAGTTTCTGGAAATACCCAATATATGGTATTTAAACACAATATGATTGATTTTTTTCATCTCCACAGAATTTTCGTGATATATATGTAAACATAACTTCAAAGAAACAAAGCATTTTAAAAGAAATGGACTACTTTTTCAAAATCAGGTCTATGGGTATAGAAGAAAAACAAACTACTGGTAATTATTACAACTGAAATCAAGTATACATGATGATTTTCCATTTCTATTTGATGAAAATATCGATGTCACTCAAAATAACGGGTCATTCTGACTGATGTGTACTGTACATAACATACACATGCTACACATGGTACAAGTGTATCTGAATACCCAAAACAGTATCAACAACATGTATGAGACAATCAGCTAGTTCATCATCCATGTACTTTGGCCCCATCTGATACACGGCCTGCCCATCACATGCAGCTATCAACAACCGACTCTTCTACCCACACGTCCATTTCACTCTTTGTTTACAGTGTAATCAATTCATGTCACTATCAGTACTACTCTATATACTGCATCTGTCCGTCCCATGTCATAGCCAGACATGTGACATATCAACATGGTTGACTGGTGTGCTTTACATTAGAGAATTATTAATATACTCATGAAATCAAATAAGGGATCACATAAAAGCAAAAGTGTTCCTATATTCTTTTCCAGGTATTTTCGCATGTTTTGTATTGCACTGTAGGTGAAAAGCAGGAAAAGCATAAAGGAACACAAGTCCTTTCATGTGTTCCTTTATTTGTTTTCATGAGTATATTTCAAACTGAGAATATCTTAATTTGAAATTGAAACATTGAGCACAAATGGATATTACATTCTTGTACTTTTCATTATGAAATACTAGGGTCCACCAAATAATATTTCAAGGTTGAAATCTGAATTTGAAATATTGGTAATTCACAATTCTGTATCCAGATTTGTTTATTAACAGTTTAAAGTCTTGGCTATTATTGGCTAAGAAGAATGATATACCATGAGAAGCAAAGTAGTGCAGAGTGAGAGAGAAGAGTTATTTGGTTCCTGGTTATACATGTCTTAGTGTACCAAAACCAACATGTGGGAGGGATGGTGGAGTAGCCTAGTGGTTAAAGCATTCGCTCATCACACCGAAGACCCAGGTTCAATTCCCCATATGGGAACAGTGTGTAAAGCCCATTTCTGGTGTCTCCTGCCGTGATATTGCTGGAATATTGCTAACAGCTGTGTAAAACCATACTCACTCACTCACCTAAAAAAAAAGCATAAGGCTACTCAGGAACTGCTGGCATTCTGACAAGGAACAGGGGATTAGTAGAGTGAACTTTATGAAAACTGTTAATTTTCACACCCATCTGAATTGTCTACTTGTCATAGCATGTTAAACATTGTTTCTTTCCGATATTGAACCTCTCTGCCAGTTCAACCATGAGTGGTGCACTTGTAAACAAATCCTTCATCTTTTGGACAATAAAATATGTTTAAAACAATCTGCCAGTCTGTGCTTTATCTGCTTTATGTATTACAATGTTCAGTACATTTATAAATGAGCTAACTGTTTTGGTGCACATATAACAGCCTTCGAATAGCTGATATCATACAAATGTCAAAACACTAGGAAGGCATGAAGAACACATGTACAATTAGGAGATAGTGTGTTTGAAAATCAGAGACATGCTTTACTGAATTGATGGCGACTAAAAATTGGAAGATACAGCGTGGCGTGAGGTTTCAATTGATATATTTAGTCGCCATCAATTCAGTAAAGCATGTCTCTGATTTTCAAACACACTAGGGTTATCTCCATTCTACCATGAACCATTTAAAATCGAACTTCCTCGCTCTGCGGAAGACACTCGCGTAATCCGGCATGGGACGAGAGGCGAATTGAACTTCGTCTGTGAAGGGAGCGGTAGGTGCCGTTAAGTATTTTTAAACATTACAACATAACAATATTCTGTCCAAAGGAAATCAAACTACTGTTTAATCAATGCAATTAAATTATGTAATACCCGAGATCTTGGGGTTTTTTCATCCCAACTCCACACGACTAAAACCAGCCTATTGTTTTGTGTGCCGTGAAACTGTACCCCCTGGCCACACTATAATGGAATCGCCTGACCTACTTATTTTCTTGAAGTATACAGTTACATAACAGTTTGAAATGGCGGACGAGCCAGTGTTTACATTTTGCGAAAGGTTGAAATTTGAAGTGACAGTGGGTAATACTTGACTGACTGTCGAATCTGAACCCTGCAGAATCGAAGAATAGATCCTTTCCTGATCAACCTACGACCTGTAACTCATCAAAGACTGTTGATTTTTATGACCGGCCGATCATGATTTCGCGTACTGCCTCAACCCGGCATGCGACAAAGGGTGACAGTGCTGCTGCTTAGTGTACATGCGACTAACTTGTGATTCCTTGGAACTTTGTTTTCATCGTTTGGGACTGGACTGTGTCCAAGCGTTTTCAAAGTAGATGAACATAACAGTGACAACCTTGCGGGAAGCTGTCAGAGAGCAGAATTATTCTGTGAACGATGCAACGGGATATGATGGAGTATGACTGTGAGTGGCATAAATGTGGTATTTCGCCAGACCGTTAGATCTACTAGTATCTTGCAAATTTCCCATTCTAAACGGAATTAAATATACCATTTACCAGGTAGGTAAATGTTTACTAATGTTTTGCTGCATAGTTTGTATAGGTAGGGATGTATTTTTACAAGGCTTTCTGATTTATATGTTACATATTGTTTTGTTTATGTTTGGGGCTGTGTATTGTAACTGAGTTTGAATATTTTTATAATAGAATTAATATGATAGTGAGGTTCCCTCATAATTGTTGGGTGTGTGTGTGTGTGTGTGTGTGTGTGTGTGTCATATTATTGTATTTTTCGAGTTTAAATAAATGTTTATCAGCATTTCCATCACGTCTGTTGTGTTGATATTAGTCATGTTGGTGGTCAAGCTGAAGTAGTGCGGCAGTGTTCTATACGTGCGCAGTGAAGCGCAATGAAATCAAACGCATTTTTAATCCAAAAATTTCCAATTTCCTATGTGGAATATTCGAAAGTCAGCGTCAAAATCCATGGAGTTGTTATGATCCTCCATCATTGTGGTCAAACGGAAGTAGTTCGCACAATAAGATTTGTTAAAGCGCGGTGAAGCGGCCTTACAATCAGATGAACGTCAATCCACAATTGATGCCGTCTGATTTTTCTGAACAACCAATCAGAATCTAGTATTTTCTCGATTCATGGTAGAATTACTAATTAGCAAAAGGATAACAGGGTTATTCAAATCTAAAATCAATACCTCGAACAAGTTTATTGCTATGAGAATACAACACCCATGAAATAGTTATATATATGTTAAACAGCTGTTGGGTCATATTTGGTGACATTCAGTACTACAACATTGGCACAATTGTTAATATCGCAACTGTCACAGTGACCAACTCAATTTCATTTCTACCTGTCTCAACTGAGCAAATATCAATGTATCTTCATGAAAAAAATATCCTCTACCACTGAAATTATGTTTCATGTTCGATTCATATTCCATTGTTTGTTTGTTTGTTTGTTTAAAGCCATATTGCAATATTGCTGCAGGACAGCAGTTATTAAGAGCAGCAACGCTGGATTGTTAAGAGCAGCAACGCTGGATTTAATATGTTAACATATTATAAATAACTTCTCCATATGACTGTTATCAGATGGTCTCGTGTCGACCTGTTGCAGACAGAAGACAGGATATTGTGAAACATTGTGAAAGTACTCTGAGAGGTTCACAAAGGGGGCACCATTCACATGATACACAAGATAAATTTGTTTTTGGAAATCATGTGGTAGTGAACAAACTTAGTTCAGTTATCCAGGAAACTAAAACAAAAGACTAACTAGTTAAAAGTTTGAGGTGTTTAGAGCTTGTTGTACCAGGTCACTTATTACAAGAGGTAATAGGTCATTACATATATTAGTAATATTATTACATGGTGGTGTCATATCATTGCTATCATGTTTCACAAAATTTGGCCTTCTAGTAACCACTGCCATTTGCCTGTCATGTCAAACCTTGAACTGAAATTGCACTTTAGATAAAATGACAGATCTGATTTGGGGGGGACAATTTCAGTTTTTTGTATTAAAACTTTACCAAAATTTGTCAGATGTAAAAGTTTGTCAATTGGCAAGAACATGTCTCAAAAAAAGATGTATGCATTATTGCAAGTCGGATCCGATTCCTACATGAGCGAGTGAGTTTAGCTTTACGCAGTCTAAGTAACCTTTCCAATTGACCAATCCGAACACAGCTTACCAAATCGCGAAAGTGGACATTTGCACATACCTTTTGAACTTTTACCTCTTAAAAGTTTGTACCCAAACAATTCCAAATGCTATTTTCCATAAGATCAGTGTTGGCGACCGGGGATGAGAAAATCCATTTTATAAGTCCCGCCCAACCCTAAATAGTAGCCGTTGTCTGATTGGTTAAATCCGTTTGGCTGTCTCGCCTTTGATTGGAAGGTCATACGTCGCTCAAAGGTTACCTGACGCGACCTTCCACAAGGTTTTGTTAGACTCAGTATAGCAGTGTAACGAATAATACTGAGTCTAAGTTTACTTAGACTGAGTTTTACGCTGCTTTTAGCAATATTAAAGCCATAGGGCACAAAGACAGATAATCTAGATGTGCCTTTATGAACATAACTGTGCCCATACCTCTTGATGATCCAAATAAACATAAAACATCACAACAATTATCTCACTTAATAATAATAATAATGAATTTGTAGAGCGCCTATCTTCCAGTTTGTGGTGCTTGTGATTCTTATTTAAATTCGTTTGTTCAAACAGTAAACACAAGCATTATGTAAATCTGTAAACGTGACAGATGAATTTCCTGAACACTATCAAGATGTTCGACTTTTCCTGGACCAGTAAGTTAACCCACAAACTGTTATCATCTCAAATGGGATGTCCTATTATGCACATTGGCATTCAAAATAGCCAAGTCTATGTTAAGCTGTGAGATTGAGAGTGTCTTACTGTCACTGATAAACAGTTTGAAGGGGTGCAAAAACAGGTTTTGAATGTTATGATTACACAATGCCATTTAGAAAGTGGTCAAATGTAACATATGTTATATTTGGGATTACACTTTCTTAGTAAAGTACAAATTCTAGTACTTTTTGAGTTGAGCCCCATCCGGGATTCGAACTCACACCCTCAGAGTCAGGCACCTAATCGCCAGCACACAAAGTCAGCTACCGCGACTTCCACTGTGGAAGACGCCTAACCCGCTCAGCTACCGCTGACTTCCACTGTGGAAGTCTTGTAGCTGAGAGGGTTAGGCGGCTGACTTTGTGTGCTGGCGATTAGGTGCCTGACTCTGAGGGTGTGAGTTCGAATCCCGGATGGGGCTCAACTCAAAAAGTACTAGAATTTGTACTTTACTAAGAAAGTGTAATCCCAAATATAACATATGTTAGGTTTTGAATGATTCAAGTTGGTGAAATTCACAGCATTTTCAAATAAATGAATCATGATGTGTATTCTCTTTATAATTTTAGTCATGCTGCCTGGGCATAATCAAAATATTTCAACCATGCATTTCAATATTTAACTTGCCATGGCACACAAATTAAGCCCTATTCTGATCCCTGTACTTTGACCTTGATTTTCTTTGTTTTCTGTTTAATACTGCACCCTATGCTAAACAACCAGTGGACTGACAGTGGACTAAAACAGCCACACCTGGACCAGGCAATCCAACTGGACAATAGTGTAAGAATCTACTTATAAAACATCTATAAACATGACGAATGCAATAAACATAAGTTTGTACCATAAAGTTGTATGTCCTATTTCCTCACCAGCTTCTAAAATGTCAGTTAAACAGTCCGTTATCAAGGTTGGGGTAAGTGATCTATAAGCTTACCAATTCCTAAAAAGCTTCATTGCAGAGTTTATCTAGCATTGTCAAGTAAGCGCATATGTAAAGCTGTTTGCAACACATTTTGTTCAAAATTGGGACGTTTAAAGTTCTCTTTTTCTAAATTTAAGTATTTTAACCATGCAATTTTTAATACTGAATTCAGATAAATTCAAACTGTGCATTGACTCCCCTTTAACCTTACTGCTATCGCTGAAACACAAGTGATCTCCGACAAAACCATCACATTAGTTTTTCACTTGGGAATGACATTTTATTCATTTGGGATTTGTAAAGAAATTTGCAGCAGGGAGCCTAATATTGGTCTTCAACTAGGTTTTCATGGTGTGAATCAGACAATTTTTATTTTTGCGTATTGTTAATGATGACATATATATATTTGATATTTTATGTCAGTGTATAAAATTAGATCTAACAGGTCATAAACACAGTGAAGAAAGCTGGAAAATTTCTGATTATCTGGTCTCATATTTGAAAACAAAATCAATACTGTATTTATAAAGATAAAACTGGATAGTCAACAAAGCGTGATAAGTTTTGTTTCATGTTAGTCATTTTAAATTATAAATTCCCTATTGTAAAATACATCATATGTGAACCAAGAACTAACATGATTCATGTATAGGAATTGACACAGGTAAGTGTGTATCTTATTGTCTGAGAATATTATTGGTGAATAGTGTCATTACTGAGTATTCACCTGAATTGGTTTTGCCGATAAATCCTTGTTAATTAGTTGATTCTAATAGATGCTCCATCCATTAAACCACAGGTGGTTTTGGGCTAGGATGAAATCTAAAAGCTAACATATTATAACTCAGAGACATTTGAGTGCAGTTTATAATGACATACTATATTTCTACATCATACCTTCTTGTTCCATTCCCGAACTATGTTACTAGTCATACTATCTGCAATATTACAATTTATTCCCACGTCTGGAGTGCAGTTTATAATGGCATACAATATTTCTACATCGTACCATTGTTCCACTCTAATGTATGCATAATTCATGTACTATGTTACTAGTCATACTATCTGCAATATTACAATTTATTCCCACAGACCGAGTTATTGTTTACACCAGTCATATATCTGTGGTAGGGTCGCAGCTCTGGATGTTATTGCCTACCATATCCAGGCTATGCGCATGCCGGATATTGTTACCTCAACTTCGAAAGTAGGCGCATGCGCAGTTGCTTTTCTTCCACATTTTCAGCATTGCCATTGTGTTGTTTGTTCTCGTGATACAGCGTCCCACCCCCACCCCCATTTGGGGTACACCACCTGGTGCTTATGGTTCCTAATATATTGGGGATTCCCTTGCTGGAAGTTATCCGCTCATTCAGGCGGATTATCTTTCCCCCAAATCTATAAGTACTATATACCTCTTGCTAAGGTATCCAACCCAGGCATTGCTAGTGGGAGCAATAGAGAGGCTAGGTACCCCTACTGGCTTACAGCCTTCTATACAGCTATAGTCATGTAACACTCTAATTACATGTACTCCACTTATATCACAAGAAGCCTGTCGAGCAACCCTCAAACAGGCTCTAATGCCTTGTTGGGCTCGACAGGGTTCCCTCTACATATATGCATGTCATACTCTAAGTACATGCTATATATCCAGCAAAAGAATCCCCCACTCCAAATATATATTGTGTAAATTATGTAAATAAACTTTGTAATGCATATCTCCTCTTGTGTTGTGTGTCATTGTAAATTAAGCCCTCATGATGAAACCAAATACATACCTTTAACAGAGACACGCTGTGATATACTTCCACACTTGTCCCGGAGAGTAAAATAATTTCCTTGTCTCCTTGACAATGAAGAATTGACACCTCTAAAAGTCTCTGGACTACATGGTTTAGCATTTAATGGCCTTGAGTTTCTCTCCCTCTGAAGTAATGGGGGAGGAAAATCATCAAAAGTCATACGAAGCATAGTCTCAATTGTGACATTGTCTTCAGTTTCCACAGTCAGTTCACAATGTGGTACTTGGGTATACTGGAAGAAAACACCATTCTTGTACCAGTAGAAGTCATAAGATGGCCGGAAGAGTTCATTGGGAAACTTGTCTGTAAAGTTGGCGAATAAATGAATCGTTTTTCCAGTTGAAAATGTGTTCTTTTGTCTCTGATACTGGAGGGTTTGGTTTGAGTGCATCATCCCATTCAAATATTCTGAAAAGGAACAAAGCTTACCATTAAAACAGAATTTTCATAGCCTGTGTTCAGTGTAATAATGACATGATATTCTTTTATATTTGTAAATATGTTATAATTATGGAAGTGCTAATGTAAAAAAACAAACCGCACTCCAAGTCTATGTTTATACTTCATTAAAGCAAAACATATACTGAAGTCAACTCTTATTTATAAACTAATATAAGTCTCATAAATTACCTGGTGATATAAGTCATGTGACTATTAACCTTCTAGTGCCTCATCAGGGGTAATAATAATCAGATTCTGATTACAGCGTCCAGTGAGCAACTAGTCAGATGGATACTAGGCACTATATATATGAATTAATTTCATATGTCAAATATAACTTCACATATTTCTTAGACAATCAGTGATGCAAAAGAACAACAATATGAAATCAGTAGCATCATTCAGCACAATACACAAGCTCCATTACCTGTATCGCAGCCAATATGGTAACAGCAGTTATTAGAGGATGATGTCCTAATGTTGTTGGTTTTATCTAACCATAATTGACAAAATATTTGACAATCAAATGACATGGCATCACATGCAATTTGAGTCTTTATATTTTCCAAAGAAGAAAAATATTACAGTGGGTGAACATTGTTTTATGGCAAAGATGCACTGCTCCAATCAGGATGTAGTCAACTCAGGGCTGAGTAAAAGCAATGGTTGATAGTTGGGAGTAGCACACTGAACCACCCAATCCTCGTTTCAGTCAGATTTAAATACAAAGTTGCCAAAGAGGTAGGGATATAGCGTTTTGGAAACACAGGCACTTTTAACCTACAACATGGCAACAAGCTAGCAAATGATGTGCCAAAGAAGTTGCCTTTTGATTTGTCCAAATGATATTTTTATAATTGAAGATTCAAAAGGGACAAGTAAAATTAAAAAGTTATTATATATATGGAAAAACAAAAATATCTAGAAGAAGTAGTCGGATGGCATTATGTTCAAATGTCTGAAAAATTAGGATGCCTCTGAATGCATGCATGCTTTATTGGGGCCTATTCTGACTGCAAACCATAGCAGAGTGCAAAACTAAAACTAAACTGTCAATATGTGAGAAATCACAAAATGTTTCAACCTGTCAGGGCAAATTCCATACTGCCGAAGTTGACCATTTCTGAGTACTCCTTCCCACCATACACTGCCACTGTCATAACCCATCGTCCTGCCTTCGTTACTTCGCTGCTGAACTTGCGATGGTAAGAGGACGTGAGGTCTCCCAACTTTGATGCGAAGTTCTTATCAGCATTGTTGTTCCAGTCATAGCGGAACATATTCGATTTGGCAACCCTCCCCTGGTGATCTAGAAGACTGGCAGTGAAGGTCAGCTGGGAATCTAGTACCACTGGTCCATCATTGGTCAGTACCAAGGTGTAGTTGACTGCAAGCATAAAGTACAATTATTGGAACGTGTGTTAGTTTTACTGTTACAAGGTCAGGTTCTTGAGAGGCATATAGAAGTTGGTATTCAAGTATAAGACAAAATATTATGGATGTCAACTTCTTGTTATTCTATACACGTTTCTGGGCTTTTCCTTGCCCCTGTTACAAGGTCATTGGTTAAATACATAGTTGCATAGTTACAAAAGGATTTGAAACCTGTAAATCATAGAAAATCCACTGATTAGGTGTTTTTAACAACCTGTGATGTCGGAGTACAATGACAGGCCACCAACAATGTCGCTGAGTTCAGTGAGTGAGTGAGTATCGTTTTATGCTGCTTTAGTTTTAGCAGCATTCCAGCAACACCACAGCGGGGTACACCAGAAATAGGCTCCACTTATTGTACCCATGTGGGTAATTTGAACCTGAGTCTTCAGCATGACAAGCAAATGCTTTAACCACTAGGCTATAGCACCACCCCTCATTGAGTTCAACCACTGGATGAAATCAGTTGCATCTCACAACCACCATTGGTTGAACCAATTCTCCAGTACAACTGCATTGTCTTCTTCATAAGCCACAAACAGGGTTAATGAAAAGTAAAAAATGTTTCACCACCTTGGAACCAGTATTTGTGTAGCATATCACGCTTGCAATTACAACCTGAGTCTTGACTCCAACCAGCAAACATTATCTTAAAAAAGCACCCACATTATAACACAGCTACAACTGAAGAAGAATGGGACAATTGTCTGAAAATAAATGCCCAAAGGAAACATATTTGGCAAATAGCAGATTTAGCTAATTCTGTGAGACTTTGTGATGTGGTAAATGAGAAAGTTTTGACAAAAACTATTAAAGAGTATGGTTTGAATTGTTTTCGACAGAATAAAGTGAGTGAGTTTAGTTTTACGCAGCTTTAGCAATATCACACTAGGGGACACCAGAAATGGGCTTCACACATTGTACCCATGTGGGGAATCGAACCTGGGTCTTCGGCATGAGGAGCAAACACTTTAATCACTAGACTACCCCACTGCCCCTACAGAATAAAGACTACCATCCAAGATAATAACACATTCGAGCTAAATATGAACTTTTTCACAACAATTCAGTATAATCAAGCAAGCATGGAAAAGCTTGTATCAGTGTCATACATGTGTAACCACTGTAGTAAATTCAGCCAACAATCTTAATCTCAACACAAACCGTACAATGATAAAACTTAGATCAAAGTCACACTTTATGCATGTTCAGTCAAGTAAATGAATTCAAAACCACTGGAACACATTCAATACATTGTAAAATATTTCTTTGCCTGTCAGTAAGAATTAAAGACAACACAGATCTTAATTCCTGAATAGACAGTAACGAAGGAGCCTACTGCGTTTGTTACCTAGTCCTTGCCTGGAGCACACAAGCTCCAACACCAGGACCCATGAAGATTACAAGGTTAGAATTGATCTTCAGTAACCCATGCAACTAACGGGATCAGGTGGTCAGGCTTGCTTACTTGGTTGACACATGTGATTGTATCCCAGTTGCATAGATCGATGCTGATGCTGTTGATCACTGGATTGTCTGGTCCAGATTTGATTATTCACAGACCACCACCATATAGCTGGAATATTGCTCACTCACTCCTACACAGCGCTCACTCCTACTACTTAACACCAGTGTGCCGTTGTACAAAGTTATGGTAACTCCCATACCTTAACATAGACTTAAGACTGGCAGCGTTAAGGTTGATTTGTACAACGGCACCCACTGACCCAGGTCCACTTAAGCAACCATTATCATTATTATTGCCATCTCTGCCACAACTTGTCTAACACAGGGAATATGAGGGATACAATCTTTCTGAAATGTGGTCCACTTAAGTTCTTTCAAATAATACATATCAAGTTTGTTACAGTGCTTGGCAACAGTACTAATACATTAGACCATTGGACACTCACAATTCTGTCCACAACAATAAAAAAGCACCAAAAATTAATATGCTGACCAATGAAGTTTGTGAGTTCACTGAATGCCTTAATATAAATGAATGTGGATATGAAGTACACTTTACCATATGTTACAGGCTTCGTTATTAATTTCACACTACTGTATCTGATTGAAACATTCCACTTTTTCTGTTATTTTTCTTACTCTACTCCCCCACCCTACTGCATAAACATGTGTGTCATTCATGTACAGTATCTGAACATTAGCTATACTCATCATTCCCATATCTGTATTTTATAGTTTTATAGTTTTTATTGTTCCTTGAACCTCATTTGTATAATCACTCTCATGTTGTCAATTCTACAGGATGTCTAAACGAAATGAATGACTCCAAGGGTGTTTTTATGCATGCATTTCAAGTCCTGGGTCATAACATGCATTAATTTTGCTGGAAGTCCAGTGCATAATAATAAAATTTTATCTTTAGATTATTTTGTCTGAAGCATCAACAAAACAATGACAGCGAGAGGATTCTTTCATCTACAATCTCACCTAAATCTAAAATAATGACAACTAGTGAAATATACGTTCTGGAGATTTTTATGACGAATGTTGGGACGGACATTGAAATCATGGCCTCTTAGCGTGGAAATAGACAGGGACATCATTAATTTTCTCACTCACTTTTGTCAGCTGGCGCAACTGTGACCGGTGTCGCGTTGGAGAAGGGGGTCGTATGACTTGTGGGTGGGGTAAGACCAAGACCCATTCCTGGCCATAGTATCACCACGGTCGTTACCGCACCGGCAAACACCCAAACGCTCATCTTCGAGACAGCAGGCCTTGAAACTTCACACTGTCACCCCGTTGAGTAATCCAAAGTTCAATTGCGCTTGTTTACCTATTTGCATCGGGGTTTCTCCACTTCATTGCTTTTCCTAACGCTGCGTATCAATTTCTTCCTCTTCCTACCGACACTTTGTAGCATACACACGGAAACAAATGACGTCTGGGACATCAAACTCACTGCCACTCTCTCAGCGTAGCGTTTTGTTGTTAGACATGAATGAAGTCACGTGTGGCTGTGTCGGTGCAGATATGAATTGTTCCCTGTGTAATATGACTAGCCTGTGTACGTTCTGTGTGCAAGACGCTATATCGGTTCCGAGTTGTTTCACCAGAGTTCTTTTGTCCCAATTCCAAACTATGTCCATTCATCCCTTATTTAGGGGCTGTTTCGCCCTTATTCAAGAGCTGATTCACCCAACTAATTGAGCATACATGGAGAATGGCATTACGTAATGCTTAAATTAAATCTGTTATACCTAATTAAGCAATGTTTTTAGAACAATCAGATATTAGTGCAAATGTGTCTGTTTTGAGATGGGACTTAAAGTTATATCTCATCTAGTCCCATCACGCTTTAAAACTTAAAACATTCAAATACTAGTAAGTCAACATTGAACTTGCATTTCTGCCATGGCGAGTGCAGGTATGGGGATCTGCCTCAGCTGCAAGAAGAAAGTAGGACCGCGTCAAGATGGACTGCAGTTGGAATCCCCACACGGGTATAGTGTGTGAAGCCAATTTCTGGTGTCCCCAGCCGTGATATTGCTGGAAAATTACTAAAAGCGGCCTAAAACTATGTTCACTCACTAATAACTGTAACGAGTTCCGATGTTTATACTGTTCAGCCCTCACTCCGTGAAGGTTCATAAAGTAGAAATCATTTCTTCGAGACTGATTTGGATAGAGTCGCATCGCTGATTCGAACCCAGACTTCTTATAGAAAGGCTCTAAATAGTCAGCACAGAACGTCAGCCACCAAACCCACTTGGCCACCGAGGCTTCCACAAAAGTGGAGGTCCGAAAATTGGAAGTGCCATAGACCATATAATTAATTCTAAATCCTAATATAAGTAAAGTGACATGCCCATGAATAAACATAGCAGAAGGCTATGAATAGGCCTACAAAGGTTTTTAGTTATTATTGGGTATTATCTTTGTCAGATCCTGAATCAGCTTCTGATAACGGACAATGTCCGTGGTGAATTACTCTCAGTGCGGACATGTTACCCGTGTCTGTGCAATGTATTGATTATGGAATACGAGTCAACTGGTCTTGAAACCTAACTTATAACCCGACAGTGACGTCACCCTATTGTTCTTAGGGGGCACTTTTTCTAGTAATATCCCTCAAATCTGATACAATCTCGCTTCCTCGGGCAATTATCTAAATAATGTCCCTCTGTCCCGGGCAATTATCTTAATAACGTCCCTGTCCCCCTGCCTGGGGATTTTCTGAGGAATAGCCCTTGACTTTGAATTATTACTTGTTTTGAGGATTGATACGACTTTGTCTTGCCATCACTGAGTGCGATCTTAAAATATGATCTTATTTCCAACATGTAGTTCCGACACCCGATTTTGAACCCGCAACCCTTCGCTTACTAGCTTGGCGGTTTTATCCACTAGGCTACGAAGGATCGCTGTGAAGAATGAGATCGTTTGTCGCTATGAACCGTGTGCTCCTCGCAAGACGGTTATTGCCACTCTCCTACCCAGAGTTCCATGCGGCAAGCCAGCATAGTACCTCTGCCACAGGCTACAAAAATGTGACGATTCGTCACATCTTGCAATGTCCATTCAATATAATGTACAGATTTCTTTTATTTTTAACGAGTCTACACATCTAACTAAACATCTTTAATAGAATGGTTAAGTTTCACTGAGAAAATATCCCAAAACATGTAACACTATTTCGATTTGCGTGGCGATCCTTTGTTTACATAGGTTGTACGGCTCCACGTGCAGTCACCGAAGCCGACGGAGAGCAAACGATGCAACCAGTTTGATATCTAAATATGTACTGTCATAGACCTAACTGTCGCAGTTGTGGAAGAATATATATGTAACAATGTAAAACATTATGAAGAGAGCGCCGAAAATCTTTCGTGAGCCCAGTCTCTTCTTATTATGAATATGCGCGTTTGATTACAAACAAGAGAAAAGTCCGGTCACGTGATATGCAAATTAGCCTGTGGCAGTGATGTTATGTTAGTCATCGCTGTGCCGGAGTGTGGGTTATTGCAGGCAGCGCACGTGCAGGGAACGGGTAGCGCGTGCATTGCGAGGCGTCGGCTGCCAGTCTCAACAGTAAATACCAAATATTGAAATTATATCTAAAGTGTATATCTTCGGTATCTTTATAAGTTGGATATAGCATGACCCGTGGGCATTATTGAAAAGTAAAGCCCTCTTCCCTTGGGAAATGCCCGCGGGCCTCAGTGTCTATTTAGCTCCTACCCGAGTCTAGCATTAACAAAAAATAAATTCATTCTATTTCCAACAATATACATCTACAAAATAAATAATATTCAAATGGATCACAGGTAAAAGGTCAACTTCAGGAGCTGAGGTAATCGTACTGGACTTGAGTTGCCGGATTCATTTTTCAAACATGCTGGTCGTAAGAGGCGACTATCGGGATCGGGTGGTCAGGCTCGCTGACTTGGTTGACACATGTCATCGTATCCCAATTGCGTAGAACTATGCACATGATGTTGATCACTGGATTCAGTGGATTGTCTAGTCAGTAGTAAGAAGGTTCATCTTCTTACTACTCTGGTCCAGACTCGATTATTTACAGACCGCCGTCATATAGCTGGAAAATTGCTGTTTGCGGCGTAAAACTAAACTCACTCACTGACCCATTTTTCAAAATATTTTCTGGAAGGTAGACTTCTCTACTCCCTGTTCCAAGCAGTGCTGTATATTCAAATGATAATGTTATTTTTGTTCTCATCTGCTGACACGACCATGATGCACAAAACATCCTTACTCCATTCTGACCTTGTGCTATGAATGAGATTCACACAATACAAATACATAACAAAGTTATACGAGTGTGTCTTCAAGGCAGGCCACGTCTCGCCATAACGGCTTTATCAACTAATCACAAACATTTGCTTCAACATTCCCACAGCCTATCACAACTACATGAAGGGGAGCGGAAGTTGTGTAATATTGGCCGACATTACGTTCTTGTGAGCTCATGTTGATCAATGTTATGACAACAACCGAACGACCTAGTCGGATTCATACAGAGGAGATTTAGGGGAACCTTTTCAAAGTGACGAACAACAATTTCTACAAGACGTACATTACATAAGCCATCTGGATCAATTCTTTGCTTCGTTTTCTTGCTCAGAGGCTTAAACAGAGAGGAAAACAAAGGCTTTCCAGTTATTCCAAAATATCAAGTTTGGACTAATTACTTTACAGGAAATATTTTATAGGATTATAAAAATACGGTAATGTTTTAAATATATCATGTTTCACTAGAGGATAATACAGGTCACAAGATTTGCTTCATTGGGCTCCATCCTTCCAGAACAACGTGTATTTTCATATGTTGTTTGTTTAACATATGTGATATTTGGGATTACACTTTCTTAGTTAAGTACAGATTCTAGTACTTTTGGGGTTGAGTCCCATCCGGGATTCGAACCCACACCCTCAGAGTCAGGCACATAATCGCCAGCACACAGCCAGACGCCTAGACCGCTCAGCCACCGTGGAAGATCACTTTCTAAAATGGCATTGTGTATTTCATGTTGTTTGTTGTTTAACGTCGTGAAAAGCAATATACATGATTGTATCAGCATAAGACGGCCGTCTTTTACATATGTTTGTTCCGTGCTCTGTTGGAACAAGTGTGCACAACATATGAATATTGTCTTTTCTACTTTATACATCATTATTTTGTTGCTTATTGCACACAGAGTCTAAGGAGCAGTTTCAGACGTTCGCTAATCAGGAGAGAATTCTATCCGGGTACGAATTTTCTAAGGCGGTACATGTACAAACACCGTGGAGCATTTTGTCACGTGTCGGTTACGGAAGTCCGTCAACTGGTTGCACACATTCGTGATCACTCGTCAATCTCCGGAACCTGCCCGTCCCGGAATAACAAACAGATTCGCGGATTGAAATTATTTCTGCGTCTGTTGTCACAATCAGAAGTCAGCCAAATGCTTTGGAAAGAGTGAGAGCAACTGCGAAAATGGACGACGCAGCGAAACGGGCTGTGATAAAGTATCTGCATAAAAAGGGTTTGACAACAGCGGAAATACACGACGACATGAACAGTACTCTAGGGGATAACTGTCCTTCGTTTTCAACTGTAGAAGAATGTGTTGCTGAATCGAAGCAATGTATGAGTAGCAAAGATAATCACCTGAAAGATGTGTCTAAAACCAAAGTGAAGGGTGTCCACAGTGATTGACAATCAGCAACGAATTAGGACTACTTGTATGTGTGTCAGCTGATCATCAAATCAGAGACCATATACCGATGTTTGTTCATTCTTTCAACCCCTTGTTTGTTCCAGTCTCGCTGGAAAATTGCCGAGAATTGCTCAATCAAGCGAGACTTCAAATCATAAAACTACAATAAAATTCTGATAAATCTAGTTGTTTTATTCAAACCCCCCAAACACAAATTGAAATGTTTTAACCAATATAGTTATTTCTGTATGTATGACGGTGAAATGTGTCACGTAATATATATGTATGTTGTATGTACAAAAATAAAAATGAGATCTACATGATCTTTACATACCCCAAATTTGGTCCGAATGTTGGTGTTCTGAGCAATATTGTCCCAAAACCATATCAGTGTATGCATGGAATCTAAACCTTGGTCTGTATTTGAGCAGAGACCATATAACAGACTTTATATGGTCTCTGATTTGAGGCACTTCTGTTAGACCCAGATCTTTATATAATTTGGCAAAGTCAGGGATGCAGATAATGTTTCAAGCAATGGAGAATTTACCATGTTTAGTCATGTTTCATAACTTTATTTGAGTATCGAATATATTTTACCCCTTGGACTGAGTGTATTAGTATTCTTGAAACAATTACATGACATTGTAAAAATAATTCTGCTCAACATGCCTGTTAGGTTACTTCTAATTTAATGCAGTTCATATTCTGACAAAATGTGTCTAGTGTGGCAGAAGCTGACAAAATATTGTTTTCCATGAGTCGGTTGCATTCAGTGAGACATAGCACTTCTGTGAATGAGTGTTTAGTTTTATGCCGCTTTTAGCAATATTCCAGCAATATCATGGCGGGGGACACCAGAAATGGGCTTCACACATTGAAGCCATGTGGGGAATCGAACCCGGGTCTTCAGCATGACGAGCAAACGCTTTAACCACTAGGCTACCCCGCCTCCTGATTAGGGCTTTGAATTCAAGCCAGACAGATCTCTTGTCTGATGTAAGCAAAATTACACCGCAGTGCATTGCATCAAGAAATCCAACAAGGCTGCCCCAAACTATAGTCCCTGTCCCTAACTGAACGTTTATATTCGGCATCACAAGCATCCCTATACCCCACAAAACCGACAAGTAAAACAAGCATGTCATATTTTAATCCAGTCTGTGAAGGTGACCTGTACATAATACAAAGCATGATGTCATTTCTTACAGAATCATAACATTGTAACTGTACATAATATACAAACACATCAGTCATAAACAGCCCACAGTGGGACTGCCAGTGATGTAGCCTTGCTGGAGATCAGCAGGACATTCAAGAACAAACACTGATGATACAATTGAGAATTGTGTTTGCAAGACTTTGCCAATTGGTTGAGTTTGTATATATAAACAAAGCTGATGTGAAAAGAGTGCCTGATGGGTGGTTTAAGCTGTATTCAAACTGGCCTTAAATGGATAACAGTACCAGTGGTCCTACATGCCACTACTATGACACACAGGTAGGACGTCACAGGAGAGTTGTTCAGTCGCCAATACAAGGAGTCATGATGCAAAGAGTAGCCACAACATGATTGCCAATCATCACAACCATAGGTTATTGGGATCTGCTCAAGAAGTTTGAAATGAAAACAACTGGTCAAATGTAGGTTCGTGACCAAATGAGAGTTTGTAAGCCAGTTTTGGGACATGTGATCCACACACATTCAGTGTATTTATTCTTACTCTGGGATCAACTTGACTATGAGCGTCATAACTGCCAGCGTGATGAGAAGCCAAATATACTGGTTGTAAGTTCCAGTGTGACAACTCACCAAAACAGCCAGGTCATAAGTGTCGGTGTGAAGGCACACCAAAACAACCAGGTCATAAATGTCGGTGTGAAGAACAACTAAAACAAACAGATCTTAAGTGTCAGTGTGACGACCCTCCAAAACAACCAGGTCATTACTGCCAGTATTCAGCAACACAACGAACCGAGACACACCTGTCAAGGAATGAACACAAATCAAGCTAGATCCAGTTCAGGCACTGCTCTGCCATTTTAGCCAAGTTGCCCCAGAATTGATTGATACTGTGACAAGCATATGCATATGGTGAATAAACGTCAAGCCTATAAACATATATCTGATACTCTGGGAAATTGCTTAATAAGATGATGGCCTCCTGTGAACAATGAAATGTAGAAGTTTTACAATACATTATATAAGCTGTAATGGTTGATTTTCAGATACGTCACAGTCTAAGTAAACTTAGGCTCAGTATTATTCGTTACACTTCTATACAGAGTCTAATAAAACCTAGTAGAAGGTTGCGTCAGCTAACCTTTTGGACTGACCAATCAGAACACAGCTTACCAAATCGCGAAAGTTAACATTCGCACATACCGTTTGAACATTTACCTAAAAAACTCGAATGATTCCAAATGCTATTTTCCGCAAGATCGCTTCCGAGTGATACACGCAATGAGTAAACAGTCGCTGAAAATAGCGTTTTAGTCAATATTCAAGGATTTCATCTTGCGGAAATATAAGCTAATAGTAACCATGTCATTAGAAACCCCTAAGCGTATATACCGCAGGTCCAATATCTCTGTTTTATGCAGATTTTCATTTGTTGATAGATCAGTGTCAGCGACCAGGGAAGAGAAAATCCAAAAAAACGTTTTGTAAGTCCAGCCGAACCCTAACAAGTAGTCGTTGTCTGATTGGTAAAATCCGTTCGGCTGTCTCATGTTTGAGTGGATGGTCATAGTTCGCTCAAAGGTTAGCTGACGCGACCTTCTACTAGGTTTTGTTAGACTCAGTATAGCAGTGTAATGAATAATACTGAGCCTAAGTTTACTTAGACTGAGATATGCCAGTTCCCGAAATACAACAAATCATCACTGCCTTCATTTTCGAATATGCACACCATCAATGCGGTGCTGCAAAAATGAGCAAATAATAAAAAGAGGAATCTATGACATGTCTTCAGACATTATTGTAATCAAAACTATAATTATGCAAAAAATATGAGGTAAAGTAAGTACAATATCACAACCCAAGTCGTTAAATAAAACAGCCCCCAGGAAGGGGTGTCCAAGAAAAGGTAGAGGGTAACTGCAACAGAATCATGAGAATGAGCAGCATTTGTTTAATGATAGGCTTACATGAAAACCATATGAGCGAAAAAAAGATGATCTGCCACAGAGGCCATCATAGTGCTACATGGAAAAATAATTCCAAAACAAATTCACTAAACATTGTGAATTTATTCTTATTTTTCTATACTTATACTATTTTGCAATTTCATTTGATTTCATCTTGCTGTCTCCATCATGTAAAAGAGATGGTGAAACAGTAAGTGCATCAGTCCTGAAGCTGCAGATACACACAACAATCAAGCTAACAAACAAAGGAAAGCTATAATTAAAGCTGTACACAATCAAATAATGCTCAGGTGGAACAATACACTAGAGATTTTGACTTGAAAAGTATGACTATTGGATAAATATATATGCATACTCACAGCAACTGAATTCACTGCGTGTCAGAGAGAATATTACTATCATTGATATTACGCCATTAAGAAAATAAGCTTTAAATATATGTAAGATTAAGGTGAATTTCCAAACATTTTGATGATATGTTTTCTGACAGCAATTGTGTCCAATTTTGTTTACAGGGAAATGTTTTAAAAAGGTTTTGGGACAGCCATACAAGTTTGATTCATTCTGAACAATCAGTGTCCCTGTGTTGAAAAATAAAAAACTGACTACTAGATATTCCCTGACAACAAAATGTTATTTGGTATTTATATACATCACATTTACTAATGTTGCTTACTGTAAAACTATACAAATAACAAAATACCAGTTACCATGGTTACAAACTGACTGTCAGCGTTCTGGACATCTAGCACTATCACACTAATTCAACAGTAACAAGGGCCTAGATTTTCGAAACGTTTGTAGCCCCACAAACTTCTTAAGCCCATTCTTAACACATTGGCTACGATCAAAGTTATGCATTCTTAGGGCTCAGAACGTTTAAAAAATGTAGGCCCAGCGCACAAACTATTTACTTCTGCCATTTTTCCCAGTTCCATTGTGTTTAAACTGGAATTACAACCTCACACTTAAAGAAGATCAATTCATCTCAAGTACTGACAAATAGATGCTGGCTTGTGGATATACTTCGGTGTCAATAGGTGCTACTCAGGTATGTCAGACTTAGATCTGTCTGGTGTTTATACCAGAGAAGGTATGCTGTATTTTGTGTAATGTGTGCGTGAAACAAAGAAATAGTATGTGTCTAATTGCATTAACAGCTTTCTGCCAAATATACACATCTATATAACAGGAAATGAGTAACAGAGGTAAGCAGTAAGCCGATCTTTTTACTGAACCTTCAACCTTCTTCCCTTATTTTGCCTTTCAAACACTGGTCATTGTGAGAAGCCACTGAGGCCATACAGGCCTCATTGTACCCTCCATGACACCAGTGAGGTACTGTGAGTGAGTGTGGTTTTACGCTGTTTTTAGCAATATTCCAGCAATATCATGGCGGGGGACACCGGAAATGGGCTTCACACTTTGTACCCATGTGGGGAATCGAACCCGGGTCTTCAGCGTGACGAGCGGACGCTTTAACCATTAGGCTACCCATCCGCCCCATTAGGATATGACTCTATCATAACAAAGATATGGTATTGATGAAGTTATGTGAGTTAGGGAGCAACCATTTGGTTAAGTAGGGGTGGGGGATTTTCTTAATTTTAGCAATGTGGAGGAGCATAAACTATTACAGGTGCTCAATTTAAAAAGAAAATTAAATAATTAAAAGTAATGAACTGTTTCTTTGCAGACATGAAACAGTTATGGTTAAGTTCTTTAACACGGTAAGTTTCATGATGTTCTTCCAACTTCAAACATGTCGTGAAACGTTAATAAAGTATGCAAAGACAGAGAACATTATATATTTTTCAACATGGGGAGCATAGGTAATATTTTTCAAATGGTTGCTCCCGTACAGTAAATAGTAGATACTGGTATGGCTGTAGAACAGGACTAAGAATGAACCCTGAAGAAACTTCTCTTGCTACCTTGTGCTACACAACAGTGTTTGAATTCATGACAAAATTCAAAGGGTTCTTTCCATTACATGTTAACAATGCCATTCTAGTGGGTCCTTACATACAACTACTAGAGTCCCAGTCTATGACAGACCCTTACTTCTTACTGCATATCAGGCAACATGACCAAATTAGAGAAAACCTCAAGGAAGGAGCATGTGTACACATACTGGAAACATTCAAACTGAAGGTTCAGACCCAGTATACACTTCCATTGTGGGAAATAAGTTAACAGTTAACTTGGTAAGAGTAATTCTTATTTTCTAAAACAATCTAGTTCTTGGGTCTGTTTCAGACAGCTGCAACTAGCTGCACAACTGTTGATGTGGCGTTAGAGCAACTTTCACTCAGTCACTGTTTTCAGACAACCCTTTACAAGCTGGCATTGCTTCCTCACAATAATATAGAACACTGACAATATAATTTAACATAAGCTGTGTGTCAGGTAGTCCAAGAGATTAATTAGAGGAATGTTTAAACATCTATTTAGCTAGAGCTGTAAATCTTCGCCGAGTTACTGATTGATAAACCTTGTTTGAACATACTGCTTTACAATCCATCAGCAGCCTTCTGTAGTAGTCCAGGGCAATCTTAAGAGACAGACTTGGTGAGCATCCAGAGGGGTCTTCATGACAATGGGATGATGCACATGGATTGTTGCTGAGCCACCCACATCTTCACACAGAGCACCAACAATTACAATAAGGTTATTGCTGGGAGTGAGACAGGATGTGATGAGTAAATGTAACAATCACCATCAGATTTACTGTGAGAATTTCACATATACTGCTCAAAACAAGTACAGGGTCAACTGACACCTTTATATTATAAGTAAATTTGTCATAGCATTAGTCCTTTACTTGTTTTAGCATTGTATGAACATGAGACAACAGACAATGAAGTATTATCAGCAAACCACATTTCACATTAGTCAAGTGACATTGTAATACCTGTAATGTTTTGTAATATTTTATACAACGGTTGGAAGATATAATGGAGTCTGTACACTATTCTTTGTACAGGTCATTTCCCTGGGAAATGAGTTCAGTTTTCATCAGTCTCAGCTGCTAGGTTGCTGACTTTAACAAACTAAGCAAAGGTAGGTACCAGTTTCAACCAGCACAGACCGAGTAACTGAATGGTACCAGTCATAGCTGGTACAAACTGACAAGCACAACACTGAAGTCTGGATTAGACCAAACCGAATCCCTCAGTCTGTTGAATGGCAGTGAGAAGCTTTGTTCGGAGGACATCTTTCCGTGTGTATTTGGGCAGGTCAAGGAGGTTGAAGCAAGTGTGAGCAGCAGGCAGGTAGTTGTCCCCTCCCCCTGTAGGCTGGATCACCATCTGTCAAAACACATGTATCAGGAGATGTATACAGGCAAAACACATGTATCAGGAGATGTATACAGACAAAACACATGTATCAGGAGATGTATACAGACAAAACACATGTATCAGGAGATGTATACAGACAAAACACATGTATCAGGAGATGTATACAGACAAAACACATGTATCAGGAGATGTATCAGGAGACACATACTGTCTACAGACAAAACACATGTATCAGGAGATGTATACAGGCAAAACACATGTATCAGGAGATGTATACAGACAAAACACATGTATCAGGAGATGTATACAGACAAAACACAAGACATTAAATCTATTCACTCATCTATTATGTTTTTTCTTCCTTGTTTTACCTTCACTCAGCAGTATTCCAGCTACGTGATGGCAAAATAGAGCTTGGACCACACAATCCAATGATATTGTGAACAATGCCTGTGTCCCCAGTACATCTGGTCGCCTGACCAGCTTGGGCTGCTTTGTGCTTTGTCATGTAATAGCTAGGCTGCCTGTCTGGCTACTACAATCATCAGAGACACACAACACTGTTTAGGGACTGATGGTGTGAGTGGTTAAAAGTCTGTGAGTCTTGAAAGTCGTAAATTCAGGAAGAAAGGACAAGTAACATTTCCTTGTTGACTTCCATGAACAGTTAAATAACACAGTTCTTGTGGACAAATGAAAATACAATTTAGTTTCTATTGAAGGCCAACCAGGCACAGTCATTGTTTGACAGGAAAATGTTACATTTTGTCCAAAGTAAATTAAATCTTTGAAGGGCATTTAGAATTTCTTTTGATTTTCTGTAGCAAGATTCTGTGAATCCACTTTAATAAGGCTACCATAATCCAGAGGGAATGTATGCTTATAATTTACATTAGGAGTTTCTATTGAAGGCCAACCAGGTTATTGACAATAAATTAGTTGACAGGAAAATGTTACATTTTGTCCAAAGTAAATTAATGGAAAAATTGTGGTGTATAAAAACCAACTGCAAATGTTTTCCTTATTCATACTCGGGCGATGAGGTAGCCCAGTGGAGCAAAGGTCACATGCAACCAAAAAATCAAACATAATTTAAACACAATTATCACTTATTCATGACATATAATATACATTGCTGATTATGACCAAAACATATAAACAAAATTATAAGCATACAATTGCAAATCAAAAGTGCAATATTTTGTACTTGGTTTTACTTCCCAAGAAACGAAGCAGCCGGGATACCGAACCCAGTCAGAGCGGGTGGGTGTGCACTCAAGTGTAACGGCTGGTTCATTTGCAGATGCCCTCATGGCTCATTGTGTGTGTACATGTATATATAGAGATGTTGGGTTTTGTAAAGTAAATACATGCTCATTTTCTGCGTATAACATTTTGCAATCAACAGACATCATAACATGTCATATGTACAAGTATCACACCTGCCTGTCTGTGTAATTACATAATGTGACAGAGACTGAACTCGGGCCATACATCAATGCGTTTTGTTTATGGTGTATAGCCTGATAGGTGTTAAGTTCAAATTGCATGTGGTCAGTGATCAAAGTTGTGCATTGAATATTGTCATTAGCAGACAGGCAGGCAGACACATAGGTGTCAATAAAACAGACATTGAGTTTTGTCTGTGACAACGACATATCTATATCACAGTTAGAAATTCTGTCAACGCTAAATAATGACATTGCTTTGAAGTATCGAACTGAGAAAGTGACTCGGTAAGAAGAATGTGTGGTGAAATAGACAAATGAAATTATATAAACAGATAAATCGGTAATCTACTGTCATAACATATAAAAAGCTTGCGCCTGCGAAATATCAACAAAACATTAAAAAAATAGCTCACACTAAAGCCTTCAACGATATTCACCGGACAACCCGCTTCCAAGCTGCGCGAACCTATTTCACTGGGCATGTGCTATGAGCGCAGCCCATCTGTTCAAACCACTTTTCCCCAAAGCGCTTGGGGAAAATTAGTGAATCGTTTGAACTCCGATTTCGCGCGGTTGTTTTCATCGCGTTATTTTTCAACTTTATAAGTTGAATTTGCATTTTTGATGATTTGTTTACTGAAAGGTATCAGAATCTGCAAAGTTGTGTTTTACGTTGCATGTGACCTTTAAGGGTTTGCTTGTCACACCGAAAACTCTGTTTCGATTCTCCTCATGGGTACAATGTGTGCAGCCCATGTCCCCACGTTCTGGCATCCCAAGCTGTCATGTTGCTGGAATATTGCTAGAAGCAGCATAAACCCATTCTCACTCATTCATACTATATATTTTCAGCAAATAAAGTTTGATTGAGTCAGTATGTGACACTGTGACCTTGCTTACACAAGATTCATATTTGTTTATACATATTTTGTACACATATAATGTACAGAAAAATCAGTAACAATCATGGTAGAGAGTTGACTCACCTTTACATATTTCATCCCAAATATTGGAATCCTGTCACTGCCAGTGAGGAATACTGAAGGTCAAAACAACACTGAGTGATCAAGCTTGTTTGTTCATCATGGAGAATGATGATTTCCTCCTATCCTACCACACTGCTGTTTGCACAAAATGATTTTGCATAAGATATAGCTTTAGTTGTAATGTGAGAAAGTCATCCAATGTACACATGAGAGAGGAGATCTATGAGAGGACATTTAGTTTTACACGAATTATTCAAGTTAAGTAAGAAGTATTCTGACAGATATAATACCACACTATTCTCCCTCAAAGTCAGATACCTATTCTCCCTCAAAGTCAGTTTTCCTCCCTGTCACAACTCAAGCCAAAAGGGAAGTAACTCTAAGCCCAACTTGTAGTCATTGCTACCAAAAAACTGGCATGATTTTACATAATTTACATTCTAATAAAAATAACTGCAACCATTGAAACTATTAATTGTAATGCGTCTTATAAACAATCCTACAGGCACAACTTTTACTATCATTGTGCGAAGCGTTGCCGAACATTGCCGAAGTTTGATATATCGTTACACTGTAATGATCTACTCACATAGGAACTTCTTCTTGTCCTCCATCTCCATCTCATGAAAGACCTCCCAGAAGAACTTGATGGTCGGGTGGTACCGGTGGTACTCTCCCTTGTATTCTGTGTTCTGTAACAAGGACATGGTCAGACTATCATGAAACTTACTGAACTGTATTTTCTTTGAAAATTGCTATAATCCTATCTCATAACTTCAAGTATGATCCTGAGTCAATAGACAATGCAATATCAATGAATAGCCAATATTAGATTCACAAAGTGATACTGCAATACCTTCTGCAGGACACCTACCCAGGACTACCCGCTACTTTCTATGGTTACTCCCTGTAGACCCTCAAGTTAAAACTGGTCTTCAGCTATTTATTCTTGCTGTAAGAGGTGACTAACATTATCCAGTGGTCAGACTCGCTGACTTGGTTAATGCAGGCCATCAAATCACTCACTGGATTGTCTGGTCCACTTAGGAGATAAACATCACGTGTTGCCAATTTCCGGGTGTTATTGACAATATTATTTGAAGCACGGAATTCATTTGGAACCGACAACGTTATGTTTATCAACATTGTAAACCGAAAGGTCCACACAAGTTTTTCTATCTGCACTCATTGATATCGAGTACGGGTACTGCAGTGACATGTTTCAGCTGGTTTCCATGGTAGCATCTGGAGCTGCTCATTTGGGACGTCATTCCGACTTTACGCCACAATAGGATTTGAATGACGTCACCACTGCTGGCGACGCAACAACAAAACAGTGTGCGATATTTGTATGTATTAATACGCAGCAAAAAGTCTTGAAATTTCAGGGATTTTAATACCTTTTTCAACCAATCAACCAATTAAAGAACACAGTGACTTTCGGTATCGTATACATTCTAACAAAAAACAATGTTCTCTCAGTGACCATAAATTGGCAAATCAGTTTTGCTGAAGGGAAGCAGACTAGGCTTTGGGGTTATATTTTATGTTTGCTTTTTATAATACTCATGATGTATGATTACAATTCAAGTTACCTTTTCTAGTTCCATGAAATCATAATTCTCGTTGCCCACAACCATTGCCTGCAGTTCTTGAGGGTGAAACAGCTCCTGAAGAAGAATGTCAGAGTTTGATCTGTCATCACTATTCACATGATCCATCACCATTATTCACATGATCAATCATCACTATTCACCTGAATTATCGTCACTATTCACATGATCCATCACCATTATTCACATGATCAATCATCACTATTCACCTGAATTATCGTCACTATTCACATGATCCATCACCATTATTCACATGATCAATCATCACTATTCACCTGAATTATCGTCACTATTTACATGATCCATCACCATTATTCACATGATCAATCATCAATATTCACCTGAATTATTGTCACTATTCACATGATCCATCACCATTATTCACATGTTCCATCATCACTATTGACCTGAATTATCGTCACTATTCACATGATCCATCATCACTATTCACATGATTTATCATCACTATTAACATGATCCATCATCGCTATTCACATGATCCATCATCACTATTGACCTGAATTATCATCACTATTGACCTGAATTATCATCACTATTCACATGATCCATCATCACTATTCACATGATCCACCATCACTATTCACATGATTTATCATCAATATTCACAAGATTTACCATCAGTATTCACCTGATTTATCATCACTATTCACATGTTTTATCATCACTATTCACATGATCCATCATCAATCTTTCAACTCCCTGAGGATCAAACAGCCATGCTGCCTGTAAGGCGCAATGAACTAAACACTCGCATTGCCAGCAAATCCTCACGGGTACCCATTTTACAGCTGGGTGAACTGAAACAATGTGGATCTAAGTATCTTGTCCAAGGATACTACGCAAATGTGCCAACCTCGGGACCCAAACCTAGGGATCACATGATTTATGATCACTATTCGCACGATCCATCATCACTGTTCACATGATCCATCATCACTATTCACCTGATTTATCATCACTATTCACCTGATTTATCTTCACTATACACTTGACTTATTAACACTGTCTGAATTTGGAATGATCTGGTATTTCATTAATAGAGTAGATGTGACATTACAGTGAACATATTCTGCCAATTGCTTCCTCATAAAATCATTGATCTGCTGAAATACCTATAACCTCAAAGGTCTTTTTAAACTGTCAGCTGAACAGAGCTTGATTTAATAAACTAAGTTCAACTTGCACCAAGTAAATGTGCAGATGCAAGGCTTGTTGCACCAGATAAAAGCAGGTTGAACCTACTGTAGTTAACAATGAGTGACTATGCTAAGAAAACAATCCCATAGTAGAATTTTGTTATTCGGTTACAAGTCAATACCAACTACATGAACTATGTTACCTCACTACCAAGTCATGATTGTCTCCCCCACTGCTCCATGCAGTATATCTTCAAATGAATTTGTAAATTGAATGAATAAAGTCCAAATATAAATAACCTAATGATGACATGTAACTTCACTTAAAAATTGGGATTTATTTTCAGTATGTGAGGTGAGGTGAGGTGAGGTGAAATTGGGTTTAACGTCGTGCTTGAGAATATTTCGCTCATATGAAGACGGTTTTCAGTATGTACTGGTGCATGTTTTGAATAGCTAAAAAAAACCCCAAAACATGAAAATATACATACATAAAAGAACACTGAAGTACTACATGGATTTATCAAAGAATGTCCTTTCAAATTCCCCTTATGCTGGAGTTCCTGGATGTACCAGTATTTGGCGTGTTTAGTATTTAGGTTCAAATCATCTCATAAACAGTCACACATTTCATTATGCCAGTCTAAGAATTACATTTTAGTATTAGAAATCAGCAGAAAAGGTATGAGCAGTGCGCCACAAAACGTCAGAATACATACCAGGACATTACCACCGCAGACTTTGAGGAAACCACTGCTGAACGCATCAAACTGGCTCTCCACAGACTTGTTAAACAGGAAGTCGATGTAGAGATCCACATACTCTTTCCTGGTAGAAGGGAGGTAAATTTAAGCATCCACTGACATAATAAATTATTTGAGTTTCCACTGAATATATTCAATGTTTCAATCATCAGCTGCAGCTTTTTACTGTTCTCTACTATATGTATGCTCCAGTTTGTGTTGGCTGTTGAATACTGCACTTGACAATATTCCTGCAATCTCATGACAACCTTTAGTTATTCAAGTTTGGACCAGGCAATCCAGTGACTGATATTGTTAAACACAATCCACACCATACATTGACATGACATCAAACAAGTCGTGCAACCTGATCCATTTAGTTGGTTCTTATGACCAGCATAGCTTGCAAGGTACAAGAACCAAGAAGAAGCCCCACTTTGGGTACAATCCAGTAACTATATGAGGCAGATTATCTCAAATTATTAAGTACCAAAACTGATGTGCTCATGCAAAAAAGGTGAATGTGTTTATATCGTCATGTATAGTTCTAATGAATGATTGCAGTTAGGGACCATTCATAATTTATAGCTAGGGGTTGATAATGATTCTTATGGAGAAGCATTTACAAATGACTGCCCCTATAGTTCATGTACAACTTGGAACACTGACCCACCTCCTGCATGTCATGTACAAAATTGCTGACCCCCCTCTAGTACATGTGTACCAAATTGATGCCCCCCACCCCTTAAAATCATCATCACCTTCCCTAGCCATAAATGATGAACGGTCCCTTAGAATAAACATGTCAGATAACATGCCATGATAGGTTAAGCAATTGATCAGTCAGTGATAATGTGTGAAAAAGGAAAGATGAACCTTATTCCCATTCACATATAAAACGAACCCTACCTGTTGTCTTGGTTGACACACCTTTTGCTGCCATTTTCGCACAGTTCCAGGGTCTTCACCTCCCCGAACACCTCCAGTGTGATCTGCAGAGGAGCCCATGAGTGAATTAATTAGGTCTACTGTCATGTGGAATTTCTTGAAGTGGATCATTGCACTTAAAGTGACACAAAACAGGGGATGCTGACAGTAGATATCTGGGAATCGATCCCACTATCAGCAGATATTGTCAATCACAGGGACATAGGTCTGTAAAGTGAACTGATACACCTCAGGCCATGAACTCATCTGTGCAACCGATCTGGAAGAGTGAGTGTGAGTGAGTTTAGTTTTACGCCACACTACTCAATATTTCCAGCTATATGGCGGCAGTCTGTAAATATTCGAGTCTGGACAAAGACAATCCAGTGATCAACAGCATGAGCATTGATCTGTGCAATTGGGAACATGACATGTGTCAACCAAGCCAGCGAGCCTGACCACCTGGTCCGTTAAGTCGCCTCTTATGACAAGCATGGGTTACTGAAGGTTCATTCTAACCCAGACCTTCAAGGATGCGATCTGGAAGGCAGTTACGTCATTGATGATGTTACTCACAGCATATAAATAAAGTATATTTTTAACATGCACCAAATTAACACCCTACGGCATGCTCAAAGCTGTACATTATCGATGTATCAGTATGCAATTGATTTTTATTCTCAACTCCCTGGGGAGTAAACCTAAACAGCTTGTGATGGTAGAAGGTTAACATTAACATTAAAACCTCATCCCACCTGGTACCCTTTCACTGATGGTTGATCAGAGCAATATTTTTAAACTAAGTAACTTGCATAAGAAGACACCACATGTAATGTGCTTCAGTGTGGTTTGAAGACTTGGCTCTTAGCATCATTTTCAAAAGAATTTACTGTTATGTGGACTATTACAATCATAATTAGACAACACAATTTTAAAAAACTACTAGTGCAGTCGTCATTGATTGAATCAGCTTCAATCCATTGGGAGATGGTTACCTAAGTTGGATAACTTGTTCCTAATCCCTTTCTTCACTGAATAAAATATGTCTAAATCAAACTGAACAAAAGACCTATTATAAAGAAATAAGTATTGAGCTGAGTCAGGGTCAGAAAACTGCAGGTCCATATAATGAATGATCAATGCCATTTATATAACAGTATTTTAGTCATACATATTTCAAGGCACACCCAGCATGAGATCAAACAATCCAATCTCCCATCCAAATACATACCCACTGTGACCATCTGAAACTGTAGTAGAATGTCGTAAATGTTAGCATCATTGTTGTTAGCTGAGATAAAGTGATAGATAATCAGATTGCTCCAGAGAAACCAATTGTGAACTGGCCATATGTTTAATTGCCACACCTGTTATAAACACACATTCAGTGGAGAGATAATCTAAATACTCACCTCAAAGGTAAGGCCAAATATTTCCTCCACATCATTCCCCTCATGCTCCAACAAATGCTGCAAGCTCCTGCAACAGACAATCATACTCCACAGAGTGACTTGCCTTGACACGTGCCCTTGACATGTCAGATATCGCAATCATACTCCATGGAGTGACATGTCAGATATCCTTGACATGTCAGATATCATGTCAGAATCATACTATTCCACGTGGGTGCCCTTGACGTGCCCTTGACATGTCAGATATCACAATCATACTCATGTCGATACCACAATCATACTCCACAGAGTGCCCTTGACATGTCTTGACATGTCAGATATCACAATCATACTCCACGGAGGGACGTGCCCTTGACATGTCAGATATCACAATCATACTCCACGGAGTGGCGTGCCCTTGACATGTCAGATATCACATCAATCATATTCCAGATTGGGATGTGCCCTTGACATGTCAGATATCACAATCATACTCCACTACGAGTGGACGTGCCCTTTGACATGTCAGAAATCACAATCATACTCCACGGAGTGACGTGCCCGTGACATGTCAGATATCGCAATCATACTCCACGGAGTGACGTGCCCTTGACATGTCAGATATCACAATCATACTCCACGGAGTGACGTGCCCTTGACATGTCAGATATCACAATCATACTCCACGGAGTGACGTGCCCTTGACATGTCAGATATCACAATCATACTCCATGGAGTGACGTGCCCTTGACATGTCAGATATCACAATCATACTCCACGGAGTGACGTGCCCTTGACATGTCAGATATCACAATCATACTCCCGACGGAGGCGCGGCCCTATGACATGTCAGATATCCCAATCATACTCCGCGGAGTGGCGTGCCCTTGACATGTCAGATATCACAATCATACTCCACGGAGTAGCGTTACCTTGATATGTCAAATACCCACAATCATACTCCGCGGGTGGCGATTACCTTGACATGTCAGATATCACAATCATACTCCACGGAGGGACGTGACCTTGACATGTCAGATATCACAATCATACTCCACGGAGGTGGCGTGCCCTTGACATGTCAGATATCACAATCATACTCCATGGAGTGGCGTGCCCTTGACATGTCAGATATCGCGAAATCATACTCCACAGAGTGACGTGCCCTTGACATGTCAGATATCCCAATCATATTCCACAGGTGACGTTGCCTTGACATGTCAGATATCCCAATCATACTCCGCGAATTGGCGCGGCCCTTGACATGTCAGATATCACAATCATACTCCCGCGGAGTGGCGTGCCCTTGATATGTCAAATACCACAATCATACTCCGCGGTGGAGTGAGCGCGTGCCTTGACATGTCAGATATCACAATCATACTCCACGAGGGAGGGGCGTGACCTTGATATGTCAGATATCACAATCATACTCCACAGAGTGACGTGCCCTTGACATGTCAGATATCACAATCATACTCCATGGAGTGACGTGCCCTTGACATGTCAGATATCGCAATCATACTCCACAGAGTGACGTGCCCTTGACATGTCAGATATCACAATCATATTCCACAGAGTGACGTGCCCTTGACATGTCAGATATCACAATCATATTCCACATAGCAACTGACACCAGGCATCACTGGTATATCAGACATTACACAACTGCAGCACTAGAATATCTACTCACCTCCCTACAGTAGGCAGAAGTTGTTTCATGTCGTCTATTGTCGGTACTCTGAAACAAATGTCCCAGATCAAAGACTAAGTATCTTTAGGGGTGATGTGTTTGAAGAGAACTGGGTCTCAATTGGTCAAACTGTTCAAGGGAATTGTCTAAACCTGCCTAGAGGCTGATTGTCTCCATTCTGAGCAAAATATTTTCCAAAATTGCCTTCAAAGCATTTTTAGTTTTGAATAAATTCCTTAAAATGTTGTCAACACAACATTGATCTTGAGTTTTACTTGCAATATTCCAAAAGGGTGAATGACATGATCTTCAAATTGCATGGCTGCCATGAAACTAATGCCAGGTTACCGTTTCAGTAGTTTCTTATACAGCGCCTGTGGGAAGTGCAGATCAATGATGGTGAAGTTGTAGATGGCTAGTCCGCAGAGGATCCCGATCAGATGGAACATGGAGTTGTCCTCAAATGTCTGCAACAGTGGAGCCAAGGGTGATGCTGACAGAGTTGTTGTTGATGGTGAGGATGATGATGATTATGACAATGACGACAGTAGTATAATGTTGAGAGTTCAAAGAGATAAGGGTATTTTACCCGATGGTGATTACTGAATCTTTACTTCAGGTTAGTCTGATCATAGATAGTCGATGATCATTAGCTTAATATCAAACAATTATCAATAAATTTTTAAAAAGTAACGTTGTGCAAATGTGCAAAATGCTCCAAAAGAAAACAGCATGTTTGACACCACTGACTTTGTGGACATTAAATATTTAATAATAACAGTTGCTTTCTGTTTTCTGCAATCAATAATAACAAATTTTGGGTATATTATAACTTTATGTCACAATAGGTTCTACAGGAGATTATCAATGACACAACTTTCATATCAATAATCGTCCAGGGTTACATCATTGGGACACAAGAGCGCTATTTATATGTTATGTTTTGTATATTGAGTAGTCATTTCAGACATCACCACCATAGGGTAGGTCTCCGGGCCGTACCTGTGGGTTAAACCACTGCATGTGGGATTCTTCATGGTAGCGGAACATCCCATACTTGGGAGAGTTTATATTTGCTCTCATAAATCAATGACCCCCACCTCCCCAGAACAAAATGGGTGACCCCTTAAAATCATCAATCTCTCTCTCTCACTCACTCACTCATGCACACACACGCATGCATTTGCATGTCACAAAGTTTTTCCACTCAGTCACACACACACACAAAAGCCATAAATTATGAACGGTCCCTAACAGCCAATTATAAGTAAAACATATAATGGCCATACTGAAACAAACTTCTAGACACAGCAACACTGTAATGCCATGTACAACAACAGTAAATACAAAGTCCTTGGAGTCTAACAGGAGTTTAATTATAGGCTATGAATGAATTAAAGGGAGACAACTGATGCACTTATCAAAGTAAATACACAGGAGTTAGACCAATCAATAAACAAACCTAAATATAAATCTGTTCATCATTTTTTTCTTGATATCTCAGTATTTCAATATGGAAGAAAACAGGTGAGGCAGAGGAAGGGAGTGTATATATATTGCTTTATGCCAAATCAGCAATTTTACATTACTACTGGAACAGTATGAGAATGGTATTTGCTAGGGCTGCAACAAATCCACTATAATGCAAATATAATATGAATATTGGGTAACAAATATAGGGTAACGAATACAGGTAATGAATACAAAAGCAGTTGTTGGTGTATTAATTAATATATTCAGTGAACCAGTATTTGACATGTAATAACCAAGTGGACAGTGTACACGACAATGACAAGTGTCCACATTACTGTCAAATTAATTACATAGGAGTGTTGGCTATTATAATGCCCTGCTTTGATATATTCCATTTCGCACATCATGTTTTGATGAAGAGCAACCAAATTCAAGTCAAAACACTCCTTCAAAAAAAATTAAATCATGAATACATGTATTTGATTTCAGTGATCATGAATATAAATTTGAATTCATGAAGGGATACGGTTCAATTCTATGAATGTGCGATTGAATTGTAACAGCCTATTTTTACATCACATCCTCATAGGGTTGAATAACAGAATGTAGACTGCATTCTTCTGTCAGCTAAAATGCTGACAAACATTTCACACTCTTCATCTCCTCTTGGTGATTTGAGTTTTATTTATGCTGATTTTTCTAAAAGATGCAGGGTTTAGACCTTTACCAGTGTGGTAAAATCACACCAAAATGGATATGGTACAACAGGGTTCTAAGTCGACTCACAAACATGCGGGTCCCGGGGACACCTAAATATTAGTTTTAAGGGTCAAGTGAAGTAACAGTGTAGAGAACTTTATGTTTTGATCGTTTCTTTAGAGCTTGGAATGAATCATTGATCATGTGGACTGATGGATGAAATGATGCACCTTACTGCTCTGAAAGAAACCAAACACTTTGCAAAGACATGGATGTGTTGTGAATAACATGTATGTCCCTTTCGACACAGTGATTTGTTTTTTTCTGCATCCATTCTCCACATTTGTGTGTTCTGGACGCTCATTTGTGTGTCACGTAAAACCTGGTACAATTTCCACACAGACTTGTTAATCAGTAGCAACAATGCTAGGCAGATGGAGATTTTTATGCTTTTGATAATTCCAAGCTTATCACTATTAGATTCTATGACAACTGATAGCCAACAACACAAAGAAGACCATAAAAACGAAACATAGGCCATTTGTGTTGTTTCCTGAATTGAAGACATCCCTAAAATTATTTTGTTTGAATAAGATGTCATCACATAATTTATGATTACATATATAACTATATAATTACATCAATGATATTATTTTCATAACCTACTGCCTGATAAGAAATCCCAAGTAAATGATGAGGCAAAACATAAAACATGCTCGAAACAAACAACAGTTAAACAACAATCCTCTGATCCATCTGTTTTCAGTTTAAAAATAGTGGTTTGACAGTGTCTTTTCTAAACAAGATCACTGTATATAGCAAACTAATGAGTATTGCTTCTCTGAAACTGATGGATCAGAAGAACACAATTAACAATGTTAAAACCAAGGTTATCGAGAGAGTGAAGTTGCCCTCTCAGGATATGAATAGCATGTAGCAATGTCCAGTAAAAATAATTGACATGCTAAATACACGAGGTTGAGTCGCACCTTACGGACACCGCCCTCATCAACTGCCTCCTCGCCGAGGAACACCACCTGCAACAGTTGCAGATAATACTGGACAGTCAGTCGCGTAGACTAAAAAAGACTATTTACCTTCTTCAATCCACCGGCATCTATTGCCTCTTCACCCACAAACAAAATCTGAAATATAAGACTTGGCAATCATCCGTGTACATAAGAGGCTTGTGGTATTAGTAGTATAACTTGGTATAAAATACTCACATACATGATGTACAGTCTGTTTGACTAGAAAGTGTCCCCATGAATTGCTAAATATATCAGTTTAGAAAGGTAGTGAATAAATAATACGAGGCAAGATGTTCATGAATAGCCTATACCCAAACACCTTTATATCTATTAGAAATTGTCATGCATCACAGAAAAAGTTGTTTAACAAACTATCATCATTACAAACATGATTGTTGACAGTTGGTGCGGAGGGGCTCACGGCAGCAATGGGAATAATCAGGTGCGGAGGGGAGCGTCTCAAAATCTATTCTGAATGATCTGTGACTTTGTCATCAGTAGCATCACAGTCAGAGCTGATAGAAATAACAGGAGGTGCGACATTTGCCTGTTGGAGACCATCACGAGACCAGTAACCTGCTTCAATTTCATTGACAACCCTAGTTACACAGTGTTGCCACATGTCAACCTTGATTTTACCCAGCGAGTCGGTCACCAAGGCCTCAACGTCATGTAATTTAAACGTGGTATTGATCTTGCAACGTCACCTTTTAGAATACCCCATATCATCTCAATTGGATTTAGATCACAATGATATGGTGGTAGCTGCAATATTTCATGACTTTTACTCTTAATGTAAGTGTCTACTTTAAATACGGGGTCTTGTTTGTGGGTTTTGATGATTTCATACAGCTGAGGCTTCAACGTATACGGGATGTTGAATTTTTCCAACCAAGCAATCATATATCCCATACGATTGTTAGACGTCAGAGTTTTGATGTTTGGATCCTGCACGCTGTGGTATGGCGCATTGTCCATGACTATAAGGGACTTATTTGGCAAAGCTGGAACTAACTTATTTTGAACCCACTCTCCATTTATCTCTGTATGGTAGTCCCTATTGTCTTTGGCCTTGGCTCTGAACACCAGATCACAACAAGGTAGGAAGCCCTGGCTGGCGCATCCAGCATGGAGAATAATCAATCTTTCCCCCTTCCCCAGTGGCAGTTTCCTCCGTGATCCCTTATTCCCACCGGGTACCCATTGACTGCTGGCGGTATGAGATGCATTTACCCGAATCATGTGAAGATACACCAGCTCATACCCCGCATCACGTTTTTCCTGGATAGTCCTGAGAAAATGATTTCTCAAACGTACGATATCTGATTGTTCGCGCAATACTCTCCTGCTATTTTTGCACCTATACCCGAAAGAATGTAAGAGTTGCTATAGTGTGTAGTTCGCTACTGACAAATTGTTTTGGTTTTCAAGGTGTTTCTGTAATAGTTTTAATGACATGTATTTGTTTTCTGAGTACAGTTTAGTGATTGCCTGTCTGACTTGGTATTTCTGGAAGTTGTCTAATTTATTAACCTTTGATGCTTTTGACATGCCCACTACATGCGTTGTGTCGACAACACTGTCTCTCTTTTGTATTATATGTTTCAATGCCCGTGTAGAAACTCCCAATGCCTTGGAAGCACTTTTCTGATACCTATCGTTGGCATAAAACGGCCTCCCCGTTTCCACCTCAGCACGAAAGAAATCATACACTTTAATTATCAACTTTTTTTTGCCTGTACAGTGAACTTCATTTCGTCATCAGCACATAGCAGTTATCACAAAATGCCCGTGCATCAGATGCACCTGTCTATTCCCATTGCTGCCATGCACCCCTCTGCACCAACTGTCAACAATCATGTTTATAATGATGATAGTTTGTTAAACAACTTTTTTCTGTGATGCATGACAATTTCTAATTAATGTAAAGGTGTTTGGGTGCAAGTTATTCATGAACATCTTGCCTCATAATATTTATTAACTACCTTTCTAAACTGATAATATTCAGCAAGTCATGGGGGCACTTTCTAGTCAAACAGACTGTAGTATGAATCACAATATATTTTGAAAATAACAGTACATTGTGCTTTTTAAAATCATGCATATTTTTATGTTGTTGGCAAAGTTTACGGAAGTGACCAAATTATGATATAAAGAAATAAGCAACCTCTTACTGTGATTGAAAATGCAAAACTATAAGCAACAAGTTTTTATTAAGCATGCACTGTGGGCATAGCAACATCAGACAAGTACAAAACTGTTGTTTGTCATACATATTGCAGAAATATAAATCATTATTGTAATAAATAGCATCACTAGTGTACATACAGTTGGTACAACACAATGTGACATTTGTATTAGTGAGTGAATGGGTGAGTAACTGAGTATGTTGCACCATTTTTAGCAATATTCCAGACATATCAAAGGAGGGAAAGACCAGAAACTGCAACAGATCATGTTAAAGACTGTACACACATCAAATGAGAGAATATTTGTCAATACTTATCAGCTAAAATGAAAACCTGTTATTACAATTGTTATTTGCTACTGGTTTTAGTGTATGAATACACAATGCCATTTAGAAAGTGGTCAAAAGTAACAGATTTGACCCCACACTCTCAGAGTCAGGCACCTATTCGCCAGCCTACAGTCTGAGAGTGTGGGTTCGAATAGCTGATGGGACCCAATCTAACAAAAGTACTAGAATCTGTACTTTATTCACAAAGTGTAATCCCAAATATAAAATATGTTACCTGGTTCTAGTATTGATATGTTTTTCGAGACTTTTGTCAAATGACGGAAACACTGGTGAAAAACATCAGGTGCTATCATGGCCAGAATAGAATCAGTCAACAGTGGCAGGGAGTTAAGCTTTCCCAGAATGGTTTTCAACTAGAGATATTAGTGTTGTCCCATTCTTGTTGAATACCTGATCATGGTAGGTGTCATCATTGAAGATATTTTGGGATAGGACAGTTTCTAGAAGGTTGGCTTTAACTATGTGAGTGTGACCAAAATGTCTGATATAAATGCATCTCTCTCGCTCACATTCATAAATGACTGATCCTTCGCAATGTCTTGCATTGGTCTTACTTTGAGAGGTTTCTTCAGGTCAGCACTTGTATACTTAATGAGCTGCTGAAGAGTGTCCTGGACCAAATTTTCACGACTAACAAATAAGACGAGACATGGGTTCACTGGGTCGATAGGGAGGAAGAGACTTGAGAAATTCCTCTGAGCAACTTCATCTATCGCAGTCTGCAAAATAACATTTCAAATCTTAACAAAAGGAAAAAGTCCTTAAAAGCATCAGGCAATATTAGATCACCCACAGCACATTCAAATTAAAAGGGTTCGTGTCTTGTTTAATGCACCAATATTCTGAACAAAATCCCCACGCACCTGTCCTACTCTAGAATCCAAACAGGACTTTCAGACTGATATTTATCTGAAAACTGACATATATCTCAATAATACTGAGGGAAACAAATAAGGGAACACCACTTCATGGCAGTGTTCCCTTTATTTATTCTCAGTTTTCCTCCCACAGCACTATTCAAAGCTGGTGATGAAAACTGCAAAATATTAAAGGAATGTTTGAATTTTCCTGTGTTCTTTCATTTGTTTCTCTCAGTATACTACTTTTATCTATTACAGGCTTAAGGTTTTCTATAGTTACAGTATGTGACTTAGGCATCCCTTTCAGGTGACTATTACAGGTGTGTAAGCAACAGTTGCTCTGTGGCAACGTACCTGCATCTGCATCATAGCATCGGTCTGCAGAGCATGCTTTTGGCAGCCGCATCAAACAGGAATGGGTAGTTACAGAAGTGGAGACCCTGCACAATACAGCAGAAATTGTCAGTACCAAATATGTACTGTTTCAGCAGTACTAGTCTGGAAGTTAAAATGAAACAATTTTTTTTGACCAGGTAATAAAAAAAAAGGAATCTCCACAATGTCCCCACCTGTTGCCTTAGTCTGGAGTTCTGCTGCACCCAACTGACATAGTCAGCTTTGATGTTGATTTTGTCCTTGAGTTCCCCTACATAAAACTTGTGATAGGGAATAATTTGCCCATTCTGTTCATTGACCACATTCAGCTTCTTTAAGATCTCCAGTGACACATATAGGCCCTTGCCTCGCTTTTCACTCTGAAACAAAAAACCTCAACACAATTGCATATGGAAAAGCGTTTTGCATTGACCAGTGGAGTCTGATCATGTGGGCCACTGAAAGTTTCAGAACAGAATTATCCAAAAGCTTTTCCTGCATATACAAAGGGGGCATGCTTGTCTTGGCCATCTCACATTACATCTCAGAAGTTGTGATCACTTTTCACCCTGGATTCTCAGCCTTGGCCTATTTTGGAGTGAGTGAGTGAGTGAGAGAGTGAGTGAGTTTAGTTTTACGCCACACTCAGCAATATTCCAGCTACAGTCTGTTTGGCTCAAAAGCGGACCGATGAATTGCAATCTAACTGGAAAACTAATAAACATAAAATACTCAATGAAACCCTGATCATAATCAAAACATCATACCCACTCTGTGAGGTTTTTGCAGAATTTTTGTCCTAAAAATAATAAAGTTGTTTAACAAACTATCATTAAAATATTGACAAAGTTCACTGTTTGTTACGAGGGAGGAGTGCAGAGAAAGGGACAGCCAGGTGTTCGAGAAGCACCCATTAACACCGAGCGTCAGGCAGGGACCAACAAGTACCATATTTTAACGTCTTTTGGTATGACACAGTCGGGGATCGAACCCACGACCTTCTGCTCTCCGGGTGGACGCTCTAACCACTACACCATGGAGGTGGTCCAACAAGAAAGGAAAGCCACTGCTCTATAAGACTTCTGCCATACCTCATGTGGATTTGTAGTGTCTGGCAGCTGCAGGACATACTGGACACACTGCTTATACACCTGGAAATACAAACACAAGATCATACAAGGTGTCTATCAATATATGTCGATAAGGGCATATGTCAACAAAGGAGGCTATTACATACATTAGGATAATAGGACTGTCAAGAGAACGAAACTGGAATTACATGTGGTGATCATTTATCCATCAAATTCATGTTCTGCAGTCTGTAAGTCTCCAAATGAGAAATTGTTCTCATTTTGAGTAAAACAAACTATATATAAGGGCACCCTTTTTTAATAACTTGTATTACCTACCCGCTGACCCTAAATTTCTAGAAATTAGAAAAAAAATAATAATTGGAAATTGACTACTCGGGAGAAAAAAAGAAGGAAATATAACGGCATATTTGTTTGCAATTTTTACCCTGTTTAGGAAATATGAACTGAAATGGCTTTCTCGATCGTTCTCATAGTTGTGGTAAACAAATAGGGGTTATGTGCCCCTGACTAAAGCACCCTCTAAGCGTCGTCTGCAAATGGCGGGCAAACACGATGGGAATCGGACAGGTTTTGATATTGATACACGTTTGACGTTGACGATATGTCAGAAACAATTTGCTTTTGCATAGACTGCGGCAGACATGGGAATAGGAAGGAATTACATGTTGTAGACATAACTCTTTTTATAGGCAACTTCTTGAACCAAAATAACATCATCTTGTCTGCCTTTGGTGAAAATTCAAAACAAGATCTATCCATCGACCTGACTGTTCACTTTCAAGTCACTTATTGACGTTAGCAATAGGTGTTACATACACATACGTGTGGAGGATGCAAATGTCGAGCCTACGATAATGAAAACTCCCGGCTGAGAAATCACCATTGCATCGATAAAAGTATTTGATCTCCTCAACAAGAACATATGACCTGAAAAGAGGCATGCGATTTTCATGCATTTCTTTTCAACAAAATGCAGAATTCTTCTTGCTCAGAATTGTAAATTTATTAATTTAATGTGAAGTTTTACTTAAATATTTCGTCTGCAAACAAACTTCCAGTGACAGAGTTAGTTCCCTTTGCTCCCTTAGTCTAATACGTTTTCATATAATATTTGACTTCTAAACTGAACAACATTCTTAAAGCTTAATGACAGTATTTGTATTTCAGAAATAGATAATAAATAATTGAATCATTACTCCCGATGTTTACAGAATAACAGTTCTTCAACTGAACTACCTGTATTTTCAAACTCATTTGTACAAGAACTGCATAAAACACATCTTGTCTGACTTAATAGTGTTTTCATTTTGATATGTCAAGTCAAAGCGCCAAATAAATTTTTTTGAAATGATCTCCCCCCTCCAACTATGCATTTCAGTTGAAAAAAATCTGTAATCCAAGTTATTTAAAAAGGGTGGCCTAAGATTAACAGCCATACTGAAATTTATTTATCATTGTTCACCTGGATTCACAATATTTCGGAATGCTGGAGGGATGCAACCTCTCTCACTATCATTCATCGGATTTTCTTCAAAATCATTACTAATTCTATAAAGACTTTTAAGATATTTTTATAAGTCAATGTACAGAATCATGACATGACTGGGGCCCCCTTGCCCCCAGATATTTGGTAACAAACGAAATAGTGATACAGATGTGTGCTGAAAGATTATATTACAGCTGTTTAGGACCAGGCAACTCAGCTGGTACACAGCAGCATAGCTGGCTGAGTCAGGAAGACAGAGAAAGATAAGGCGATGATGCAGTTGGCCTATACATTCCTGAGCCCAGATCTAGGTCGCACATGCTACATAAAATCCGTTAGTGTGAATATATTCAGTCAAAAAGTTGACATTCAATATACATTTTTGAAACTTTATAACATGATTTATTTGTCCATTTTCAAATCACTTTAAAAGGTCTTTGTAGAGTTATTCCTGCACTTCAATATACATGTACATGTATCTGTATACTGAGTATGATAACTAATTCTACCAATAGTCATGCAATCATATTCAAGCAGGGTATTTGATTTCATAATAATAACAAATTTGGACTCACTGTTTTGAAACTGCTAATCCATCCACTGCAGTTAATATGAGAAATATGTACATACAGATGAAGCAAGTGTCGATATCACCCTTGTATATGAGATCTAGTGTCCATAAAGATTTCCACAGACTGTCACCAGCAGGGTATCCACAATTGACATTGACAGGGTATCCAAAATGTCACTGACAGGGTATCCAAATTCTCAATGATAGATTATACATATTTTGTCATCGTCAGGGTACAGGTTATCCACAATTCGCCGTTTACATGGTATAAACGATTGTCATTTATTGGGATATGCTGTACAATGTATTATTGACGGGTTATATCCATGTGTATTAATATAACAATGAGAAGAGCCCTTATGATTTTTTCACTCTTTTTGTGGGGACTGGAACATCATCATTTGCCCTTTTCTGTCTATATTTTTTTGGCCTTCCCCCTTTACTTTGGTTTTTAAATTGTACACATACCCAACAGTCATTGTCACATTGCTTCACCTCCCAAACATTATCAAATTTATCTCCTTTGATAGTATCCTGCATTTTCCTTTGTTTGTGAGTGAATGTCCTGTTGTAACAGGTTGCACAGAAAAACTGTGGGTGGAAACTATTGTCAGATAACACATCTATACCATACACATGATAAAGTCTGCCAAAGTACTTCTTACATGGCCTAGCAGTACTCTTTTTACCAAATGGTGTAAGTCTCCCAGCACATATCCGACACAGTAATTCCAATTTTATAAAGTGATTTTCACATATTTTCTCCATTTTGAATACAAATTCCAATGGAAATAACACTTAGGCTTTCTCCATTTAGAATACACAAAATACAGCCTCAAACTTTCACAGCAATACTACTAGAATCATCAACAAGAACCTTACACTCTGCTACACTGTCTGAATGAAACCTATATTTGCGTCATGTGAAAACCAACCCTGCTTGAATAAACTCTGACAATTACATCTGGCAGAGGGTAATTGGGGCTTCAAGATAATGTAAACATTTTCTTGAGAAAACCCAGATAAGATAATTGTGACACATATTTAAACACTTTACCATGTTACAGCATTCCAGGTTGGTTTTGTTTATTTTAACCTCTTGTTCAGATTTCTACAGACAGTAATAAATCTTCATTTATGGTTTGCCACAAGTAACACCAATTATGTTAACACATACAATGTTAGAGTGGAGAAATAGTGCAAGTTAAAGGCCGGGGCGCAAACGTCCAAAACCCTGGTGGGTTTCCAAATAGTCTCCCATTTGCTACCCCTCAGCAGTGAAGATGTTATCAGCCCGTGAGTGACAAGGCTGTAACGGCTATGGGTGCCTGGCAAGAGCCTGGCAATGTCAAAGGTTAACCTTGGAATTTACTACTAGAATAAACATGTGCCTTATAGTAAATGTCCAACAACCCTTTCACTTCATATTTTGATGACTAAAGAGATTAATTTGATTAGCATATATGAAACATCAATTTTACTTATATTATGAATATAAAATCTTCAGCAAAGAGATGTCAGCATCAGATAAGTGTACAACCCTAGCCCTGCACAGCATGGTGTCAGGGGAGTGGGGGATGGGGGCATTTTCCCAGCCTGCCTGAAATATGAAACCCTGAATGAAACATTTTCCCACTCCAAGGCTTGTTTCTATGGAAACACACCTCCTTTGGCCACCTGACTGACACAGTGCGAAATTCAAATCTGGATTTAAACATGAGAAATATATTTTCAAACTGTATGTTTTGTAGACTCTGCATCCATACATTTTGCTGTGAGTCTTCACAACATACTTCTTTATACTATGACTTAATATCAGCCTGAACCGGTAAGTCAGTTTTGTGATATTTCATGGAATGTACTTGAATACTACATTGCTTTGCATCTAAGGACAGCTTTGACAAGGCAAGGAGGCCACACCCAATTTGTGTATAGGTTTGAACCCCGGCCTTTAAGCTTGAGGTGGGGAGGGTTGCTATGGGTGGCCCCCATCTTTAAATGATGATGCCAGCCCTCCCCTCGCTTTCAGCAGTAGCCAGACTAAAGAGCCTGCCTGGGCTACATATATGGAGTCATGGAATATAAACATCTAATAGCAAACCCTTTATGGCTGGGTAGCATGACATGGCTGCATCTATTCAACTTACGCTGACAATTCTGTGGAAATATGTCTCCGGTAATGCTGACCACCATAAATCTGAAAGATTGGAAGAAATCAAACTAAAAGTGGTCCAAAATGATCCCAGGACAATGTCAACAATACCTTATTCACTGTGTAAATACTTGAGTATGTACCGGCATCAAGGTAAAGACTTGTATGAATGTTTTGTGACAGTTCACTCGATCAAAGTTCTCAATAATGCATCGAGTCCATGGTTTAAAGGTCATCAAGCAAAACAAACATGCTGACGTGATCAGAGCACCATATGGCAACTCGTTCAATACAACATGACATCTGCTATATTGGTTGGTTAAAATAAAAACAAAATAACACAACAGCAATATGCTGTCTATTATTTATGGCTGCACTAAAAAATATTTTAGCAATACGATGGCAAATAATCAAGTCTGGGCCAGAAAATCCAGTGATTGACACTGTGAACAACAATTCATACCATCAGGGTACATCAACACACAATCACTCAGCCTTACCATTTGGTTGCCTCATATAACCAGCTTGGGTATTTTGGTACCAACTCTAACAATGTCCATAAATACTGACTTCGATCTCTGTCTAAAATACATGTAGCTATGAAGAGCATGGCTGCAGTCAGCTGCGTAGCAAGTCAACTTTTTCGTGGAAGCCCAATAGGTCGCCAAGCTTTATATTTAGATAGTATTGAGGGCTTGCCAAACATTCATTTTTAAAATCATGTGTAAGCCCAGGCTGTTTTCATAATGGTAGCTACACCCCTGGCAGTGTAATATAGAGACCATATAGAGGAAGGCCTTGCACATGATTGACCCTCACCTAGAACTTTGGACGCCACTCGGTCAAGGTTGAGGATGTTTTTCCCAAATGGGCAGATGAGGGAGCTGTAATACTTTGGCTGGTCAAAGAGATGACATTCTGGGAGGATGAGGAACACCCTTAGGGCTTCCACATCAGGGGGCGAGGCAGGGAGACTAGGTAACAGATCTTGTTCTATGCTGTTGGTTATCTGAAACACAAAATACACATGTTAATGTTACGTTTATACACTGTGCCATCACTTCTGCAGATTTCTAAACAAGCTTCTTAAAACCCTGTGTGTTTTCTTCTTAGTTATAAAGGGAAGTAAGTTGTAGAGGTTGACAACTTGAATTCCTTCCATTGTTGTCCCTTAGGTTGTAAGCCTTGACAATGGACTACATTGCTTGGCCTTACTAAAATCTGTGTCAGTTGATACTCATATGAATTTAAACAAGAAGACTAAGTCATCAATATCCCCCGCAATGGCAAAATACCCTTCATGATTATGTCTACGAGTTATGATTATGTCAAATATTTAGGTGTGTATATAGAGACGTGGAAGGAGAGTATTGAAAGGTTTTTAAAGTTCTGCTCCAGAAAATAGCACTATCTCCAATTTCAGTCAAAGTGAAACTTGTTGCCATGGAAACGCCAAAATATTTTATTCAGAATTCCAAAACTACCAAAAGGCACCAGTACACCACCAGATATATGTATGTGCCAAGTTTGGTGAAGAAACATTGAATGGTTTTAGAGTTCTGCTCCGGACAAGAGCACTACCACTAATTTCAGTTTTAGTCAAGCTTGTTGCCATGGAAATGCCCAAAATATATTTTTCAGAAATCCAAAACTACCAAAAGGCACCAGTACACTGCCAGACCAATCTATGTGCCAAGTTTGGTGAAGAAATAGTGAACGGTTTTAGAGTTCTGCTCCGGAAAAGACAAAAGTGCATGGACGGATGGACGGATGCACGGACGGAGTCCTTTTTAACACACACACACACACACCCCACCCCCGCAAAACGCATTGGGGGGGATAATGAATGAAGGCGCAGTTTCATCATTTTTGGTCTTTGAACATACCTAGTAAGCACTTTGCTATGGATAACTTATGAAACCACTGAGCTATCCAAAGAATGAGAATCCATGACCCCATGGATTCAACCCCACCCTCACAATGTATATTTTAATGAGGGCTGGGGTGTTGCCTTTGATTGGGCCATTTGCAATTAGTACTTGACATTAGGGCCCCTGATGTTGTTTTCAATGTGCCATTAAATATTACAGTGTGCATATATCAAAAGGGCATGGTCCAAAATGATCCCAGGACAATGTCAACAATACTTTATTCATTTTTATTACGTAAATTGTAATTATCAAGCCCTTCTTGTTGGTTAAATAGTACTGCAATACAATAGCTGAGGCTAGTGCTGAAGCAACTGATTGAATAATTGGTCAATCAGTCAATCTCACTTGTGTCAGTGATTATTGATGGGCTTCGGATACTTATTGATTTTCATAACAAAGGAAAATGAAATCAAACTTTTAAAAGTACGTTTCTTATTGTAATGTTTGTCAAATCAAGACATAAGCAACTGATGCAGTTTCTTGACTTATGAAACAGCAATGTAAACATACTTACTTGAGTGTCACAACCATAACTATCCTTGATATACTGATCAGGATATTTATCGGTCCGGATTCATTTACACAATATTATGACTGTGTCCAGGTACTGCCCCCATGAGTTTTGTGGGCGGTTTCCAATTACAATCGATTATTGATCGATTACTCAGCTCTGATTATCAATCTGCATATTGTGAGTGATAACCAGCACTTCTGACAACTAGTGTTGGGAATTAGTTGAAATCACATAATCCATGATTGGTTCATAACTAACGCGCAATCATTGAAAAAAAAAGGTTAGCATCATTTTTCACTTTCCTGTTCAGGTTTATATTTGCAGATAAGTGTAAAGAAAAAAACATATTGTTATCTGGTTTTTTGGTGTTGTTATATTTAGGAACTGCACAAGATGCATTTGCAAAATTTCACATCCAATGTAAAATTATGCAACTTGCTACTTTAAAGTGATGACTAATATATCATGAACATAAACTTCCCAGAGTCTTCAAGAAATATTCAGTCAAGTGTTTCAAAAACAAGCATTGTCACTAAGGTGACATAATCCCCGCCGCAAATTATCAAATCAAACTTAAAAAGTAATGAAAGTTTAAGATGAAGTTAAATGTGAACAAAAACATGTCCAGTCAGCCTCTCTTGATATCTTGCCCTTTAGTTGTTAAAACACACCAATATTTTCAAGACTGAATTGGACCTTGACATGAATGTCATAGTGTATGAAATACACTGCGCCTTCATTAGATGAAGCTTGGTGTCAAATATGAAAAAAATCCAGTGCATTGTTTTTGTGATATCTTGCGGACTATCTTAACATGCAATTTAACATGCTGAAATCTTCAAAGTGTCTTTGTGACCTTGGAAATTAGGTGAAGGTCATCAAAATCAACTGGGCCCTGCGCCTTCCCTGGATGAAGCTTGGCATCAAATATGAACAAAATCCAGTGAATGGTTCTTGAGTAGTGTTCCCCCTAGGATTTAGAAAGGGCAGGGTAACTTCAAAGAAAAGGGCACTTCATAATCTAAAAGGGCATTTTGGTGAGGATTATTGAAAAAATAACAGGAACAAAATGTATATGAAGTCAAATGCTCTTATAATTTTATTTCTAAAGTTCATTTATTACTCTTCTCATTTTGTATTTTAAGATCAAAATTTGTTTACAATTTCACAAAACACGCAAACAACAATTTACAGTCTTCTCTTGCCAAGTACTAGTATCTGTTCACAACTTTCTTCAAGTCAAAGTTCATTTATCATAGTCTGTTGCAATTTCTGAACACTGATGATCTGTCACAGTCAGTTTCACTTTTGAGAACACTCACTCAACTTCAGAAGTGGACAATCACAGTTGCATGAATGGACAGTAATTAAACAATATTTGGATTCAAGTTTCCAAGTTGAGGCTTGAGGCTGGTGAGGGTCTTCAAAATGGTGGAGGGTGACTTGGTGAAGCTCCCCTAAAAACAGCTCCTTTACTTGACTCCACTCAATCTGTGTTTGGTCGACATAAGTCCATTTCTGCCCTCGGTGTTCCACTTAGAACATAATGAACAAAACATAATTCCCTTCTTTTTGTCATCTTCTGAGTACCTCGACCAGGGACGGTTTTGTTGCCACTTTGTGTCAAATGCAGTCTTGTGACCACCATCTTTCTTCTTTGTTGGATTAACTGACTCTGTCTCGTGTGCCCTTGACTCGCGGCCTGAGTTTTCATAGGAACTACCATTGACTCGTCTAAGTCCGGTCTGAAATAAAATATATACAAAGTTAATATACCATATTCAAAATATTCGAACTAACCTGTAGAGGTTTAAGATTCTTTGAATATATTCCTCCTTGGGGTACTTATAAGCATTTAAATGTCCATTTAAATTCCCTACGACAGTTGTAACAATATTTGAATAAAATATTTACAAAACAAAAACTACGTTTTGTCTTGTGAGACCACCCTTACAGGGCCTTCCGGCCCCCTACAGCCAAGAGCAGGTAACTCTAGACCGTAACCTCGTACCTCACTTTCCATGCTGTCGTTGTACCGACAAGACGTGGGTCCATACCAGAAGGTTTTTCCTTGCGACTAAGAGAGTTATGAGAGTCACTTTCCATGCTGAAGCTAAGAGTCAGACAGAATCGGGAGGAGGTGGTACTTCAAGGAGGAATATATTCAAAGAATCTTAAACCTCTACAGGTTAGTTCGATTCTTTTTTATATATTCCTCCTTGGGGTACTTATAAGCATAAGACAGACTCCTAAAGACGGATCTCAGGAGCGGCATTCTGTCTGCTTAAACACCCCCGACAAGAAGTGGAATTTCCCAAGCTAATTATAGCAGAAAAGGCACACTTACCCGGTCACGTGTCCACCAAAGCCAATCAGGCGGGGCATGAGCCAGGGTCAGGGAGTGCATGATGCAAATTTGTCCAGCCGAAACCTCAAGCTAATGCAACGAACGAGACACACCCTCCCTCCTTCCCGTAATCTACTCGGAAGTGAAGATAAGGGTCCCGCAATAAACCCAGAAACGAAATGCCGGAATATGAACAGCAAAGTTTCCAAGGGCAGTTTAGTCTAGAGCTTCTCGGTTAGAAAGCAAGAGACATGGGAATAAAAAACCAGCACCACATAAAACCCATCACCAAGGGAAAAATGTAACAAGATTTGTAAAACCCAACACCAGTGTTAAAAATTGGCAGATAATGGTTCACACAATAATGTTTTTAAAAACCTCGAAAGCTCAATCGGCTAGAGAGGTGGAACCATGCCCACTGGAGAGAACTGACTGACCGAACCGAGCACGCTCACTGGAGAGTCTGTCAAGTTGGTAATGACGGATGAACGTACTCGGACGGCTCCAAATAGCCGCGGAGCAGATCTCCTCAATGGGCAGGGCTGCAGCGTAAGCTGTCGATGTAGCCACTGCCCTAACCGAATGAGCTTTCAACCCAACAGGCGGGATACGCCCTGTTTGAGTATAACTCATATGTATGGCAGAGACAAGCCACCGAGAAATGGTCTGCTTGGTCGCCGGAAGACCAGCCTGAACCCCGCCATAACAACAAAACAATTGGTTACCCTTACGGGTACCCCTTGTTCGCTTTGATATAAGCCTGAAGTGTCTTACGGACATCTAAGGCGGAGCACGCCGTAGAGAGGTACCGGACAGGGAAGGCTGAGTGAAAGCTGGGAGCTCAATAGGCGCCGTCACATGGAAGGGACTATCCTTCTTAGGACGGTAAGTCTCAGGCAGCCGAATGCTAACTCTGTCTTTGTGAAAAACAGTAAGCTGGATCGGCCGACATTGCATGAATATCGCCAACCCGCCTGCCAGAAGTCACCGCCACAAGAAACGCCGTCTTCCACGTCAACAGCTGGAGGGAAAGAGCCGACAGATTGTGAAACAGTGGACCGGACAGCCAATCAAGAACGATTGACAAGTCCCACGGGGGACTAATCCGTCGGACAACCGGACGGATTCTGTCCACGCCTGCTAAAAAGCGCTGTACAAGAGGGTGCTGCCCCAAGAGAGCACCGTCAACAGGAATATGAAACGCAGAAATAGCCGTAGAATATCCCCGAACAGTGGAAGCCGCTAGACCGGCCTCCAACCGAGACTGGAGGAATTCCAACACACAGACTAAATCTGTAGAAAAGGGATCAAGAATCCCCCTGTTGACACACCAGCGCGAATAACAGGCCCATCTATCCTCATATTGAACGTTTGTCGAATCCCTCCGCGAAGCCAGAATTGTGTCTGCAACTGGTGCAGGAATTCGCTTCGCATGGAAGGCGATCCCGATAGCGGCCAAGCCACCCACTGAATCCTGGGATTGGTGGGGCGCTCGTTCTGGGATAGGAGGTCCGGGTCGAAAAGGTAATAGAACAGGAGGCTGAGCCAGAAACCTGAGAATTACCGGAAACCAGCTTTGTGCCGACCAAAGGGGTGCCAGAAGCACAAGTAGCGAGCTGGTTGTGCGGTCAGCGCGACAGGACCCTGGAAATCAGTGGTATCGGGGAACGCCCACAGTACCCTGTCCGTCCAATCTAGCTGAAAGGTCGTTTAACGCGCACCGGATCCGAATCCGGGAGCAAAACACAGGAATCTGGTTCGTCACCCCAGGCGCAAAACAGATCCACCTGGAAACGATCCGAACAACTGGGAGATAATCCCGAATATCTCCCGGTCGAGCATCCACTCGTGTGGGGCTAGTATACGCCGTGAGAGAGCATCTGCACGGACGTTGTCTACCCCCGGGAGATAAACAGGCAAAACCCGAATGTTGAACTGATCGCACCACAGTAGAAACTGCCACGCCTCCTGAAGGAGCGACGGAGACACTGTGCCGCCTTGCTTGAGAATGTAAGACATGGCCGTTTGATTGTCCATTTCTAGACGAACCACACGGCCCTGCACCAACACCCTGAAGCACTCGAACACCCTGCGGACTGCTCTCAGTTCTAACACATTGATGTGTAGGCTGACCTCCCGCTCCGACCAGAGGCCGGAGGCTGAGTGCTCGCCCAGGACCCCCCCCCAACCTGTGAGGGAGGCGTCCGTCTGAACTGAGAGGGAAGGTGTCGGGGTGTCGAGGGGGATCCCCCTGGACAAATTCCCGACGTCCGTCCACCATCGCAAGTGAGGGATTAACCACTCTGGCGTTATGAGCATAATCTCGTAGCCCTGCGAGTGGGACCACAGCTGAGCTAATGCTTGCTGAATTGGTCGCGATCCTCAACGCCGCGACGCCAAACAACGTCCACTGTCGCCGCCATGTTGCCGAAAGCAGCGAAGCCATGTTCGGGCCGGCCTTAACGGGGTACTGGAGGAACTGTAACACAGTCCCCGGACTTTGGACGATGCGTCCGGAGCAAGGGAAACAATCCCTAGCGCCGTGTTGAATCTGGCTCCCAAGAATATCAGATCCTGCGGCCGGACGCAGGTCTGATTTCTTGAGATTGATAATCCAGCCCAGTGACACCAGAGTATCCAGCACGCACAGTGTGGAGGCTCTGCTTAACTGAGGCCCTAAGGCCCGTAGAAGCCAATCGTCCAGGTACGGGTGACAACACCTGCCCCGAGACCTGGCTAACTGAGCTGGGATTAGCATAAGTTTGGTGAACACCCTTGGCGCCGTGGAGATGCCGAAGGGGAGCACGCGAAACTGGTAGCACGTCCCGTCGAAGGAGAACCGGAGGTACTTCTTGAATTCGGGGTGCATTGGAACATGGAGGTATGCGTCTTTGAGATTGGGTATCCCGTACGGGAATTGCAGCAAGGCACGAAGTACAGGGTTTAAACTGCAACAAGTAAAAAACCTGTGCAGCAATCCTATACCCACATACAAATACATGTAAAAAGAAGCATGGGCGACACAACTAATGCGACAACGTAGCATGCAGTTGACAACCTAGTACATACTGCAGCATAACTAACAATTACGGTTTTTTTAGCGTAATATAGAAAATGCGAGCAGTAGACATACGCCCTACACGTACAAAGATACAAATAAAAAATCACTAAAACCACCTGTAACATTGAAAAACCACAGGGGAAACCAATGAACAGGAAGGCTAGCGAAGGCACCTGTCCGCCATCTTGCCACGCACTAGCGAGCCGACCGCGACAGGTACCAAGTTACAACGAGAAATTATGAATGAAAAAATTCAGAAAACACCTCCAATTCGCCCATGCCGGGAAAAAAGAGAACCATACATACAGTTGCCGTTTCTGAAACACTCATAACTCTCTTAGTCGCAAGGAAAAACCTTCTGGTATGGACCCACGTCTTGTCGGTACAACGACAGCATGGAAAGTGAGGTACGAGGTTACGGTCTAGAGTTACCTGCTCTTGGCTGTAGGGGGCCGGAAGGCCCTGTAAGGGTGGTCTCACAAGACAAAACGTAGTTTTTGTTTTGTAAATATTTTATTCAAATATTGTTACAACTGTCGTAGGGAATTTAAATGGACATTTAAATGCTTATAAGTACCCCAAGGAGGAATATATAAAAAAGAATCTTAGATATTAAATTTGCAATCATAATTATTAAAACAAAAATATCACACAACAATACACCTGAATGTAAGTATCTACTGTGGAGAGCTTCGACAAGGGTGTGGCTTCCCATTGTTTGAAATCGTAAAATAGTTTTACTCCTTCAAGACTTACTTTCTTATGAAATCGACACTAAACACTAAAAACAAGGATACCATGTTAAGCTGTTATCCAAGCTGTTTTAACTATTTCATTTCCCAGGACAAACAACAAAATAATTCAAGATCAATTTCAAATTGCCGATGGATTCAAAATGGCGGACATTTTCGAGTTTCAGATTTTCACCTAAACAGCACAGTCACATGAATAAAGGTCCCTCAAACGTACCAAAATACATCCCATGTAGTTCACACATCGTTGTCTTTAATAAATGAAAGTTTTATTTGAAAGGCATGTGAAATGTAAAGGGAAATCAACGGCCTAAAAATCACAAACTTAGAGGCACATACCTGTTAGGAGCGAAGAAATCTATTAGTCGGCGACACTTCCTTGCTTCAACCTTCACCGCTTCTTCTCTTTTCCTCTTGATTCTTTCCTTGGTAGGCATTGTGATTTGTAAGGCGAATTAAACACCTTTGACTTTCCATGGTTTAAATGGCAATTTCCTAATCATTATCAAAACAATTTTGCGTCTCCCTTAGAAAGGGAGAGAACTCCGTCCTTAATAAAATCCGGAAAATACACACGGGTTGTTGTAAAATCAAGCACAGCTGAAAAAAAAACTGCGATTGAGGCGAAAAGGGCAGGGCACAAAATAAAAAGGGCAGGGCGAAACAATCAAGGGGCAGGGCGCAGCGCCCTCCTAAATGTGCCTGGGGGGAACACTATTGAGGTATCTCGCTGACAAGCATAACATGCAGGTTAACATGCTGAAATCTTCAAAGTTTCTTTGTGACCATGGAAATTAGGTGAACGTCACCGATATCGACTGGGCCTTGCACTTTCCGTAGATGAAGCTTGGTGTCAAATATGAAGAAAGTCCAGTGAATGGTTCTTGAGATAACTCGCTGACCATCTTAACATGCAGGTTAACATACTGAAATCTTCAAAGTGTCGCCATGATCTTGAAAATTACGTGAAGGTCACCAAAATCGACTGGGCCCTGTGACTTCCCTAGATAAAGCTTGGTGTTGAATATGAAGAAAATCTAGTGAACGGTTCTTGAGATATCTGGCTGACAAGAGTGTAACGTTAAAGTCCCCTTGTGACCTTGAAATGAAGGTCAAGGTCACCAAACCTGACTGGGACCTTTCTTATACCGTGATGAACCTAAGTACCAAATATGAAAAGAATCTAGTCAACGGTTCTTAAGACATTCCAATTCGTACAGACGTACGGACAGGGCCTAATACTATACCCCTTGCATCGAGCTAAACGCACAGCTGGGGATAACTAAAACAGTAGTATTCGACTATGAGAAAATGTGATCGATTGCTTGGTCATTTCGTCATTGCGACCAATCTTGTTTATTTCAATTAATCGGAACACCACCACTGACAACTACGGCAGTACTCTTACAATACTTTTAAAACAAACAAGTGTTTGCCATTGATGTGGCAATGTCCCCCGCCGCTAAAAAATGGAATATCTATATTCACTACTTTTTATTTTTGGGTCACATACAAGATGCCTGAAATGACTGGTGTCTGCATAATCACCCAATGTAGGCCGTCAACATACTTGAAAACATTGGGTGCAATGTTTTATGAGATATCGCCTTTAAAAAGCGGTCAAAGTATCGTGGTGACCTTGAAAATAAGGTCAAGGTCACCCAAATAAACTGGTGTCTGTGTAATACCCCAATGTAAACTGTCACCAAATTTGAAGACATTGGGTACAACAGTCCATGAGATATCACGTTAACAAGAGTTTGAAAAGTGGTCAAAGTGTCGTGTTGACCTTGAAAATAAGGTCAAGGTCACCCAAATAAACTGGTGTCTGCATAATCACCCAATGTAGGCTGTCACCAAATTTCAAGACATTGGGTACAACAGTTCATGAGATATCGCGTTAACAAGAGTTTGAAAAGTGGTCAAAGTGTCGTGGTGACCTTGAAAATAAGGTCAAGGTCACCTAAATAAACTGGTGTCTGCGTAATCCCCCAATGTAGGCTGTCACCAAATTTCAAGACATTAGGTACAACAGTTCATGAGATATCACGCTAACAAGAGTTTGAAAAGTGGTCAAAGTGTCGTGGTGACCTTGAAAATACGGTCAAGGTCACCCAAATCGTCTGGTGTCTTTGCAATCCCCTAATGTAGGCTGTCACCAAATTTGAAGACATTAGGTACAACAGTTCATGAGATATCACGCTAACAAGAGTTTGAAAAGTGGTCAAAGTATCGTGGTGACCTTGAAAATAAGGTCAAGGTCACCCAAATCGTCTGGTGTCTGCGTAATCACCCAATGTAGGCTGTCACCAAATTTGAAGACATTGGGTACAACAGTTCATGAGATATCGCGTTGACAAGAGTTTGAAAAGTGGTCAAAGTGTCGTGGTGACCCAAGGTCACCCAAATCGACTGGTGTCTGCGTAATCACCCAATGTAGGCTGTCACCAAATTTGAAGACATTGGGTACAACAGTTCATGAGATATTGTGTTAACAAGAATTGGGACGTATGTACGTACAGGACGCCGCTGAATACATAGTCCCCCGTTCCGTGTTGCGGTAGGGGACAAATGTACGTACGGACGCCGCTGAATACATAGTCCCTCGTTCCACGTTGCAGCGGGGGACAATTAAATAGCCCCTGCCATAACCCAGTAATAACCTGACATTGAAACTGGCTGATCCTGAAGCGACTCACCCTCTGAATGATGATAACGTTGGATGTCTGTCCAAGTTGATGGAGGTGGTGCCTGACACTCTGCATGTCCACACCAGGGTTGCGACTGCTGCTGCCATAGTGGAGGTCTTGTCTGAAACAATAATACAAACCAATACAGTAATGTACAAGACTGTTCATAGCCCAGTACCTGGATATTTGTGTCTAACAGGTTTTTGATTTAAAAAGTAGGCAATCTAGTGGGTGAGTAAATGAATGATGCTTTATTTATCAGTAAACAATAATCCAGCTGTATCGGGACAGTGAATCACCTGTCTAGATACCGTAGCATTAGTGCCTGTGGCATGAGGACTCTCCATATGGAAACCATGGCAATCTTAACTGGAGATATAATAACACTGTATAATAAAGGATGACTATTGACTGAAACCAGTGTTAAAAACCTCGTGCATCATAAGAGTTGAGGTTTCCTCCAATAGTATTTGAATATCTAGGCCTGCTGAATGAGTGGGTGAATTTTACATTGCTTTTAGCAATATTCCAGCAATATCACAGCAGGGAACACCAGAAATGGGCTTCACACATTGAACCCATGGGGAATAAAATGAGCGAACACTTTACCCATAAGGCTACCCCATCCCCCACTTGCTGAATGAATTTATGGATATTCCGCCTAACACTACATGTAGAATGAAGTATGCATGTTAGATATTATCATAATCTTTTCCAGCATGTATAATATAAATGGTCCGTAGCATGAGACTGAAAGTTCTGTACTTACTCAACTAAGAATGACCCATTTATACAAGACGCATGAGAGAAGATTTTTGTGACATCTCTGAAAAAGAAGAAAACATTTGTATCTTTTAATGACACATTTTTATGCATGGCAAAGATGAATGATGACAATTTTTATGGATATACAACTTCTTTTATTCTGTGAAGGGTGACATTTTGACATAGATTCTAATGTCGTTGTCAAGCATGTCACCCTTCAGAGAATAAAAGAAGTTTATTATCCATAAAAATTGTCATCATTCTTCATCAACTCAACTTCTAAAATGCCCATCAAAGAAGACATGGCAAAGAAGTATATATTCTCCACCTTAATCATTTAATAATGATAATATATATGATACCAAGGGAATGATTATTAGACATTATATGGGCAAATATTATTACAAGCACTAGGGCTGTTATGATTAACTCGAGTATTTGGTGAGTTGAACCTTATCCCTTCATCAACTTAATTTGTTATTCAAGATCACTAGAATTGATATTCATTTTTTGAAAAGGCGGGTTTTAACTTGAATTTGGGTGTTATCAAAGCAAGATTGGCAAAATGAAATATATATATAAGCCATGCATGATAATAGTCAACACCCTTGTATATTCAATTTAACACTAATGTGGTCACAAGATAACAGAATAATACATCGATTACTGACTTGTTATTGTATTTATTACCCATTATAGCTAAAATACATGGAATTATCATGAAACGGTACTCCTATTATCAGAAATGTGCGGGCCGCTGCAAATGATATTGGACCGCTCAACCTTAAAGACAGGCCACTATCAGTTACGTTGTCAAGTGACGTCATACTGGGTGCGTTGGCTTACGGTTCAATCGACATTGGCTTTGGACTGGCAGATATTCTGGGGCAAACAAGTCAAAGCAACCCGAATTCCCGCTTTAGTGGTAATATTGGCTTTCTTTCTGGTGCTAACCTTAACAATTGCACTATTAACGTTGTTGTTGGACCAAAACCGAACACTGAAAACTGACGTTGTGTCTGACATAGTTTGACATGTTGCAGGCCATGGTCTTAACAAAAGCCAAGGACAAATATCGTCACGTTCTGTTGTGACGTCACTTGAATTGTTCGATGATGTAATTGCATTCGGTCAGTCAACCCCGTCAGAAGTTGGTTTTGAGTAAACTTACAGTCAAATTCCTTCATTGTTTCCTTTTTCTTTTCAACACAAATTCCATGTATTTTAGCAATAATAACGGTAATGCTATTTTTGAGGGCATTATCATTTGCAGAAGCCCTCAGTCTTTTTCAACTGCCCTCCTTCATTGGGCAGTTAATGGAAGACCTAGGGCTTCTGCAAATGATAATGCCCTCAAATTGGGCAGTTAATGGAAGACCTAGGGCTTCTGCAAATGATAATGCCCTCAAAAATAGCATTACCCTTATATTATTTGTGATGCATATCATATTAACTTAGACAGTGAATTTGTTGCAGCCCCACTAAGCACTATGACAATTGCTGTATTTAATGTAAAACAAAAATTAGCTTGTAATAGTGTGTGACATACTCAGACAAGTCTATGGATGGCATTTCGTCTGATTTGAGTTGAGCAATTTCTTGAGTTCTCTGTGGACTGAGGGTGAGGATCTGTGTGTCTGGGTCTATGTCCCTGTAGTCCGCTGGACGACATCCATCCTGTTGTACGACATGGTTCAGTAGGGGATACCATTCAAAAGTTCATTGTCTACACTTAATGACACAGTGCACATGACAACAATGTATTTAAAATCTCAACTTACCACGAAAAATTAATTTTGAAAATTAAAACTATAAATTGGGTATTCATAATACTTATACTATCTCATGTAGAGAACTTTCTCTCTTTTGACCATGAAGACTTAGTTGAAACGGCGGTATATCACTAACTGACGCAGGGGTATGTTTGGGCATGCTGTTAAGAGAGGCTGAAAACTTTGTTGTTTCCACTACACAGTCAAAAGAACACAAGAAAGTGCTCTTTGTTAGGCAGGAAAAATTAAGAAATTGAAGAAATAGATTTCCCTTACCTCTGTAGTTACTATCACAAAACAATGATCACTCCCAGAAAAAGTCCTCAGTACATGTATTATCACAGATGCTTGATTATTTTGCACAGAATCACTAGGTGACTTTAAAGGACCTGTCACTACACATGGGCTAGTTCTGTTATCATGGCTTCCAAGTCCAAGCTGGCCATTGCCACCAAGTCCAAAACTATACAGTCTGCCTGATAACACTGCTAATGCTAAGGTATGCCTCCTGAAATAGAAAAGTGGACATTAAAATAACCAGATGGCAAAGTCATAAATATCCAAATGTCTTTTAAATTTATTACAGTATATGTGACATTTCGGTGAAGATGCACACAGTGTTATCAAGCTGTGATACCTACTTGTTAATGGCGTTAGCATCTACACCGAATGTCCAATACATTGTAATAAAGTGAGTCAGTGAGTTTAGTTTTACGCCACACTCAGCAATATTCCAGCTATATGGCATCAGTCTGTAAATAATTGAGTCTGGACCAGACAATCCAGTGATCAACAGCATGAGCATCGATCTGCGCAATTGGGAACCAATTACATTTGTCAACCAAGCCAGCGAGCCTGACCACTCGATCCCGTTAGTTGCCTCTAGGACAAGCATGTGTTGCTGAAGATCAATTATAACCCGGACCTTCACAGGTTGTAATAAAGAAGTATATCCATAGATCTATCTTACTTGCTCACCGTAGAAAAGGAACAACCAACACAAGGAACAGTTTTCTTTATTTACTAGACTATCAACCACTGAAAAAGCATTAAATGTTAGATTGTGGGTGATAAAGGATCTCTGACCTGCCACAGACTATCTGTGAGATCTCCGTGCCCATGAGCTCCATCACCTTCTTGGGAAGGATCTCATTGTTGGTGGACATGTGACCCAGCTGTCCGTAGCTGCCAGCACCAAATGTAAATACACCACCGTCCTGAAGAATAGAAACACAATATACATGGTCTGTTGATGATAAGTCCACGACTTTACTCACTTGTCAGTCAGTGTTCAGTGTATAATGTCCAGTGCAGGGCACAGGAGTTGCAGTTGCCAGTGAACTTAAGCAAAGGCAATACTGTCCCCATCCAGTTAATTTTCCCCCTAACAGACAGGTAATTTTCCCTGTAACAAACAGGTAAATTTGAAAAATTCCCCCCTAACATCCAGGTAATTTTTCCACTAACAATCAGGTAATTTTCCCCCTAACAACCTGTTTCATCAAGGAGTTTGATAAGGATCACCAGAAAAATGTCAAAACACACAGATTTAAATATAACCAACGAACACCTTTATCACCTTTGGATAACTACTAGGCTGTTAGTTCTATTAGAACTTTGGCTAAATCCACCTTACGACCTGTAATACATGTGCGCAGATTAAAACATTATTGTGACAAATAATGAATTTTGACATCATAAACAATGCTGTTCTCGCCAGTATAATCTGAATCTACTGCAGTGAAACATCAACCGACTGTACTGTGACCTCCTTGTTCCCCAGTACCTGAGTGAGTGCAGCTGTGTGGTCCTCCCCACAAGATACATATTTGATTTTCTGATATCGGAGTGATTTGCACAAAGTTGGGAATGGTCGATCTGAAAAAACAACAACCCATAAAATAGTCAGTCTTTCTTTAAAGACACTCATCAAATTGCAAAGGACTGACATAACTCTGAACCACAACTTGAGTCAGTAGCAAAAGGAGGAATTGACAGAGAGGGCTGTGCAGTGGTTATTTTAGTAGAGATGTGATGCGTTTTCAGCTCTGTGTGTAGGATTCAGAATGTAGGGAATTGCATGTTGATAATAATAATACTCCACAGAATGCATATTTAATAATTAAGAACAAAATACTAGCCAACAATGTGACATCAATAAAATCAATCAAGGAGAAAAAAAGTCCCACTCTCTGATATCAACCAATCAATAAACAGTGGTCTGGTGGAGGGTTGGGCTTATGTTTTAGGTTTGGAGATAAATAAGAACGAAACAATCAACTTAGTTAGCAAAAATATGTCATCAAATCACATTATTCATTTGAAAGTGAACAGGATCATTTCTTTTAGTTTGAGTAAATTAACATTTCACAACTTAAGTGTACATATACATGCTCATGGACGTCAATTTCAGAATCATGTTCTCTTGGCCACTATGCGTAAACAGGTGTGCAAGATTCACTTACGAATTACTATTTCTTGAAAATATATAACTATTTTCTTACCTCTTTCATCATTCAACCCAAGCTGCCCAAAGCTGCAACAAATAATAATTTTAATATGTCATACATAACACACAAAAAACCCAAATCTGGTGATAATGGTGAGATTTGTTGATAAATGCAAAAAATATACAGATCTCTTTCCAATAAAAGCTGATTATTTATCAAGTACCACAAATACCACAATCAACCTTTCCACCACTTGAAGAACATTGCATATTTTGTACAAACTTGTAAAAGTGTTCCTTGAGTGTACAGATGTCTAAGCATATTAAATGTCAGAGTAACTGAAAACTACAACAATATTTCTCAAGTTTTATTAATTTCTGATACCACAAAATATGTGACAGCTCCAGATTATCAGATAAATGATTAAATCATTAACCTATTTTAAGCAATGATGGATTGGGACACAACAGACAGCTTGAGATGTCTCTTACTTTAGTGAGAGATAGGTTGACTTTACCTGTTTCTTCCCCAGCCAAACATAGTGCCAGACTTAGAGAGGACAAAACTGTGGTTTCCGACTGCAACTACCTGAGCGATAGGGATACCCTTAAGACAGGTTAGAAATTCTGGTGTGTCTCGATGGACAGTGTTGTTACCAAGACCTAACTGGCCGTAGTTGTTGGCACCCCATGCTCCCACAAGACCCTCTGTGAAAGATGAAACAGTAACATATTTCAGTTGATATTCATAAGAGGTTTTAGGATTGGAAGCATTAAATGACTGAAAGTGCAAAACATGTATTTAAAAGACAAGAATTATCATGGGTGAGTTTAGTTTTACGCTGCTTTCAGCAATATTCCAGCAATATCAATGCCGGCAATTGGTTTCACACATTATACCCATGTGGGGAATCAAACCCAGGTCTTTAGCATAACAAGCTTAACGAGTTAACCACTTGGCTACTCCAATCACCGTAATTATTATGGTTATGGACAAAACTCGACAAACGTGGGTCAATTACACTTGAACTATGTTTGACACAAGGCAGGTGATGATTTCACTTGGGGCATTTATAAGACCATATGAACAACAGAAAACTTTACAATCTCAGCCTGTTGACATTATCTCTGTCGTAAAAACATAAAAAAAAACCTGCATAGGTTACTGATCCTTTCAAGAGAGTCCTCCTTGGGGTATTTATAAGTATTATAATGTTCATTTTATAATCCTACGACAGTTGTAACTATATTTCATAATGAAATATTTACAAAACAAAACACTCATTTTTGTCTTGTTTGGCCACCCCTACAGGGCCCCTCGGGGCCTAACAGCCCAGAGTAGGTAACTCAAACCATCAACCACGTAACTCACTCTTCATGCTGAAATTAATCAGACAGAATGTTGGGAGGTGGGTGGCAGCATTCAAGGAGGACTCTCTTCATAGAATCAGTAACCTTTGCAGGTTTGTTCGATTCTTTTCAGAAGAGATCCTACTTGGGGTACTTATAACAATATAAGCGTAAGACAGACTCCCAAAGATAGAGAGTCGAGCGCATTCTGTCTGGCAAACCAACCCAACTACAAGTGGAATTCTTCAATCTAACAGAGATAGAAAAAACACACATACCCTGTCACCTGACCGCTGATGTCAATCAGGCAGGGGCATGGCTTAAGGTAGGGATGAACAAATGCCAAGCTTATAAGCTGATATGCTAATATGCGACTCAAAAACCCTGCCTCCCATTCATTGTTTCAGAAGAGTACAGTATTGGGGACTCAATCAAAATTTCCCACTAGACTATTGGCCCAGCCAGCAAAGTGTACTGAGATAATTTCAATGAGTGACAAACGAGCAATCGCTGAAAGCCATTGAAGTGCAGGATAAAAGGCACCACCATACCTTTACCAACAAGGGAAGTGAGATAACCTGTCACCCAATAGTGTAAAAAGACTGTAATCTCAATCGGCTATAGAGTTACGACTCTGTCCAGTGCTAAGATCTGTGCTGAGAACGGAGCACTCTCGTGCGAGTATCTGTCAAGTTGGTAATGATGAATGAACGTGCTCGGTCAGCTCCAAATAAGCCTTGATATAAGCCTTGAGAGTCACGGACATCTAAGACGTGAGCACATCGAAGAGAGGTACCGGACGATAGAGGCTGAGATAGAGAAGGAAGTTCAATAGTTCAAAGTTACTTGGAAGGCGCAGTCAATCTCAGGATGGTACGAATCTGGTAAGCCAATGCTGACCCTGTCCTTGTAAGAGACAGTCAGCTCAGGATCCGCTGACATTGCATGAATGTTGCCGACCTGTGTACCAGACGTTACTGCCACAAGACAAGTTGCCTTCCAACTCAACAGCTGGAGGGAAAGAGCCAACAGTTGTGAGACATAGGACTGAACAACCAAATTGACAAGTCCCACGGGGGGCTAATCAGCCGGACAGCCAGACGGATTCTGTTCACATCGGCTAGAAAATGATGCATAAGCTGTGCCAAGAAAGCCCCATCGACAGGTATATGAAATGCTGAAATAGCCGTGGTGTAACCCCTAATAGTTGAAGCGCAAAACAGGCTTTTAACTGAGACTGTAAGAACTCCAATACAGAGAAAGGGATCAAGAATCCCCTGCCAACACACCAGTGCGCGATAGCAGGTCCATCTATCCTCATAATGAGCGTGAATCCTTCCGCGGAAGCCAGAATTGTGTCTGCAATTGGTGCAGGACTTCCGCCGCGTTTGGAGGCTTATTATGGACAGTGGCCAGGCCACCCACTGAATGCTGGGATTGAGTGGGGCTCTGTTCTGAGATAGAAGGTCTGGTCGAAAGGGGGTAATAGTACAGGAAGCTGAGCCAAAACCTGAAAATTAATTCAGCCAACCAAAAGGTGCAAGTAGCACAAGCAGTCGCAGTGGCTGGGTGGCAAGCTGCGATACACCTTGGAATCAGCGGTATCGGCAGGAAGGCCCACAGTACCCTGTAAGTCCATTCGAAGTTGGAAGGCCGGAGGCAATCGCCTTTGGATCCAGAATCCAGGAGCAAAACACTGGTATCTGGTTCGGTCACTCCAGAAGCAAACACATCCACCTGGAGCGACCATCCGCACAACCGGGAGACAATCCCCAATATCCCCCGATCAAGCAAACACGAGGGGCTAGTATACGTCATGAAACAGTATCTGCATCTAACCCTGAGACATAAACAGGCATCACTCCATGTCGAACTGGTCACACCAAAGCAGAAACTGCCACGCCTCCTGACGGAGAGACGGAGACACCATACCGCCTTGCTTCAGGATGTAGGTCATCGCCGTCTGGTTGTCCATCTCTAGACGCACCACGCGGATTCGAACCTGCTAAGCGTTCGAACACCAACCGGACTGCTCTCAATTCTAACACATTGATGTGCAGGCCCACCTCGTTTTCCGACCAAAGGCCCGATACTGTGAGGTTGCCCAGAACACCGAGCCAGCCTGTGAGGGATGCATCTATCTGCATTGAGAATGATGGTTTCAGGGTCTCCAGGGGGAGCCCCTCTGGATAGGATCCCGTCTGTCCACAACCGTAAGTGAGGGAGTAACCACTCTGGCCTCTCAAAAAGCCTCTCGTAGCTCTCTGACTGGGACCACAGCTGCACTAGCGCCTGCTGAATTGGTCTCATCCTAAGGCGTGCACGCCAAACCACGCCCACCGTCGCTGCCATGTTGCCAAGCTACGGAGCCATGTCATTACGGAAACAATGGGGAATCGAAGGAGGAGTTCATTGAACAAACACACACACGCATTCACTACTCAGAGAACAACAGCATGAAAAAGTAAGGTATAAGATTGATGGTTAGAGTTACCTACTCTTGGCTGGCTGTTGGGGATTTGGGAGGGGCCCTGAAGGGTGGTAGCGAACAAGACAAAACGTGTATTTTGTTTTGAAAATATTTTATTATAAAATATAGTTACAACTGTCATAGGATTTTAAAATGGACATTTTAATGCTTATAAGTACCCCAAGGAGGATCTCTTCTGAGAAAGAATGACAAATTTGAAACTTCCATGCAAAAAAGTTGAACAAAATGGGGGTAATCAGTCTGCAATCACTCTAGTTCCATGCTCTGTCAGAATAGTGAAGTGAGTTTGGTTTTGGTCAATATCACAGTAGGGAAAGACATCAGAAATGGGGCCCACAGGGTTGACACGACCCTTGGTCATCAGCATGACAAGCAAATACTTTAGCCTCTCAGTAACCACACTGATTCCACTCTGGACTGAGTGAAACTGAGAAAATGCCTCTTACAAAAATGCTCAGCCTTGAGCTGTGCTCCTACATAATTCTATAGATAGTCACTGACCTGCTGTGAGAACCAGACAGTGGTTGTTTCCACAGGAGATCTGCACCACACTGTGAATTGCCAAGGACTTGACCAGCCTGAGACAAAGAAGTGGATGAGGGGGTGAGTGGATGAGTTTGCAAATTTAGTGTGAAAGAGTGTGTGGGTGGGTCTGCGGATGAGCAGATGTGAGGGCAAGTGGATGAGAGGATTTGAGGTGAGGTGAGGTGAAATTGGGCGTTGTGCTTGGATGTGGACATATGGCAATGTGTTGTGCAAGTGGATGTGAGCTGCTTGTACTAGCCCAGAGAGTGGGCAAGAGTGGATGAGAGGCTAGCCCACTGAGGGATGATGAGAGTGGGCATGAAGTGGATAGACACATTATACTGGGCAAGAGGATGACTCAGTCCTTGTTGTACCCATTAAGCGGGCAAGTGGATAAGGCAGTGGACCAACAAGTACCATATTTTAACGCAAGTGGTATGAAAGTCGGGCAGAGTGGATACTACAGACCACTGGCAAAGGGATGAGAGGATTTGGGAGGAATGGGTGGGCATGTGGATGTGGACAAGACAATGTGTTGGCAAGTGGATAAGAGAGTGGGATTGGATGGAGAGAGTGGGCAAGTGGATAAGAGAGTGGGCAAGTGGATGAGAGTTGGCAAGTGGATGAGAGAGTAGGCAAGTGGATGAGAGAGTGGGCAAGTGGATAAGAGAGTGGGCAAGTGGATGAGAGGATTTAAGGGGGAGTGGGTGGGCATGTGGATGTGGACAAGGAATGTGTTGGCAAGTGGATAAGAGAGTGGGCAAGTGGATGAGAGAGTGGGCAAGTGGATGAGAGAGTGGGCAAGTGGATAAGAGAGGGGCAAGTGGATAAGAGAGTGGGCAAGTGGATGACAGAGTGGCCAAGTGGATAAGAGAGAGGGCAAGTGGATGGAGTGGGCAAGTGGATGTGGACAAGTGGATAAGAAGAGTGGGCAAGTGGATGGCAGAGTGGGCAAGTGGATGACAGAGTGGACAAGTGGATAAGAGAGTGGGCAAGCTTGGATGACAGAAGCGGGCAAGTGGATGACAGAGAGGGCAAGTGGATAAGAGAGTGGGCAGTGGATGACAGAGTGGACAACAGGATAAGAGAGTGGGGCAAGTGGATGAATGGGTGGACATTAGAGTTGGGAATTGGTTTGAAATCTCACAATTGATGACTGGTTCATAGCTAGCAATGAGCAATCATCGAAATAAATTAGCTAGCATCATTTTTCAGATGTTCCTATTCAGGTTATTATTGCAGATAAGTATAACAATATTCTCTGCTGGTTTTCTGGTTTACTTAGAAACTGTGCAAATTGCATTTGCAAACTTCACATCCAATGAACAATGATGCAGCTTGCTACTTTAAAGTGATGACTTATATATCATGAACATAAACTTCCTGGGTCTTAAAAAATATTCAGTCAAGAAAGTTTTCTAAGAATTAAACATATTTTCAGGCCCTGACAACTTCTAAGATATATTCCATGGTCAAGTGTTTCAAACACTAAAACAGTAGCTCCATAATCGTTTGTGTTAGATTATGAGAAAATGTGATCGATAAGCTTGGTTGTTTGGTTACTGCGACAAATCTTGATTATTTCAAATAATTGGAACACCACTAGCGGACATGTGGATGAGAGTGGGCAAGTGGGACGAGTGGGTGTGCAAGAAGAGTGGGTGGGTAAGTGAATGAGTCAATGGCAAGTGAATACGTAGGTGGCAAGAGAATGAGAAGGTGGGCATGTGGATGAGTGGGTGGGAGATTGTGTGGATGAGTGGGTGGGCATGTGGATGAATGGGTGGGAGATTGAGTAGATGAGTGGGTGGGAGTTTGAGTGCATGAGTGGGTAGGAGATTGAGTGGATGAGTGGGTGGGAGTTTGGTGCATGAGTGGGTGGGGATTGAGGAGATAGATGAGTGGGTGGGAGTTTGAGTAGATGAGTGGGTGGGAGATTAAGTGCATGAGTGGGTGGGAGATTGGAGTGCATGAGTGGGTGGGAGATTGAGTAGATGAGTGGGTGGGGAGAGTGGGTGGAGAGTGAATGAGTCAATGAGTGAATGGGTGGCAAGAGATTGAGTGGATGAGGTGGGAGACTGAGTAGATGAGTGGGTGGGAGAGTTGAGTAGGAGTTTGGAGATTAGTATGAGTGGGTGGGGGCCATGAGTGGCTTTTAGCAATATTCCAGCAACATCATGGTGGAGGGCACATGAGTGAAGAGTGGAGGTGGGAATGGGCTTCACACATTGTAGTAGTATGATGAGTAGGAGGTGGGAGTGGGTGGGAGATTGAGTAGAAGATTGGGTCTGAGTGGGTGGATGAGAGTAACGCTTTAACCATTAGTGGCTACCCCACCGCCTGAGAGGGTGAGAGATTGAGTAGATGAGTGGGTGGGAGGAGATGAGTGGGTGGGAGATTGAGTAGATGGGATTGAGTGGGTGGGAGATTGAGTGCATGAGTGGGTGGGAGTCGAGTACTATGAGTGGGAGATGAGTGAGAGTGATGAGTGGGAGTGGATGAGTGGGTGGGAGATTGAGTGATGAGTGGGTAGAGTGATGAGTGAGTGGATGCATGTGGGGGGCATGTGGATGATGGTGTGGGAGATTGAGTGGATCAGTCAGTGGTATCTTAGCTACAGTCACCACTGTCGCCAGGGATGCAAATTAACCTGAAACACTTACCACTCCAAATGGTGTCAATGTCAAAGACACCCTGAACGTATTGAAAGAATATAAAAATGTCACTCAAAGAAAATGTCCTCCTTACTAATGTCAATCACATTCCTCCAATTATTATTGTTTTTCATTATCAAAACTGAGCCTTGAATAAGGATGTCTGATCACAAACCCAAACCAAAACATGGTTTAGAGAACAAGATGGTGGTCCACACAAAACCATGTGAGTGCATGTTTTCAATCTTGAATCATTATTCACAATTCCTTTCACCAAAGAAACATTCTGAATTACTGATGTGTCACTGAATGGTGACACCTAAAGCTTAGAACATGAAATATAGTGATCAGACTTCCTAGCAACAGAAACTTACTTTGGCATACGGGCCATTTCATCTGAAATTTTCCCTCTTCCAAGCTGTCCCTGAGAGTTATCTCCCATAGTGAAAACCTCATGGGCAGATGTCAGCACCATACTGTGTGATGATCCCGCCTTCACTCTTATCACATGTTGTGACCGTAAGGTATTGATTTGCTCTGGAAGCAGATAAAAATACCTTATCAACATGTTCAATGTTATTACTACCAAATATCAGGTGTAAAAAATAGTATACAAAGGGCAACTGACACAGTGAATTTCTTTCAAAGTATAGTAATCATAATATAGACAAACTTTATGGATAACAAGTTCTTTTATTTTAAAGAGTGTGTAGAGTCTCATGCATCGTTGTCAAGAAAGAATGGGGATACGCTTTTGACAACCTTTTCATCCCCTTTAGACATAACAACTTCTTTACAGATTGTAATGATAATCTGATGAATCAAAGGGGAGACAGTGTTATCATAAAAGTCTCAACCTTTTGAATCAGTTTTGGAAGTTTGGGACACAAGGAAACCAAATGTGATGATGGCTAATGACATTTTCTGCTTTTGTGTGACAAACAACATTTAAGTCCCAACAAACTAATGGTGTTCCAATGATCGATTATAATCGATAATTGATTGGTTACCCTTTTCCGATGCGATAATCGATAGCAAAATTTCATAATCGATTGTCGCTAATAATTCTTACGAAAACAGTAATGAATACCCAACTCAGACCACAACATAACTGGCAGTTACCAATAATCATAACTTCTATCTGCTTATTCACAGAAATCACAATCATATTGTGTCTACTCACGCCTCAAAATGAAGTGTAGTTGACAGAAAATGGATACACATATATATTTTGTTTTGCAAAATGACGTATTTATTGCAGCTGGCGATCACAACAAACTGGCATGTGTATTTCACCTCAATCCAAGTGCGAACAACTTCAGCTTACCATGTTCGTGAGGGTCCATATAACCTTATTATTAATTATACATATTTTACATTTATAGAGCAAAAGTAAAATTACGCAATGATAGGACATATTTCTCTTGGTAAAATAATAGTTTTAGATGTTCACTGCGTCAGAATTCATCCTGTTATATTATTGGGTATGTTTGAACTAGATCGCCAGGAAGCGTGTGCACAGCTGATTGCTAATTATCGGCTTTACATACAAGACAAATATACACCGTAATCGTAATCCCTGCATATAATAGTAATAATATGCCTAGCAAAACAAATTAGAACTGAAAAGGTAAATAATCTTGTCTAGTGATGTTTAATTGCAAATTTGAAGTCTTTACTGGCAAAGTCATCTTCTCTTGTCTGTTTGTTCATGCAAAGTGATACGATGTCGTTTTCTTACCCCCTGAACAAAAGTTTGACGAAAGTGTAAACCATAGATAAGCCAACCCCCTTCTACAGACTGCTATTTTGGGTCCTCAAAATTCGGCTTATCTATGGTAATATACGGTACATTAGTGTAAATAGTGGGTCAAATTTTTTTTTAAATTGTGAGGATTTGTTGTGATTGTGGAGAATCTGTAAAAGAGTGAATTGAACAGTCATCTTTTCTATACTACCCATCAAAGGTTTAGACTCACTTGTGTAAATGTAGCCACTTACTTCCGTCAACTGTTCTAAACTAGATTTTGTAAAATATTCCATACTGTTTAGAGGTACTGTTTACACATGAACTGATGTATTGTAAAACAAATTCGTAACATTGAAATGATTATTGTCATGAGTTCAATAAATGATGAAACTCAGTGAAAATTGTTGAATTCTTAACAAAACTTTACACCAAAACGCAGCTGTTCACATGCATGATACTTGCACATGCTTTTCAGCAATTTGATGCATGATCCTCAAGCAATTCATCTGCATAAGGTCTGCAGTTGGTTCCCCCAAGTTAGGGGAGAAATTCATCTTCAATGTAACCATAGATATATACATAACACATAGTGAGTGCTTTAAGTGAGTCTAAACGTTTGATGGGTAGTATATATCTTGGTTGCCTGTCAATATTTATTTTTGTACAGATTTTTTGTTGATCAATGTAGACTTGGGTTGTTTGTGATTTTGTACACGCCTCAAATGACAATTAAAACTTATGAAAAATATTATATTCAGGAGTTTCTAGGTTCTTGTAGATGCACCCTCAAGTCACGTTTTTCACAGAACCAACCACAAAAGCTGATATATTTCATTTAATGCTCACACTATCACATAATTAAAAAAATGACAAATATACAGCATTGCAGTATTTGTAACAGAGTTCAAATGTTTACCTGGGAATTGCACAAGTTGTAAAAAATATTTAATTCTTAATCAGTGTAACCGATTACACAATCAATCATTGATCGGATGGGACAATCCAATAGTAACCGATAATCGATTATGAAATTTCAACCGATTCCCACCACTACAACAAACTGAATTATATCCAACAGACCAATGAGCAGAAATTAGGTTGATTCTTACATTCCCCAAGGAGCAAAACTCATTATAGCAAGCTGCAGCACCTTAAACTTTTGACCTGGTGTAAGATTACAGTGTGAACTAAGCAGCCTAGCTGAAATTGCAGTGACGTATTGATACTATAATGGTATGTATTGTGTCCAAGGATCTCAAGGTATTGCTACATCATGTGTTGTCATTATACAGGGTAGCAGACTATATCATTTGTCACCACTGCGCCTCTTTCCGTTACCGCCAAGAAGACTTGTCTCCCTATCGATGCTTGTTATGTGCGAAAATACGACAAACCAATCAGAACATCGCGTAAATGACTGCAGTGCTTTGGTAAAAATAATCCCAAGCACTTAAATCGTTTATGGCATTATGCCATTGTTTTTTATAAGAATCATGCGATTGATGGTGAGAGATTCAAATACACGCATGCGTTTGTTGACATAACGGCTCTCATGGGTCCAACTGAGGGTATTTCTGACGATCTTGCGGGCTTGCTATGGAGATTGTCACGATGCGCTTCCAACAATTTTAGGAAATGTAATTATAAATCGCTCTGAGTTGATGCTATTCAAAACAATAATAGACATATGGCGCCATGGAAATTGGTCACATGACAGATGGTTTGATACAAAACAGATTACCGTGTGAAATGACTCGAAAGAAATAATACAACAGTATTTTATTTATTCATTAAGATTTTATTCACCAGTACATCATTAAAACTAACACTAATCATCTCATTCACAACAACCCGGCTTGTTTGAAATCACAAAGAGCTTCATATACAGTATAAGTTAATTACAAGTCGTCCAGAATTCGAACATAAGACTGATGTGTTTTTCATCACTCGGAGTAGTCGCGGATTACTGTGTACTCGGCATATCGCTGAATAGAGGATTTCCTGTGAGTAAGCACAAAGCATACACCTGACAGGTTTAGCCACTCTGTTTGTTTTCACTGCTATTAGTGGCGGCCAAAGAGACAGCTGGCAGTTCCGGCAATTACTAATTGCTTGTGAGAATAATTGACAGCGATGTAGTCTAAACTGTCAATTCCATAAAATTGCACCACACCTAAAAAATAAGTACGTTTACAGTATATCTGCATGTAACTAATCAACTTTAATCTTTAACATTGGGCATATATTTCACATCTCTGGGAATATTTTAGTCTGAGGTCATTCATATATTTTTCACCGAATTCATTTAAAATTCCACTTGGGTATGACAGCAAGGTTACACGAATGTTCAGTTTGAGAAATATTTTAAAGTCATTTTTGAGTTTATGCTTTGGGATTTAATGTAGCTTTTATAAATTTTATATACATATTTAATAAAACAAATCCCATTTGTGATTATCAAACCAATACGTTTTTTCTCCTTCTTTTAGTTGTATCAAAAATGTTTAATTCTTTAAAAACATAAACAGCAATACAATGAATGAGTCCTTCGGTAATATTAAAGTACCATTGGAATCAAACAAGAATAGAGTGATCGTTCCTGTTTTAAGTAGTTCTGATGTTCATGCACCAATATGAAATCCTTCCAGAGGGGCACGAGTCGCTATTCGGCTTGTCCCGGAATAACACGAGTTGGTCATGAATGAGACCATATAGGATAATTTCTGAGATGGGGAAACAGAAAGAGGCTGAACTGTATTACCTAGTTTTGTTCGTGACTTTTCATGGCCAAGCTGTCCATAATCATTATCACCACAGGAGTGAGCTGTCCCATCAGTGAAGCCGACAAGGGTATGATTGTCTCCACAGCTGATATCACAGATGTCCTTCCTTTCAAGGCTATGTAGTTGTGTTGGGGTGTCCACGGAGGCATGGTCAATAGCGCCAAGGCCAAGTTGACCAGCACTGGCTTTCCCCCAACAGTATACAGTTGTCATTGCTTTCTGTTAAAGCGTTTCCTTGTATTTCATCATAGGTCTTCAATATTATCATACTGATGAGCTGGAAGAGAAAAGATTCATTCAGAGTGTGACCACTTGCGAATGAAAGACAAGATAACAAAACTTAAAGTAACAACATTCTGGACTTTAAACCTTCCCTAATTAACAGTAATATTTAAGCAACAACATTAAACAAAAAATATTTAGCTCGAGTAACTATGGTAACATGAAACTGGTTGCCAAAATGCTAAACAGCTTTGTACAGTGTAACAAGAAATTAAGAATTTAATTTTGACTTTGCATTCAATGTAATAATGTACTTCTACATGTTCTAAGCACTAAAGCATTATTAATCCCAGGGGTGGAAATAACCCATTGCCCGACGTCTGAGTCCAGTGGTTTTTTTCTGTCGGGCAAGCAAATTTGTATATCACACTGTACCGGTGTCCAGTTGGCTTTCCAATGTTATTAATGTTGTTTATTTTAACATGATTTCAGATGAAATTAGCTTTTACAGCACAGTGCCAAATTTTCATCAAATTTTCCTCAAAGCTGACATGGGACATTGGGGGTAGCCAAGTGGTAAGCGTTAAGCTCGTCATGCAGTAGATCGGGTTCAATTCTCCACATGGGTAAAATGTGTGATGCCCATCTCTGGTTTCCCCAGCTGTGATATTACTGGAATATTGCTAAAAGCGGCGTAAAACCCAACTCACTCACTCACTCACAGCTGAAATTCCTAATGTACCACCATATATTTATTATTGCCTGTCTATAGTCATTACTCCCAGTCCTCGGCCCCGTTCCTCAAAGCTATCATAGCCTTAAGATGATGATAACTCCCATACTTTAACATAGATTTTACGACAGTCGGTAGCACTACAATCGCAATGTGGAGCAGGGCACTGGACATTAATCAGGAAACTTCATAAGATCCCTAAATCACTCTAGTCTGAAGGTTGTACAAGGAAAGGTTCAACAGTAAGCGACAATAAATGACACAATCATGTTTCACAATAACCTCAGAGATGACTACATTGACAGACATGGCACCAACATGAAGTGGGATCATAAAAGATGCATGCAAATATGCCATGCCTCAGAAACTAACAATGATATGTCTCACAGAAAGCTCAATGCTGACCATAACCTACTTCATATTTTGACTTATGCCTTTTCAATGCAGTATTCCATCCTTGAGGCTTATGCTAAGTTTAATGATACATGCATGACTTCTTTTCGAGAAGATGTAAACCATAACATTTTGAGAGAGAATTTCCAATTTTGAGACATTGCCTTTTTTAATGTATGTCCATAAGAATCCCCCAGGTCAATGTGGAACACGACCAGTGGAGACCATCTTCTAATATCAATTATTTCTGTTCCATATTGACTGTTTATAGTTTCCTCAAAAAGTGACCGTGATACTGGATATTGGAGGATAAATGGCGATCTAAAGACTTTCAAGTTATCATCAATGAGTGAGTGAGTATGGTTTTACGCCGCTTTTAGCGATATTCCAGCAATATCATGGCAGGGAACACCAGAAATGGGCTTCACACATTGTACCCATGTGAGGAATCGAACCCGGGCCTTCAGCGTGACGAGCGAACGCTTTAACCACTAGGCTACCCCACCGCCACCTTAAGTTATCATCAAACAGGGATAGATAAAATTGTTATAGTGTCAATGAACTTGATATGGTAAATGTGTCAAACTAAGGAAGGCAACTTTTTCCTCATACACCATATCTGTTTATAAACAATTAGGAATGTATTCACTAAGCCAAAATGAATCTGCTATGATAAACAATATCCTGTGGGAAATTGAAACATTTTTATTGTTGATAAGTTCTTCATCTCCAGTTATTATGAGTGTGCGAAAAATTCAAATTTTGCTCACTGTTAATAGATACACAAATTTTATGCATATACATCTGTATATGGAGAAGGAAGGTTTACATAAAGTAGCTCACTTGACAGAAAACGAAACTTGTCAGTTGGGCTACCTACATTTTTGTTTCACTTGCCCGAAATAATCGAAGGTAGCCATGGACTACTGGGCAGGTGCTTCTTTCACACATGGCATGAGTGGCATAATGACATATATTTTGGATTGGTCATTCTTAATTGTGATTTTGTGAAAGTTTTCAAGATGTTACTTCTTGGTAGTGCTGGTTATCGCTCACAATATACAGATTGATAATTGGAGCTGAGTAATAAATCCATAATCGATTGTAATTGAAAATCCCACCTCAAAACTCGTGGACAATAACTGGACACAATCATAATATTGTAAATGAAACAAACATTTCACAGTATAATTTGATTTTTCATTTTTTATGCCCATAGATAACGGAAGGACACATAATCAGAATAAAGCTTCAAAACACATACTTATGATCAAATCTTAGAAACCTATCAGTTTGAAACAGAGATCACTAAGACTGTCACTAAAACAACAGCATTGTTTTCATTGTTTTGTGCATAGTAACTTCCAATGACTATAATAAATACAGTTTTCAGTACCACTGCAATATATATCATCTGGAAAAACAACTCACTTATACAAAATCAATCAAAGAAGCACAAGTAAAAATTAACTTCTGCCATAAATACTGGAATCAGTTTCAAAATATTTACTGTCTTCCTGTAAACAGCATAAAATCACAGACTTGGTCGCAGTTCGGTGAGTTACAAATTAATAAATTACATTTCCCTTAAACTGACCTACTATAATTGAAAATGTGTATGTTCACCTATATTGCCAAAGAAACAGGATGAAGGCCACTATAACAGTTCAATAAATATTCTTGCTTAGGTTCCTTGCATGGTAAACAGACGACAACAATAACTGTAGTGACAACCCGCCAAATGTCTTTCGTCTCATCGTCATTGTTCGTTGTTTATTTTGCCCTGGAATTCTGACACACTCAATATTACTCTACTTATATTGTTTGTTTAAACCATTGGCAGTCCATCGCACGTACATTGTTATGTAATTTCGAGCTTCACGTTTCCGTCGTCAACATTCAGGCCATTTTCAGTCTTCCTTCTCGATAGTTCTTGTAATTATCTCCCTTGAAAGTTTTACTTCCGGCTCCAGATCCGCGCAGACTCGAGGGGTCGTTTCAAAACCACAAAACTGGATTTAGCACACGCATAAAAAACAAGCACGAATATAAAAGAAATTAAATATATTCTTTCGTTGATTTAAGGGATATGGTTCTCAATTATACAGCATGAATAATTTATGGTCGTACATTAAAGAAATTCAGTTGTATAAGACCAAATTTGATGACATTTTGGCACGGTGACATTTTAGCCTAAACTCCTCAAAGGAACTAACATTGAACCGCTTAAAAATTTATATTTAGTACACTATTAAACTTCAAACACTTTAAGTTTGTTAGGTTAATTTTCCATCAGAAACAATTGCAGTGGACTAGATCTATATCTAATATCGCCTCACAGTCTTTATAGTGAATAACACGACGTTTCGGAGTGTATGCTAGCTCACCTGATGAAGGAACAAGCATACACTCCGAAACGTCGTGTTATTCACTATAAAGAAGTTGACATCCATAAATCTTGCTTTTCTTATATATCTATATTACTGTCCATATTAAGATATGTACTTGTAAAACGTGTGATGAATGAATTCTGCTTTCTCTCAGGAAAAGATAACTACCACTAAATTGCTCCTAAACCAAAAACACTTCCATTCTGCTAACCACGCCTACCGAGCGTGGATGCACATATTTCCTAAAAAAGACAGTGGGAGATATATTTTAAAAAAGCATGACCAATGAATACACAAATTCAAAGAGGTATCGATTGGTCAAACATTTGTTTATAGGGCTCGGCACGGTCCCACCAATGACGATTTGATGGAGGCTTTGTCAACTCCTTCTGCAGCTTCTGACCCATCTCGACTGACGTAGCGGGTCGCCTTTTAGGACGTTGGCGTAGGCGTTGGCGTAGGCGTACACAGTGAATTACGCCTTACGTCATTGCAGACCAACTCCCAAATCGGCCATGTTACCTCACGCTGACGTTCGTCATGACCCCTCCAGACACGCCAGTGCCCATCTAGAAGGCTCAGGGTGTATTTTGTTTCATCTGAAAACAGTTCACGAGAACATCGGCGATTTTCCAACCTACTACTCCCTGAACACCATTGTAGATAACGCATTCCCCCAAAAACACTTACAAATACTGCTTAAAAGCAAGAGTGGGTGAGTGAGTTAATATTTAACGTCACATCGGCAATATCTCAGCCATATCGTGACTAAAACTGACTGACTGAGTTAAGTTTTACGCCGCTTTTAGCAATATTCCAGCAATATCACGGCGGGGGACACCAGAAATGGGCTTAACACATTGTGCCCATGTGGGGAATCGAACCCGGATGCTCGGCGTGACGAGCCAACGCTTTAACCACTAGGCTACCCCACCGCCCCCTATCGTGACTAAAAGCAGGAGTAGACAATGTAACATGTTTCTGTGGATAATGATTATCAGCAATACTAATGGCACCGAGCCTTTTTGACGACATTTCACTGAAACTGAAGTGTCAAGATAAACAATGATCCACTACTCGTGGTCCTCATGTTATGTTTGAGGCGTCCTGAAGCGTAGGGTTTTGGTTCCGACAATGTCTTTGGCCGTCTTTTACCAGATCTTAATCCTGACGACCGATGACAACATTTATTGTTCGCGACCATCAGCGAAATTTGGAGATTACCCAATGGTAACCAGTTGTTTGGAGTTATCCATACACGCATGATGCAGCTGTTTGATGCGGAGCGGGAATACAAACATCTCCGGTTGCAACATCCTCGATAATCTCCAGGGTATACGTATACGTTCCACTAGTAGTGGATATTTATCGGAATGTATTCCCTGGAGATTATCGAGGATGCGGTTGCAAACATATCCCTGGAAATCAAGTAGTGAGTGAGTATGGTTTTACGCCGCTTTTAGCAATATTCCAGCCATATGACGGCGGGGGACACCAGAAATGGGCTTCACACATTGTGCCCATGTGGTGACTCGAACCCGGGTCTTCGGCGTGACGACATGGTTCACATGGGTATGATATAAAAATGCTTTATAATATCCCCTGTTATCATATACAATAATATCAAACTGTAATTAATTTTCAAGGAAATGCAACGCATTTTAACCTTGTTTGGAAATTATTGTCCCGGGAGAGTGAGACGAGCGGACGAAGTACCAAAGGATGTAACTCCAACTTCCAGCCACCCGAACTGATATTTGATCGTCCAATAAATGCCTTGACAAAACACGTCCACCCGGTAGGGTAATACGGGTTTGGTTATTACACCCAATGTGATACGACCGTCTCTATACTGCATATGCAAAAATGCCGTATATCATTTAGGATATAATGTTAACATGTAAAGTTGCTTAACATTATCTTTAAAATGCCATTTCAAACCAGTTATGATTCTGCTAAAGGGAAGGCCCTTTGAGCTGTGGAACTTTGAACTATACCAGATGCCTGAATGGTATGGGATGATAGATTTACTGTTCATCAGACATGCTGGCCATCTTTCCAGCGAATGTTTGGATTGCATGATATCTGACCTTGTATATAAAGTGTAAACGTTGCAAACTCACCCCATCTCATTTCATAACCCCCACCCCAGGAAATCGAGACTTAGCACCCAGGAAAGGGCTGAGTGGACGTTATATGGTTAAAGGACTTGGAGACAGAATAAAGTACCTGCTGATCCTTGGTTTGGTCAGTACCATATGCTGTTGGTTTGGTCAGTACCATATGCTGTTGGTTGGTTAGTTTGTTGCTTAACGCCACACTTTGGAATCTTCCAGCTATATGGCGGCGGTCTGCAAACACTATCTGGACCAGACAATCCAGTGATCAACAGTATGAGCATCAGTCTATACGCAAATGGGATACGATGACACGTGTCAACCAGATCAGCGAGCCTGACCACCCGATCCCGACAGTCACATCTTACCACAAGCATTGGTTTCTGAGACCAATTCTAACCTTCTAGTCTTCACGGGTCCAGTACCATTATGCATTCGTACTCGGTGTGTTCATCAAAGTGCTGAACTTTTACTGTCTCCTTCACTGGGGGATGGGATGGGTGTGTGTGTGTGTGTGTGTGTGTGTGTGTGTGTGTGTGGTGGTGTGTGATGATGATTTTTATGGAGAAACATGTACAATGTGAGTGGAAACCCCCACCCCCTAAAATTTATGTACAAAGTAAGTGACCCCCTGCATGTCATGTACAAAATGAAAGACCCCTCCCTTCCCATATTTTTTAAGCATAATTTTTTTAATAATGTTGTGTACAAAATTGTAACCCCCTAGTGCATGTGTAAAAATTGATGACCCCCTACCTCACCAGAACAAAATGGGTGACCCCCGTTAAAATCATCATCAGCCCCTAGCCATAAATTATGAACGGTCCCTGATGTAAATGTTTTTTTCATAATTACAAGTCACATGCAAAGGCCGTAAATATACCCAGGTATATACCAATTGTGGAAAAGTACACATTCCGATGAAGCAGTGTGGTTTTGGTTTCATATTTTTACAACTAATTAATGTGTGACATGAATCGATATTCATGTGACACATGAGTAATGTTAATGGAATCACGTTTATGTTTTTCTCCGCGGGAAACACGCTTGACACAGTGACTGATATATAGTTTGGAAATTTCTAAATGAAAGAAAATGTCTCTGACTATATACCGGATGTGAATATAACACAAATACCGATCTTCCGATAGATCTTGATGCGTAGTTATTCAACGAAATCTCTCATAGATTATATCGAATTCCACTATTATGGTTTCATGAGGTCAAAGATCGACACATCATCCTTTTGAAAAAAAAGCCCGGTCCAATCTTGCTCATGACAGTACAGACATTCAAAATAACACGTTCATATAAGTCGGTATGTGTTAACAATTGCACGTCAGCCCACGCATAATTTGAAATGACGTTTTTGAGACGACCCCGAATTAACTTGAAGTATCTGACTTGCAGCAATATAGTCTTCTGCCAGTACATGTTTTCTCAACTAGACTCCATTTACATTGGAGTCTCTGATGTGAGAACTTTGTCTCACCGCAGCACCCCATGACAATGATAACGAAAGGACATTTTGACGAATTTCCCGCAAATCTATTTATAGTTTAGGTATTTCCATAACATCTCACATCCTGCTGCTTAATGCGCTTGTTTCCCGTCCACCATGTCCTTCGTAGATCCGCGATTTTAAACCCGGAGACATGGAAAATGTTGCCTCAAAAGGTAATGTAAGTATTTGCTTTGACCACAATACGTATTTATGCTAATTAAGTTCTGTAAGAATACACAGGGCCAGTAAAACATGATTTGTCCACCTCGAGCGGAGTGGCGATCCACTCCCTCCAAGACATGATAAGACTCAGGTCTGGTCAAGGTTCATTCATTGACAAAATCTCTGATGTCGTTACAAGTTTGGGCTGATCACAGTACCATGTAACATACGTTCATTCGGCCTTGTCTGCAGACTTGTATTTATCAGGTATTCTATTAGTTCAATGTCCTGTGCATTGATGCATGTTAAAAATACATTTTATTGACCAGTATTAATCAGTGTATATATGCCATAGAGGTGAGGTGCACAAAGACTGAAAGATAAGAACTAAATACTAAACAGACCTGTTGGGGAAAGTTTACATGTATAAAAATAGCAAAGTGTGCAGATAAGATAAATCTAGATTATGGATGATACCATATATTGGAAAACAACTCTTGTTACAGGTTGTTAGTGAAAGATATCAAGAAGCAATGCTGAGTGCGAACAATGTTAAACATGCACTATGACTCCCGACAGTATCAACACTCAGAGAGCATGTGTTGGATGATTCAAGCTCAATGGATGATTCAGGCTTTTATTTTCTCTTTTGTTAAGGGACTGTGCTGTATATATGTATACACTTGCAAATATTTGGCGTTATATCTCACATCACATGATCACTGTAGTGTTGACTCACTGTCCCTAAACACATTATTATCTCTTCCTCTTATAACCATTTCAGCAATGTGAAAGCCCTAAATGAAGCAAGTCTAGATTTTTCTCAGGTTCAGGTTTTGAATCGCCCATCTCACAGGGGTTAAGTTTCAAATTGAATGAAATTAATTGTTTCTATGAAAATGACATATATATATTCATGAACTAAGTGTTAGTCTATGTAAAGTGCTGCTGTCATTGCAGTGACTGTGACAAGTTTAGTTCATCTTGCTTAGTACGTGACTATTTCTGGTGATGATGTCATAGCTGATGATTATGTACATGTAATGAACTGGAAAGTTTGTGATTATGTATACGACTGAGGGTTTTCAGTGAATTTGTCTATTAATGTATGATTTCATCATACTAATATTCAGATTTTTAATTTTGTCCGGAATGCTATGTGTAAAATACAGGATTTGGAAGCCAGTGCCTGACTCATTACATTAGTCGGCCAAGAAAGGAAATCAGCTTCTGTTGTCAGAGGAAAACATGTTCCTTGGGACCCACATTTCTTAACCTTTGACTCACACAATTATATTTTCTGAGTAACCTAGGACGAAAAAATATCTAACCTAGTTGAATCAGTGCATGAAAGTTGTCTGAATTGTCCACCATCATTTCCAGTAAGAATTAGCCAAACCCAACTGTATCCAGATCTCGGGTGTTATCCTAAACAACTAGTCTGGCCCATCCAGATCCTCATGTCATGTCACTCTATAAAGGTGAGCTGCAGTACCTAGGGTATTCAGGCCATTTTTTAATGTTATTTTGGTCTGTCAAATCTATTTACTGCATATACATTTTTGTATGCTCTTAATAACAGAAGGAGAAATGTCATATGGCTCAAGTTATATTTTCCCGTATATTTTGACTCCAGACCCTGCAGAGGCAGTGTTGTGGTCATGTGACTGCAAGATGGCTGTGGCCAATAGCCAACCAATCACATCCCAAGCCTTGGTCTCTGGCCAACCTGAAAAAATGTTCATTCTACCATATGAGACGACATTTACGTCATGTACAAGGATGTGGCTGCATGTTGTGGCAGTAGGCTTTTGTGTTATTGATTTATTTAGTAGCGATTCACTGAGAAACTACTAGGATACAGATTTATAGTGAGTGAGTGAGTGAGTTTAGTTTTACGCCACTTTTAGCAATATTCCAGCAATATCACGGTAGGGGACACCAGAAATGGGCTTCACACATTGTACCCTAGTCTCTCGTACAGACCCTGAAGCAAATATATCCAAGAGAGCCCACACAAGTCTAGAAAATGTGGCAAGTCTAGATTTCCTCAGCTTCTGCAAATGAAGAAGGTCTCAGGGCTCCTTTTCATTATATTTTTTGTTTTTTTACTATGAACATTTTTCAGTAAAATATGTTCATTTCAGAGACTAGTTGTTAGTCTAATTGTACCCATGTGGGGAATCGAACTCGGGTCTTCGGCGTGACGAGCAAACGCTTTAACCACTAGGTTACCCCACCGCCCCCTACAGATTTATAAAGCCCATACTGACCATGTTTGTGTTTTTTCTGGTCCCTGATGTGTTTAAACCCACCAACACTTACTAAGGCTGTAACGACTGCATCAGACTATCAGTGGATTGCAACTGTTGAGTCCCTATAGCAATTAATTAATGGTAGAAACAAAACACTACCGATGCATCGTATAGTATGTGTGTCTATCGATAGTTTAGTAATTGACTTCCATTGATATATGCGCAGCGCAAAATACAGGACATTTGGGTGCAGACTTGCAGCTACATAGAGTTTATGTTTTAACTGTTTACTTGATCTGGGTTTCAAGTTTCTTTTCATTCATTAAAAGAAACTGAAACTACTTCAACTTGTTTTTATTTCATATAAACTATACATTCATTTGGGAAATGACTTCAAATCAGACAATTCAGGGAGAAAAAAGCTATTGCAATAGTTGGTTGCAATAGACTATCGCTATTGCAGTAGAATGTTGCCAGAGCTCGAGATAAGCTGCTTATTTGCGTATAATACGCTATAGAAAAGTTGAAATACGCAAGAAAAATAAATGCCAGCGTATGACAAAACACTAAATATTTACGTTTACGCTATGTCAAAATAAAAATGCGTATTTACCCAATACATCAAAATTATGTTGGTATCGTATCAATTCAGGCCAATCAAAACAAACTTTTCCATCTCCAAATACTCGCGAATAAAATATTCTTGAATAATTCTAAACGCAATTAAGATGCGCAATGCAGATAGAATACCTGTCATGGTTTGTTAAACCTTCACTGGTTGGCCAATCTATAAATAGCATCTAAACAAATAGCTGTTTCCTGCGTACATGTCCTGAAAACAAAGCAAGCATGGTCGAAAGCTTCCACACGCTCAAAGTAAAATATGTAGGTTTTTTTACGCTACAAACAGAAAATGACTTCATTAGAGGACTGCTAGATGAATTAATTTTATGCTGTGTTTCTCAATCAGAATCAATTCCCGGTGATATCTTAAATGAACTTGTACCATTAGCTGTTTGCGGCGTGGGAGTGAAAAAACCTGATAGGAACAAGGTTTTGAAAAAAGTACAGTTGCTACGTGGAAAAGAAAACATCCATGGTTAATTTTGAATAAACAAGGTCTTATGAGGTCATGTTGTAGTGTGTGTCAGGCACACCTGTTACACTTGTTATTTGAAATGAATACCCGGATCTTAAAAATATGGTGGGTATAAAAAAGTATAGATACCCTCTTGAAATTGGAAATACCTACTTAGTTTAAAAAGTATGGGTATCATACCCCCATGGCCAAAGGCTTATCTGGAGCTCTGTGTTGCAATAGACTATCACTATCGCAATAGTTGTTTCCCCTCAGTAGTAAGCCCTATCACTTACACTAGGTGTGACAGTTTGTACATGGTGGTGTAACCTGTAAGCAGGGCTCCAGATAATTTTTCAACATCAAGAGTATGTATTCCTTCTTTTTCAATATAGGAGTACTGGAAAAACTTAAGAGTACATTTAGAGCACTGAATGGAATTTAATGGAGTATCAGTGATCTTGTGTTTCATTTCATATACGCACCACAACATTGCAAGTCTTGTGTAAACAGGTCAATAAACAATAAGACAATACTTTTCAGATAAATCGTCTGATAATGATTCTAAGACCGTGCGCCATTGCTGTGGTGCATTATCTGCTCGTTTTTCTTAATTTTTTCCTTCATATATCGTGCATATTTTTATCCATACATAAGCCGTCACGCGCCCTTAACTGGAGACCCTGCTCTAAGTCCTTTATGTATATGTTATCTGGTCTCTGAAACTGTATAGCTTGTAAACCCCCTTATCATTGTGTTGTCTACTGCCTACTGTAGTGTTATAGCTTGTAAACCCCTTATCATTGTGTTGTCTATTCCCTACTGTAGTGTTATAGCTTGTAAACCCCTTATCATTGTGTTGTCTACTGCCTACTGTAGTGTTATAGCTTGTAAACCCCTTATCATTGTGTTGTCTATTCCCTACTGTAGTGTTATAGCTTGTAAACCCCTTATCATTGTGTTGTCTATTCCCTACTGTAGTGTTATAGCTTGTAAACCCCTGTTCATTGTGTTGTCTATTCCCTACTGTAGTGTTATAGTTTGTAAACCCCTTATCATTGTGTTGTCTATTCCCTACTGTAGTGTTATAGCTTGTAAACCCCTTATCATTGTGTTGTCTATTCCCTACTGTAGTGTTATAGCTTGTAAACCCCTTATCATTGTGTTGTCTATTCCCTACTGTAGTGTTATAGCTTGTAAACCCCTTATCATTGTGTTGTCTATTCCCTACTGTAGTGTTATAGTTTGTAAACCCCTTATCATTGTGTTGTCTACTGCCTACTGTAGTGTTATAACTTGTAAACCCCTTTTCATTGTGTTGTCTATTGCCTACTGTAGTGTTAAAGCTTGTAAACCCCTTATCATTGTGTTATCTATTCCCTACTGTGGTGTTATAGCTTGTAAACCCCTGTTCATTGTGTTGTCTGTTCCCTACTGTAGTGTTATAGCTTATAAACCCCTTACCATTGTGTTGTCTATTCCCTACTATAGTGTTATGACTTGTAAACCCCTTTTCATTGTGTTGTCTATTGCCTACTGTAGTGTTAAAGCTTGTAAACCCCTTATCATTGTGTTGTCTATTCCCTACTGTGGTGTTATAGCTTGTAAACCCCTGTTCATTGTGTTGTCTATTCCCTACTGTAGTGTTATAACTTGTAAACCCCTTATCATTGTGTTGTCTATTCCCTACTGTGGTGTTATAGCTTGTAAACCCCTTATCATTGTGGTGTCTATTTCCTTCTGTAGTGTTATAGCTATTAAACCCCTGTATATTGTGTTGTCTATTCCCTACTGTAGTGTTATAGCTTGTAAACCCCTTTTCATTGTGTTGTCTATTCCCTACTGTGGTGTTATAGCTATTAAACCCCTTATCATTGTGTTGTCTATTCCCTACTGTAGTGTTATGACTTGTAAACCCCTTATCATTGTGTTGTCTATTCCCTTCTGTAGTGTTATAGCTTTTAAACCCCTTATGATTGTGTTGTCTATTCCCTACTGTAATGGTATAGCTTGTAATACCTTTGTGGTTGTTTTGTATGACCTTGGTGTGGTGTTATAACCCGTAAAGCTGTTATGGTTATATTTTCTACTCCCAGGCATGGTGTTACAACATACAAATGTTATGTTGTTTGGTCAGTAGCATAATGCTATAACCAGTAAACTGTACTTGTGTTGTCTGGAACCTGGCCAGCTTTACCACAATGTCCCTATATGTTTGTATTGATGGTCCCTGGCTTGATTTAAGAACCTGTAAATCCTGAACAATTGTATTTCTCTTCCCTGAAATGTTTTAACCAAGTAATGCTATGTTTGTGTCTTGCTATCCCTGCCATGATGTTATGCATTAATCCTATAATTATATATTTCCTTGTTGTGTTCATCCTACTAGCAGCAGTCTAAGTAAACTTAGGCTCAGTATTATTCGTTACACTGCTATACCAAGTCTAACAAACCCTAGAAGGTCGCGTCAGCTAACCTTTTGGACAGACCAATCAGAACACGACTTACTAAATCGCGAAAGTTAACATTCGCACATACCATTTGAACCTTGAACTAAAAAACTCGAATTCGAAACGATTCCGAATGCTATTTTCCGCACGATCGCTTTTGAGTGATACACTAAATGAGTAAACAGTCGCGTTTTTGTCAATTTTCAAGGATGTCATCTTGCGGAAATATAAACTAATATTAACCATGTCATTAGAAACCCCTAAGCATATATGCTGCAGGTCAAATATCTGTGTTTTATGTGAATTTTCGTTTGTTGATAGATCAGTGTCAGCGACCAGGGAAGAGAAAATCTAAAAACCGTTTTGTAAGTCCCGCCAAACCCTAACAAGTAGTCATTGTCTGATTGGTTAAATCTGTTTGGCCGTCTCACGTTTGATTGGATGGTCATAGGTCGCTCAAAGGTTAGCTGACACGACCTTCTACTAGGGTTTGTTAGACTCAGTATAGCAGTGTAACGAATAATACTGAGCCGCAGTTTACTTAGACTGTCCTACTAGAAACTTGTGCCAGACTCTCTTTTTCTCTTTGTCTTGCTGACGTTACTTGTTTTGTCAACTTCAGGTTGAGGGATATATAGAACTGTTCTGAGGTCCTTACATCCAGCAGTTATGTCTGATGAAAGCTCGGTGCAGGAGAAAGCCTCAAAATTCTTGGAGATGACCCATCAAAGTCTCAAATCAAGGTGGACAGGAATGAGTTTAGAAGCTCTTGCACCAAGTGCTGGCTTACAAGAACCTGGCCATGTGCATACAGAGTATTGCGGAGAGAACAAGAAGCTGAAGCAGAGAAATGAAGACTTGGAAAGGACAATTCTAAAGTCAAACAGGAAGTTTAGCCAGATGGTGATTCAGGACAAGGGGTCAAGGTCAAGTCAGGTCACACTTCATGAAAATAGGTCAAGGTCATTGCCTTCTTACTTCATCTTTGATGATTTCAGCCTTATGCCACTGGTTGCACAAAGTCAGAGCTTGTCACACCTTCAGCATCAAGGTAGTTCAGAAATACCTGTTCCACCGGTTAGTTTGGGTAAAAGTGTTTTTTCAAGTCAGAATCCATCTTCTCTGTATGTTTCCAACATTGGTTCAAGTGTTCTCACTGATAGTGTCGTAGCCAGGTGTTCCACTGACAGCAGAACTAAGCTGAAAGAAAGAGGAATTCTTCATGGTGCTGATCCTGAAGCAGATCAGGAAAAAACAGATCCTTGCAAGGATGAAGAAACAGGAGTTTCCCTAAACGTTGATGGTGACCTCCGAAGCCTGATTGTACCCTCTCAGTTTGTCCACCCTACTCACATAAAACCAACATCTCCTGTATGTACATCTTTAACTTCACCAAGCCTGTCTTTGAGCTCTGATGAACAGGAAACTGTTGTCGGAGATGACCAGCCCGCACAGGAAGAAGTCCATGTGGTGTGTCCCGGAGTTTCCAGACAGTACTTTGATGTTGTGGTCAAAGAACTGGCAAAGTCCAAGCAGCTCATCAAACAACTTCTAGCCAAAAGTCAGGAAAATCCAAAAGATGTCATGGTAGGTATTATTGTTCATTACATGACTTAAAATGTTGGGGTAACCTAGTGGTTATAGATTTTGGTCGTTATGTTGAAGTTCTGTGTTCAGTTCCTCATATTGGTAAAGGCCCGTGAAGATCCGGGTAGAATAGGTCTTCAGCAACCCATGCTTGCCGTACAAGGCGACTATGCTTGTCGTAAGAGGCGACTAACGCGATCGGGTGGTCAGGCTCGCTGACTTGGTTGACACATGTCATCGGTTCCCAATTGCGCAGATCGATGCTCATGCTGTTGATCACTGGATTGTCTGGTCCAGACTCGATTATTTACAGACTGCCGCCATATAGCTGGAATATTGCTGAGTGTGGCGTAAAACTAAACTCACTCACTTACTCACTCATATTGGTAAAATGTATGAATTGAAGCCCATTTCTGTAACATTGCTGGCATGTTGCTAAAACTATGCTCACTCACTCACTCTCTGAACAATTTATTGGTGATTATTTCTGAAATTCTTTTGGTTCTTATGGTTTTAATGGACAAATGTTCACAATGTATATTTCCTTTTCAAATGTTGACCTACAAATGAAAAGCTCAACAATTACGCCAGACTTAGAATTATGTTATGTTACCTAGGATTTAATCCTCGTGCTGCATACCCTGCCGATGCTATGCTGTCTGTCAGTGTTGTATACCTGACATATGTTTGGTATGACTTCTTTGAGTGGCATTTTAGAAGCTGGTATGAACAAAATGGACGAACTTTATGGAATAACAACTTCTTTATTATGAGAGTGCAACGCTTCGATACAGATTCTGGTACCATTGTCAAGTAGGACAATGGTACAAGAATCTGTATTGAAACGTTGTACTGTCCTAATAAAGAAATTGTTATCCATAATGTTTGTCTGTTTTGTTTTTTATGATCATGAATATTAACCACCTGTAATGAGGTGACATGAGCACCCAGTCGTTTCAGCTCCAGAAACATGCCAATCTGCTGACAGTGAGTCAAATACCAAATCTATCTGATTATGTATCTTGCATCTAGGGGTGTATCTAGACATGGTCAGAGGATGATATTCAGTTCACTCAGCAAAAACTGTCTGTAAAGAGTCCAAAATTGGTGTGGCAATAATCCAAATTCATGTTAAAAATGTTGTTGCTAGTGTTAATGCCCATTGAAAGTGACTGGCAACTCACTGGTAAAAGAATATAATAGGGATAGATTAATTGCATTGAATGCAATATTGATGTCAAAATACCTTTGAATTAATGGATCAGGGTTAGAAATGGTCTTCAGCTATCCATGCTTGTTTAAAGAGGCGGTTAAGGGCATCAGGTGGTCAGGCTCGCTGACTTGGTTGACACATGTTCTCGTATCCCAATTGCGTAGATCGATGCTCATGCTGTTTTTATGACTCGATTATTTACTGGAATATTGCTGAGTGCAGCGTTAACCACCCAACAAACAAACTGAGTACATGATAGGAGTAAGTTTATTGTGTCTGAATAGGGTGTCCATGCTAAAGATGGATAGAATCTCTGTGGGGGGCCACAATAACACCTACATATAATAAGTCTTGACATGTGCAAACAGACAGACAGACAGACAGACAGACACAAACATAGACTGTAAGTATTTAAGTGCAATAATGTTTGTTGACAGGACACTATCTCCATGAAGCAGATGGTACATTCTCTGGCCGTGGAGAATGAGAGACTGAAGGAGTCCAACTTGTACTTCCGCAACCTGCTCGTCAGAGAGGCAACAAGTGATAATGTCAATATACCTGCCAATGCTGAGATCCTGAACTTTCATGATAAGGTTCGTTTTAACACTTGCTTGTCATGGCAGTACTGTCTATCACTTAGGGACGATAATTTTTTATAGAGGAGTGGGGCCAGTGGAGGAATAAAAAAATGACACTGTTCTGTTTCCTCTAATGAAAAGGTTATAAATGCACTCCAGTTTTACAGAACCGGTCATGTGTTACAGGGATAGGTAGTGTCACGATGTAGTATTACAGACATGAAGGAGGGGCAGTGAAGAGTGTTATATTGAATAGAATGAGGGAAGGAGCTTAGGCAAATAGCATAAAGTTGTTCCCCCTTATTATATACTCTTCAAAAAAGAAGGGGAACTTCATTTTTAATATATGATTGAAAAAATTGGGAGATATATCGGAGTCATTCAATGTTGATATGACAATGATGAATGTTTTGAGAGAGTATCACCACTTACACATCCGTATGACCATAGTTGTTTGGACAGTAATTACTCTTGAAAGATGTTGTGTGTGACCTGAAACTTGCATATGTACGATTTTCATTTTCAAAAAAAAAATGGATAGACACAGGCACTAACAACTGTGTGATACAAGATGATTGTCAAAATTAATGGTCTAGAGTGATTTATTGACCTTGAAAACTGTCAAAATCAAGAATTACACCCCATGCACGTGTGGGGCTACTGCGCTGTGTATATATCGAATACAATAGAAGAGCAAATAGAAAGGCATGTGGCATTCTAGTGGACATTTAAATGTGTCATTGTCGACAACTGTATGACATTTATCAGTGTGTTGGTTCTGCAGGCTGTGAATGGGTTGTGCTATCAGGCGTGTAGCAAGCCAATTTTTTCTTTTAAGCCCGATAGGTTGGAAAGTTTTGTATTTAGATAGTATTGAGGGCCTGCTCAACCTTTCTAGCAATAATCTTGTGTAAGCCCAGGCTTGTTTTCATAATGGTAGCTACGCCCCTGGCTATTTTGTGTCACCGCTTACAAAACTTCTGCCTATGTATATGTAACAGTAAATTGTTTGTCAATAAGGCCTGTACGGAGTGCCTCCAGTCTGGTAACCTGTCATGCTTACATTCCCTTTTCTTGGAATAATTCCCGACCCTTCAATTTGACCTGCGTACTGCATAATTTATTGGTTTCAAGCTTGCTATGAATCACGCCACTGGGACCTTATGTACAGAAATTGTAGAATGAGAATTCTTCGAAGTTGATGATTTCAACAATCCGGATTACTCTTGTAGATTATTGATTTCACTGAAAGTTACTAAATTTCAGAAATTCAGAAAATTCCATGTTCTTTTCATCAATGAAATATACTTAATGATTGAATGGAAAGAGCAATAACATTATAAAGACAATATCTGCAACTCAAGTACTTCAAGTATTCAATAGCCATTCCAAGTGGCTGTGTGCCTTGAAATTTTATGATTTCTTTTTATATTTTGCACATATTCTATTTAAGGTACATATACATGTAAAGGTTTTTGCTTAAAAAGATGAGTATATGCTTATGGAAGGTCAATTAAAAGGTTACAGGTTAACAAACATTTTAATAATTTATGCTTGTTGTATATACATTAGATGTTATGTAAAGTTTGAGAAATCGAAGAAGTTAATGTTTTGAGGATGTTGTCCTGGAAATGAAACACCGGTATGTAATTTTCTGTTATATATAACATGATGGATCATCAACTAGAATGTTGTTCAGGGCCCTGTTCCACAAAACAATCGTAGCGCTAAGATGATCGTAACTCCCATACTTTAACATAGACTTACGACTGTCATAGTGCTACGATGATTGTAACTCCCATACTTTAACATAAACTTACGACTGTCGTAACGCTTCGATGATCGTAACTCCCATACTTTAACATAGACTTACGACTGTCATATGCTACAATGAATGACATGCTTTAACATAGACTTGTGACTGTCCATAGTGCTACGATGATCGTAACTCCCATACTTTAACATAGACTTACGACTGTCATAGTGACAATGATCGTGAACCATACTTTAACATAGACTTGTGACTGTCATAGTGATGATCGTAACATAGACCCATACTTTCCCATACCATAGACTTCGACTGTAACATAGACTGTCATAGATCGTAACTCCTATACGATAGACTTGGCTTTGAGGAATGGGGGCCCTGATGTAACCCTGTGACGGAATATCCTCAGATCTTTATTTTGCTGAAGCATTGCGGTGCAGATGTGTATTAGCAGATGTGTATTAGGATACTATTACATGGGACAAGTATTTTTTTCATCGACATCCATCGACATGACCATCTATATGGCTTTCTCTTCAGGTTCAGAAGCTTGAGCGCCAGCTGACCTTGAAGAATACCGCTTTGGATCAACTCAACAAACAGTGTGAGATATGGAAGCGGTATGGTCAGAAAGCAATGGCCACTCAGTACTCAGCCAAGAAAGATGAGGCATCCTTACAGACTCCAGTAAGTGTAGGGGCTCAGTATAAGCGTTAAGACAGTGGTGCAGCCTAACACTGCTAACTGCAACCTCATATTTGTACCAATTTCTTACTACATGTATTTTGGTGTTCAGAGATCACAGACTTCAGCTGGAATACAGAATGATAGGGACTGGCTTGGAGTGAGTAAGTGAGTTTAGTTTTACGCTGCACTCAGCAATATTCCAGCTATATGGTGGCGGTCTGTAAATAATCGACCCTGTGACGAAATGGTGATTGAATGATGGGAAAAATGAATGACTGTTACTGTTCATGTCATTAAATTTTATGATGGAAGATAAAATGATGTTATGAGACCGAGCATATTTTCATTATAATGATGTTCTAAATCATCAATACCGACTCATTTTATATAGTTTTATACTGGTGTGACTCGTTTATGCCTGGTGCAGCAAGGTCATTAGTAGGAAGGTTTCATTTCCTTAAATCGGGCGCTGCTGATATACTGCTCTGCTATTGTTCAGATAGTATAATGCTTTGAACAGCTCACGGAAATGTTTAGTTATTCTAATAAGGCTCTCATTCAACAGTGTTTGGCTGTCTGCATATCTACAGGCAAATAGTATCTGGAAACCCCCAACAGGAAATGATGGTTAACCAAGTAGACTTGACATTAGGTCTGGGATGGGTAACAGGGGTGGAAATAGCCAATTGTCCGACGTCCGAGTCCAGTGTTTTTTTCCTGTCGGGCAAGCAAATTTGTATATCACACTGTACCGGTGTCCAGTTGACTTTCCAATGTTAATTATGTTGTTTATTTTAAAAAATCAACAAGAAAACGGCCGGTATAGTGGAAAAATTATCAGGGCAAGTGATTTTACATGTGCCACTGTTCCGGAGTACACTTGCAATTTTAAAGTTATTTCCACCCCTGGGTAACCCGGATACCCGGGACGGGCGGGTATTGAGTTGGACCCGGGTACCCGTCTCAATACCCGGACCCGTTATGATCATAATTAAACAGTGTAATATGTTTTTCTTTCATGATTAAAAGGTTGTATTGTCTTTAACGATTTAGACATAATTTACAGTCACTTCTTTGAACATTGAAAAAACTCGAAATTTTAGCCTCTGAGCTGAAGAATATATTGCCATTTCTTGCAAATTTGATGTCAGGAATTAACATAACGGGTATCCGGGTAGGGTAGGGTAATAGGGGGTGGGGTCCCTGGGTAAAAAATTTGGATCTGGAACATATAATTTTAGTTAGAAATGATAAGTTTAATTGCCCGTCTCTTTATGTATTTACTTAGAAAGTATATGTACCTCCAAAAGAAAATATGCAAAATATCCAAATAATTGTAGTACTGGTATTTCTAGGCACACATCCACTGGTGATTGCTATTGCTGATTGGAGGCATTGAGCCCGATATTTTCTTTATGATGATATAGGAATGTTTGCATTTGCCCCTAAAATGTATTCCTTTGGCGAAAAATGTACCGGGTATGCTGATTTTCCCTAATTTGTGAAAAAGAGTAACTTTAATTCAGTTCATTAGCTATCAAAGTAATCTGGATTGCTACAATCATCAGTGGCTAGGAAAATACACAAATCCAAGAGAATTTTCATGCTGTAAAACTGTGAAATACTTTTAATATTTTAAACTTCATTTTCTAGAATTATTTGAAAGATGTACATAACTTCCCCATACCCCCCAAAAACTTGATATTCATCAAGTTATTGATTTTCATTTGATAAACTTGTTGCACATTGATATCTGTCCAACTTCTACTGAACTGTACCTCACTGATTCGTGTAAACAGGACAGGCAGTGCTAAACAAATAAAATTTGAATCTCTAGACTAAAAGAAGCGTCTCTCATTGACATTGTCTGTCCTTTGACAGATTCAACACAAGCTCAGCCAAACAGAGACTGTACATGTGGTTGGAGTCTCGTTTGGAGTCAGAGACTGAGGCACAAGATGTGAGCAGGCGGTCTCAAAGAGAGGAAGAGTTGGCAGCCATGTTGACAGAGTCTCGTCTCAGTGAGCAGAAGTTAGAGAGACTGGTTGGAAATGTGACAATGGAGAACCAGCAAGTGAAGGAGAAAATGGAGATGCTCACAGATCATTATATGGTAGGAGACTTGTGTAGCTACACTACTGGTAGAACGTCTACTTCATGACAACTGTGGAGGGAATGTTTGTGTGGGATCACAGATCATTATATGGTAGGAGACTTGTGTAGCTACACTACTGGTAGAACGTCTACTTCATGACAACTGTGGAGAGGAATGTTTGTGTGGGATCACAGATCATTATATGGTAGGAGACTTGTGTAGCTACACTACTGGTAGAACGTCTACTTCATGACAACTGTGGAGGGAATGTTTGTGTGGGATCACAGATCATTATATGGTAGGAGACTTGTGTAGCTACACTACTGGTAGAACGTCTACTTCATGACAACTGTGGAGGGAATGTTTGTGTGGGATCACAGATCATTATATGGTAGGGGACTTGTGTAGCTACACTACTGGTAGAACATCTACTTCATGACAACTGTGGAGGGAATGTTTGTGTGGGATCACAGATCATTATATGGTAGGAGACTTGTGTAGCTACACTACTGGTAGAACGTCTACTTCATGACAACTGTGGAGGGAATGTTTGTGTGGGATCACAGATCATTATATGGTAGGAGACTTGTGTAGCTACACTACTGGTAGAACGTCTACTTCATGACAACTGTGTGTGGGAGATGTTTGTGTAGGGATCACAGATCATTGGAGAGGAATGTTTGGTGGGATGATCATTATGTGGTAGGAGACTTGTGACTTGTGTAGCTACACTGGGATCACAGACTGGTAGAACGTCTACTTCATGACAACTGTGGAGGGAATGTTTGTGTGGGATCACAGATCATTATATGGTAGGAGACTTGTGTAGCTACACTACTGGTAGAACGTCTACTTCATGACAACTGTGGAGGGAATGTTTGTGTGGGATCACAGATCATTATATGGTAGGGGACTTGTGTAGCTACACTACTGGTAGAACATCTACTTCATGACAACTGTGGAGGGAATGTTTGTGTGGGATCACAGATCATTATATGGTAGGAGACTTGTGTAGCTACACTACTGGTCAGAATCGAAACTTGTGTAGCTACTTCATGACAACTGTGGAGGGAATGTTTGTGTGGGATCACAGATCATTATATGGTAGGGGACTTGTGTAGCTACACTACTGGTAGAACGTCTACTTCATGACAACTGTGGAGGGAATGTTTGTGTGGGATCACAGATCATTATATGGTAGGAGACTTGTGTAGCTACACTACTGGTAGAACGTCTACTTCATGACAACTGTGGAGGGAATGTTTGTGTGGGATCACAGATCATTATATGGTAGGAAACTCTGTAGCTACACTACTGGTAGAACGTCTACTTCATGACAACTGTGGAGGGAATGTTTGTGTGGGATCACAGAATGGTAGGAAACTTGTGTAGCTACACTACTGGTAGAACGTCTACTTCATGATGACAACTGTGGAGGGAATGTTTGTGTGGGATCACAGATCATTATCTGGTAGGAGACTTGTGTAGCTACACTACTGGTAGAACGTCTACTTCATGACAACTGTGGAGGGAATGTTTGTGTGGGATCACAGATCATTATATGGTAGGAGACTTGTGTAGCTACACTACTGGTAGAACGTCTACTTCATGACAACTGTGGAGGGAATGTTTGTCAGGGCTCAGAGATAAGGGCCATATCGTGCAGTATGTACGGATAAAATTAGGAGACTTGTGTAGCGATGGTAGAAGTAGGAAATAATTTATAAAAGCGTAGATACTGGTAGACGTCTCTACTTCATGACAACTGTAGAAGGAATGTTTGTCAGATACCATACCAGGCAATGGTGTAAACTGGTCTTGACGGTCTTGAATCATTTACAGGCGTATTTATCTGAAAAAAGTATTGTTTTATTGTTTATTGACCTGATTACACAAGACTAGCAATGTTGTGTTGCATATATGAAACGAAACACAAGATTACTGATACTCCATTAAATTCCATTCAGTACTCTAAATGTAGGCTTAAGGTTTTCGAGTACTCCTATATTGAAAAAATAAGGAGTACGTACTCCTGGTGTTCAAAAATTATCTGGAGCCCTGTTTGTGTGGGATCACAGATTATTATATGGTTGGAGGGGAACATGAACAAAAGAACTATTGATAGACCACCTACTTCACCACATCTGTAGAGTGAATGTGTCATGGCTGTTTGGACTGGTTGGCCATGCAATGCCATGATAGGTCCCACAGGCTATGTCAGAATTCATTAATGAATTTCCTATAAGTTGTACTGACTATTGTCTCGTGTTCCTATGCATGGTTATATGTTCTTATATCTAACTTTTACCCATATATGAGCATAAATATGATCGTTTTTGGAGGTTATGTTTCTCCTCAGATTCATGTATTTACATCCACAGCTTGTATTGTGGTTCAATGTTCATCAGCTATCACTGTGACTTCTTCATTTGTGAGGCTTTGATAAAGGTAATGGTGAATATTATAAGATGAATAGGTTTCATGGACAGTATTGATGACAACAGTTGTGGGCTGGCAATACACTTGTCTCCTTGGTTGTAGAACCTGGAGCAAAGCTACCGTCAGGTTCTGGAGAACATGGCAGAACTTGAGCGGAACCAGGATGCAGCAGAGACTCGTGAACGCATCAAAGCCCTAGAGCGGGACATTGAGGACAAGGCCAAGATGTTGAGGGACAATACGGAGGAGATGAAGTTCCTCCGATACCAGGTACTTATATCTCCTCTCATTATACCTGTGCGGTAGGGAGTATTGCTGCTCTTGTGGGTACTCCGGGTTCGAATCCCCACATGGGTACAATATGTGAAACCCATTTCTGGTGTCCCCTGCCGTGATATTGCTGGAATATTGCTAAAAGTGGCGTAAAACCAAACTCACTCACTCTTGTGGGTACTCCCAACTAAAAGAAGATTGCAATGGAAGGCAAGTGTCATTAGTTGCATTTGTCACTAGATCCCAATGTATGCACTTTACATATAAAGCATATACAGTGTAATGCTGATTTGAATCAGGACCTATTAATATAGTGGTATTTGTGTTTGATATTATATACACATGGAAACAAGTATCACAACACTTGTATATAGGACACACAGAAGGTAGATGTTTATAGAGAAATGGTTGCTGTAGTCTGCACTGATGAGTTCATATCATATGTTGTGTTTGAAGAACTGCAACTGAATGTGCCTTTGCAGATCCAGAGTGCCCAGAGCGACATGGGAACTCTGAGTCAGCAGAAGACAAGAACAGAAGCCATGCTCAAGTCCCAGCAAGAGCGGGCCAACCAGAAGGAGACCCAGCTGTTCACCCAGTGCAGCAAACTACAGCAGCAGGTAGGTGCTGTAGAACACTTTACAATGAATGGCTTTACGTAAGGCCACTACCAGCTCTGTGGAGGTTCCTGGTCAGATTCTGTCCACAGCATCTATTGCAAGCTGTAAGAGGTACGTAATGGATCAGTGACGTGGTTGACTTGGGTGATTAGGTTGTTTTGTACTTGCTCGGATCACATGACTGGAATGTTCTACATGGCATGATGATACGAGAATATTGTAACCACACGTACAATACCTCATTTTTATGAATAAACCAATATAACCTTGTACAAGATTTAATTGTATAATTATATAATTATATAAGAAAGAAATGGGTATAATCAACATATCAAACTCTTTAGCATAATAATATTGGAAGGTTCCAGCATGTCGACTTGCCTCATGATCAGTATTTACCTGTTGTAATAAATATTGACTTGAGTCTGCTGTAAAACAAGACAGCATCTGGGAGTAACATTTCATGGGTCAAGGTCACTGTACTGAAACGGTGGACCGTTTGAATGCTTCATGAAGTTTTAAAAATAAAAAGAGTGTCCTTTGATAGATAAGAGCAAATGTTTACTGAATAAGGGACCGTTCATAATTTATGGCTAGGGGTGGGTCGGTGAGGCAGGGTAAATGATGATGAATTTTATGGAGAAACATGTACAATTTGAATGACAAACCCCACCCCCACCCCAACCCCAACCCCACCCCTTAATTTTATGTACAAAGTAAGTGACCCCCCTGCATGTCCTGTACAAAATCAATGAAACACCCCCTCCCATATGTTTTAATATTTGTATGTACTAAATTGCTGACCCCCTACCTCCCCAGAACAAAATGGGTGACCCCCCCTTAAGATCGTCATCAGAATATGAATGCATTAGGAACCACAGAACACAAACATCTCACTTTGTACCCCTTCAGATAAATGGTCAATTAAAGTCATATGTTCAGTTTAGCATTTTTCTCTCCTGTCTGCAGGTTCATAGGGTCCAGAGTGAAAACAACAAACTGATGATGAGACTCTCGGCTCAGTCAAATGTTGCCCGTGTCCAACCAGTGATGCAGCATGTTTCACTGGAACCAACATCCATGCCTGTCATGTCGTCCAAAGCTGATCCGTTTCCCTGGCAACGTGGTCCAAAGGATGTGAGTTTACTGACAGACAGTGAACTGGCGTCATCTGATCTTAACTACAGCGATTCGTGTTTGCTAAAAAAACGACTCTCACCTGAGGAGGAGAAATACTTATGCCATCATTGTTTGAGGACTGACTTCAAGGACGAGAAAAGTTTCAACCAGCATATGCAGAGATGTGGTGATTAGGACTATGTCATCGCCAGTACTTCATGGGTTTACATACCGTATATGACCGTCTATAAGACGACCCCCAAACTTGACCCTTAAACTCAGTGTCAAAATGGTATGTTTCGTGCAGAAGTCAATCCCCCGTGATGGGGTCCTAATCGCGGCAAACACAGACCACAGACAACTGGCAGTTACCAATAATTATAACTTTGGTCCACATTATTCAAAGAATTCACAATCATATATATTGTGTCTACTCACGGATCGAAACGAAGTGTAGTTGACAGAAAATGCATAATATATTTTGCTTCTCTAAATATCATATTTATTGTAGCAACAAACTGGCTTGCTTATTTTACCCCATTCAACAATCACGAACTGATTACCGCCTCGTTTTCCATTGACTGCTAGTTTACAGTAACATCGGTAAAAATGTGTGAATTTAAATGGCTTCCGTATTTTACCCCATTCCATGTGCGTACAACTTCTGCTTACCACGTTCATGAGGGTCCGTATAACGTTAGTGTTAATTATATATATTTTACATAAAAACTGTAATTAAAATTACACAATGCTAGGTTATAATTCTTTGGTTAAATAATAGTACTCTGTATTATATTTTACTGACGACTGCGTCAGAATTTGTCCCGTTATATTATTGTGCAGCTGATTGCTATTTCCGGCTCAGATACACACGGTAATCTTAATCCCTGCAAATAATACAATGCCCAGCAAAAACAATTTAGAACTTAAAAGGTAAATAATCTTGTCTAGTGATGTTTAATTGCAAATTTGACGTCTCTACTGACAAAGTCGTCTTCTGTTGTTTGTTCACGCGAAGTGATACAATGTTGTTTTCTTACCCCTGGAAAAAAGTTTGACGAAAACGTAACCCATGGATAAGACGACCCCCTTCTACAGAATGCTTTTTGGTCCTCAAAATTCGGCTTATAGACGGTCATATACGGTACACTAAATTCTACAGGAGCAAAGACAAGAGACACAGCTACAATGCTGCAGGTATTCACTACCAATAAATCAAGCCATAGGAAAACCAACCAGTACTCCGACCAATAAGCACTCTGATAACAAACAGTTATATCCACTAATGCAGACGTCTGCTCCATATATTTGCTTTCATATCATATTTACACCTGTAGTTTGGGCAAACTGTACAGACGCCTGAGTTAAGCTCATTTGATTCTTATTGTTACTTCACTGAAAGTAGAAACAGGTCACTGCTGTGTCATATATTCGCACTATGGATTGATGGGGTATGGAAGAATGTCGTATGTGCAAACCCATGTTGTACTGGCAAAAGTCCATACTTTGTGAGATAGGCGGCCATCTTGGATATGCAGTTCAAGCAGTATTTTTTGCTGAATTGCAAGAGTGAATTGTGTATCTTCACACTGTTCGTGGCAATATCTTTCATGCATGTAGCTGTCTTCGAATAATCAAATCCTTTTTGTTATTCAATTTTACCAACCTGGGCCATCTTTTGTATAAAGTGTACATGAAATTGTTGTGGTAGCAGTAGAACAGTAAAACACATCAATGCAAATGTCTGATTTGAAAGTTCTCTCTGTGTGAAAAGTTCAAATGTAGGAAGTATTGCTATTTGTGATAGTGGTATATTAGATTAGATGATTCTAGACTGACTTATTTATGCACTTTGTTAAAATACAGATGTTTGTCTCATTTTTATGAATCTTAATACAATCTAAAATCATATGTCATTGCTGACGAGTGTCCACTGGTGAATACAGGCCGCTTACCTCAGTCAGCAGGAGGATGTCCACTCCCATGCCATGGTTGTGGTGTTATTTGGAACAGTTGAAGAGAGAATACCTGTAGCATTTGAGTGTATGATTGCAGTATAACCATGTCATAGTCAGATCAAGTCTCCAGGATTAGGCTGATATTATAGTTAGTTTATTCTGATCCCATTATATTCAAGTGTGTTTCTAATTAGAATTCTAGAATAAGCAGATATCTTTAAGGTCTCTTCAGGTATGCAAGGCATGTGTGAAGCCCATTTCAGGTGTGAATGTTGCTGGAACATTGCTTTTATTGTTAACTCAGTCAGTCAGTCAGATATCTTTAGGTCTCTTCAGGTATGCAAGGCAGAATGTGAACACAGAACATTTTATTGTTAACCTTAAGTGTTAGTATTTGTATACGTAGGTGACTGAAGGGTAATTTGGGTTTCAACACTTGATGCTTTACCCAGCTCGTTAAATCACCTCCTGATACAATGACACTACATCAGCTACAAACACAATTAACTTCCAATACACAATAGTGCCTGTCTCACTTACATCAACTCATTCAACCTCTGTACATGCACATGCATGCATAAATAATGTATGTTCTAGTGGTGTAAGATATAGCCACATACCGGGGGATGATACCTATTTTATGTATATTTAAGTTCAGTTTATTTGTGGAATGCGTCATTGGAATTTCACTCACCTACACATATATTCTCTCTTGCCTAACCTTCTTCTGACTTTATGACTGAGAAAAGTGCATAATAACAGGCTTGAAATACTAATAAGATTGTACAAGTTAATAATTGTTTCAACCCAAGCTGGGATTTGGACAAAACATTTTGGGATAAAAAAATTCTTAATATTCCTATTATCTGACATTAGAAATTCTTTGAACATATTGACTAAAACATGACATTCAGTCTTGTAAAAGTCTCCTCTTCCACATCATTGTCCCACTGTCATTGATATACATGGCACGTCGACTGAGCCATAACGATATTTAGTTTTGACTGTATTGTTACAACCTGGGAACATTTTACTTCCTATGTGGGAATTATTACTGACATTGTGCTTTGCATCTTTAAAAAGGACTTAAGCATGTACCTATGGAAGGTGGAGTGGTTGGGTAGACAAGTGGTTGATGGTCACTTGTCATGCTGAAGACCTGGCTTCAATTTTCCATATGGGTACAATGTGTGAAGCACATTTCTGATGTCCCCGAAATGATTTTCTGGAATATTGCTAAAAGCAGTTAAAGCAAAACCTCACTCACTCTCTCACTCACTCACGTATGAAAGGCTGAAGTGTACATTGTTTTATGTTTGTGAGCAAATCAGTTGTACATTTCACCAATAGAAGTGCCTTTTGTGTCTGTATGTCTGTATCATGTGATCAGTCATGTGATTAGTGTAGTATGTGCTGTTAGTTGACTGTTGTGTGAACTGGTTGAACCAATATGAAGACAGATTTTTCTGTGCTGCAGTTTAAGACGTGTAGTGTACCAGTGTGACCTGGGGAGTGACCCAGTAAAGAATTCTATTTATTGATTTCTGACATGAGACAATCTAAAATGTGTCAGTTGGGTTTACAACCCTGATGTCTTTGGTTACCTTTCCTTATGCTAAGCAGACTGTTAAAGTGAAAATAGGTCTTAAGTGTCTATGTTTTACTTTTGGTTTATCATCTTTTTATCTTTGGCAATTACATCTTATACAGTACATCATACTTTTGGATATATTTATATCACCATTGTCCTTATGTGCCATCATAGCAAACAACAGTTGCCCCAAAGTGGACAATGTCTCGTGAATGGCCATGACACATGTACACGTAATTGATGAAGCAGTGTGAGAACACTGGGCGTAAAGTCACTCATGTGGAACATCATCCCCTTTTCGGACTGTCGACAAGTAATTTGGACGGATTATTTATTGTTGTTGTCGACAGGCCGGGTATAAACCGTCAGAAGTTGTTACCTTTGGTGCAACACGCAAAAACGTGTGAAAAGACATCATTGTGTTACACTGTTCAATATGCTTACTGAAATTGATTTAATTTTTTGCGCTAAACTGTATTATACATACCTAATCAACACAATATTATCTTTAACGGAAGTGGTCTTGACAAGATGTAATATCTGCTATTGATATTAATTTCAATCACTCAAAACATCTTCATGTTTTCGGTCCAGGATTAAGATGACCGAAAGGCCGCTAAAATATTTATATTTTAAAGTCAAAAACAGCAATTGTTATATCGCAGTTTTCATACTATATGTTACTGTTTATTTAGTATATTTTGTATATATCATCCTTATGTTTGAATTCTTGTCTGTTCATCTTGTTCTTTAATTTAACCATTCCATTATTTTCCAAATTGTTTTGTTTCTTATTTCAATGATTCAAAGCTGACACACATATATATTTATACATATAATCAATTTCTTTTTTAAAATATCTTATTATCTCAGCCAGTAATCAATGTGATCAGGTTGGTATATCACTGATGGATTGAAAGATACCCAGTATCTTTTGCTTAAAGCTGAAGCATTTTGGATAGACGGCTGTTGTCGATTAAATGGTGATTGTGGTCAGTGTACTCTGATAGAGGGGATTGATGTTTTTGCTTCACGACTGAATTATTTACATGTGGTCTCAGCGTGCAAAATAGTTTCCAAATTTTGCTAGCCAGACAGGCGAGCTATGCCTGAAAGTTACAAAAAAGCCCACAAAATAATTCATCAGGCCGAAATTTGAATGTAGAAACTAAGCAAAAGATTACAAAAAGGTAAAATACCATAAAAAACAAATGACCAAATGAAAATTCACTATCCAGGCAGGCCAGTGACTTTGGAGATTTACTGGTCTCACTGGATTTTTACTAGCCACAGGCTAGCGGGCAAGTGTCCGCCAGTGTCACACAGTGCAGTCATGATATGGCTGGAACATTGGTGAGAGTGACATTATACATTGTTGACTATCATGTGTGTGTTGGTCAAATACTGAGGTTACGATGCTGATGTACACATACAGGCATTTACTTCAGGGATTGGGTGTGTGTGGGGGGGTATGTGATAGATTAAAGGCAATGAGTGGTTGGGTAAGATGATGGGTGGCAGGGAAACACACACTCATAAAGTGAGGCATCTAAGTCCGGCACTTAAGGTCAGTGATGTAACCCACTTAGACTAATGCTTAGTCCCTGAATATATATAAGTTTGATAGTAACAAATAAACCCTTTTAAATTGAAAGAGATTCCTAGACTTGTTTCATTTAGAGTTTTAGCATTGCAGAGAGGGCTCGGCTAGGGAAAATAATGTGGTTCAGGGACTGTGAGACATCCTATAACCCACCCAGCCACTGCGGCTTCCACAAAGATAGAAGTCTGACAGCTGGTAGTCTAGATTACACACTTTGTGTACTCCTCTGACAAATGTACATTGTCGACATGTTTGATTCTGGCACTTTTGTTGGGTTGTGTCCCATCAACGATTCAAACCCACACTCTCAGAGTGAGGCACCTAATCACCAGCGCACAACCGTGTGGGAACCGTGCCAATTTACACTTGGCAGAGGGTTACACAAAGCATGTGATCTAGATTCCCTCAGATCCAAACCACATTATAAGAAATGACTGCTCCCTTAGGGGACACTTCTCTGCAAATCAAGTTCAAAATCTCCCACCAGTTAACCGCCAGTGCCCTCACTATTTACTTAGTGAATGGGAGTGAACATATGCCCTCTGATTGTGTCAGTATGGAATGACAGACAAGTGGTTAGAGCACCATTCTGAAGGATCTGTGTTCCACTTGGATGCATTGTGTGAAGACCCTTCATCCAGCCATGACATTGCTGGAAAATGGCTAAGTTTGAAAACACAACTCACTTTCTTACTTGTTTGTCAACGCTGATGAGTGAGTGAGTTTAGTTTATGCTGTTTTTAGCAATATTCCAGCAATATCAGAGCACGGGACACCAGAAATGGGCTTCACACATTGTACCTTTTTGGGGTATCGAACCTGGGTCCTCAGCGTGATGAGTGAACGCTTTAACCACTAGGCTACCTCACCGCCCCTTCAATGCTAGTGAACCAGCTTTGAAAGCTTAACATCTCATCCACTAAACAGTTAAACTCAGTGGTACAGAGTTGTACAGTACAGTAGATGTGTTGACAGTGCGGATATACTTTGAGTGTTGCTTACATGTCTAGCTGGTGTGTGTGTTGCTGGGATTGTTGTCAAACAACTTGTGTAATCTGTTGATCTTGTTTGTCCTGTGTTCTCCATGTAGCAATGGAGAGCTCAGCAACCTGTAACAGAATATGGAGTTTAAAAACCAAATGGTATGAATAAAAATATTTAAAACAATATTTATTTGTATTTATTGATATTTTTTTCAATTGTCTTTGATTTAAATATTTTTTTACTACATGTAAATGAAGCTGAGCGAGGTTATAATGTACTTCCCTGTGAACATGTTGCTCCAAGGCTGTACTGAATGCTAAGCCCTAGGATGTGCAGTAATTTTATCCTTTATAGTCCAGGAGGAGAATCTCAAAAGGGGTCTAGAAATAGGATTTCGTGATTCCCAGTACTGATTTTGTTTGACTCTATTTTCAGTTAGTATGATGTCTTGGGCTCATGAAATGGCCTGTAATACTCTCAGATTGTGGTATCAGGGTTTTTTTACAGGCCATTATATGTGGTGGTGGTGTCTGAGCATTTTCGTCACATTTGATTTGCTGCCCAACAACACCTCAAAGTTAATCATGCATAGTTTTACTACTATCAATCTGATCACTTTTATTTTGACTTCTGTGTATTACTAAAGGATGTAGAAATCAAAATGGCCGCCATTTTGTTTTGTCGTGTTTTGCCTTTTCGACGCTTAAATTTACATAAAAATGAACACCAAATGTTTCCATTTACATCCAAAGTTGATACTTTTGATGTTTTTTTACACTTGTCTCTCCTAGAGTGATGGCTTGGGCACAAAACAAGTGGTTTTGTATGGTAATGTATGTTTTACAACTTATTCTTTGAGACAGGGGTATTTTAGAGTTTTTCCGACTTTTCATGAAAATGTGTGGTGGTGATATATTCATTGAAAGTTAACATTATTTTTTAAACTAAAGCTTAGAGACTAAATTGTGCATGTCTATACGAACATGTTCTTTATCCAATACTGTAGGAGACCAGTTTAATCTGGTCAGTACAATGTCAGTATATTTGACCAGACTGACCTTGACAAGGCAGGTGAGGAAATGATAACAGTCTGCTCAATTCTCACCGAAACATGAACTTGATCGTGCAGTCATATCTTATGCCACAGCAGTTACAAGTTGTGTTACCATGGTTACACAAAGTGTTAAGGTGGGCTATAGGGTAGCATCGTGGTTAAAGCCTTAGGTTGTGAGGCTAAGATCTTGGTTTGATTCCCCACATGGGTAAAATGTGTGAAGCCCATTTCTGGGGTTCCTTGCCATATTGCTGGAACATTGCTAAAAGCAGCTCACTCACTCACTCAATTTGAAAATATATGTCTGGGTCTGTTTGCACTCTACCAATGTTTTTGGGTTTCACCAAAATGTCTGAGACATCCACTAACTTTGGGACTTTCCCCCAAATATTCCATTCACCTTGTATGGATGAGAGGGACAGTGGAGTGGCCTAGTGGTTAAAGCGTTCACTCACCAGACCAAAGAGCTGGGTTCGATCCCTCACATGGGTACAATATGTGAAGCCCATTTCTGTTGTCCCCCGCCATGATATTGCTTGAATATTGCTAAAAGGGGTGTAAAACCATACTCTCTCACTCACTGATTGCCTGATACATTAATTCAGTCACTGCATAGATGAGAATAGGTTTGCTCCAAGTTCTGGTGTTGCCAATAAATGGTATTGTACCTGCATAGGATTTTCCTAAGTGACTCTGCTATTTTCTTGCTAAAGATTGCTATACTGGCTAAAGGTGGTCACAACCAGTCAGTGTCTTGTTTGAATGTGAGACACAGAAGGTGAGGAACTTCACATGCAGCTAGTTTTTGTCTGTGGAATGTTAGACATTTAAGGTGAAGGTCACCAAGGGCAACCAGATTATACTTTCCTGAGGAAAGAGAGCTGCTGAAGGTTAGAGGTTATAACACAGACAGTGTTTTATCTGCAGACTGTGAGACCCTGGGGTGACCTAGAACACACGGAAGTACATGCAGTGGTACTGCGTTGTAGTGTGTAGTGACTCATCCCCTGCCCTTGGGATTCCCCACCAGCTGGAGACCACTATAGGACCCTTCTTCAATAGGTCCACTGGGTAATGATGCAAGAAGTATTTGCATGTTCGTTCTAATGACTGTGCACACTTAATGTTTATGATCTGTATTTGTTCAAGATTTGTGTGAGTGGCTAAGTTCATTGAATCAGAAGCATGTATATTGTATAATGCAGCTTGTTGTGAACTATTAAAGGAATATATCTACTGGATTAAGTGACATTACATCTTCACATGATCAAACTTTGTCTCCAGAAAACACAAGTTAGTTGAAGAAAATCAGGTGGGTTCAACAGATTCCCATTAAAAAAAGTTCAGGTACAACTATCACCTGTATGTAGGGTTACAGGTACATCTACATCACCAGTTACATCTACCACCTGTATGTATCATTTAGGTACATCTTTACGTACATCTTTATGTATCATTACAAAAAGGTTGGAGGTACAGCTACATCACCTGTATGTATCATTACAAAGGTTACAGGTACATCTACATCACCTGTGTGTATCATTACAAGGTTACAGGTACATCTACATCATCTGTATGTATCATTCTACATCACCTGTATGTATCATTACAAAGGTTACATGTACACATCTACATCACTTGTCATGTATCATTACAAGGTTGGAGGTACAGCTACATCACCTGTATGTATCATTACAAACCTGTATATCATATTACAAAGGTTGGAGGTACAGCTTACCTGTATGAAATACACGTACATCTACATATGTATCATCACATCCTCCTAGTATCATCCATCAATTATGAACGGTCCCTCAGTCTGGTCAGTACAAGCGTCAGTATATTTGACCACCAGACTGACCTTGATAAGGCAGGTGAGGAAATGATAACAGTCTGCTCCATTCTCACAGAAACATGAACTTGATCGTGCAGTCATATCTTATGCCACAGCAGTTACAAGTTGTGTTACCATGGTTACACAAAGTGTTCAGGTGGGCCATAGGGTAGCATCGTGGTTAAAGCCTTAGGTTGTGATGCTAAAGATCTTGGTTTGATTCCCCACATGGGTAAAATGTGTGAGCCGCCATATAGCTGGAATATTGCTGAGTGCGGCGTAAAACTAAACTCACTCACTCACACTCACTAAAATGTGTGAAGCCCATTTCTGGGGTTCCTTGCCATATTGCTGGAACATTGCTAAAAGCAGCTCACTCACTCGATTTGAAAATATATGTCTGGGTCTGTTTGCACTCTACCAATGTTTTTGGGTTTCACCAAAATGTCTGAGACATCCACTAACTTTGGGACTTTCCCCCAAATATTCCATTCACCTTGTATGGATGAGAGGGGCAGTGGAGTAGCCTAGTGGTTAAAGCGTTCACTCACCAGACCAAAGAGCTGGGTTCGATCCCTCACATGGGTACAATATGTGAAGCCCATTTCTGTTGTCCCCCGCCATGATATTGCTTGAATATTGCTAAAAGCCGTGTAAATCTAAACTCACTCAGTCACTGCAAAGATGAGAATAGGTTTGCTCTGGTGTTGCCAATAAATGGTATTGTACCTGCATATGATTTTTCTAAGTGACTCTGCTATTTTCTTGCTAAAGATTGCTATACTGGCTAAAGGTGGTCACAACCAGTCAGTGTCTTGTTTGAATGTGAGACACAGAAGGTGAGGAACTTCACATGCAGCTTGTGTTTGTCTGTGGAATGTTAGACATTTAAGGTGAAGGTCACCAAGGGCAACCAGATTATACTTTCCCGAGGAAAGAGAGCCGCTGAAAGTTAGAGGTTATAACACAGACAGTGTTTTATCTGCAGACTGTGAGACCCTGGGGTGACCTAGAACACACGGAAGTACATGCAGTGGTACTGCGTTGTAGTGTGTAGTGACTCATCCCCTGCCCTTGGGATTCCCCACCAGCTGGAGACCACTATAGGACCCTTCTTCAATAGGTCCACTGGGTAATGATGCAAGAAGTATTTGCATGTTCGTTCTAATGACTGTGCACACTTAATGTTTATGATCTGTATTTGTTCAAGATTTGTGTGAGTGGCTAAGTTCATTGAATCAAGCATGTATATTGTATATTGCAGCTTGTTGTAACTATTAAAGGAACATGTCTTCTGGATTCGTGACATTACATCTTCACATGATCAAACAGAAAACACAAGTTAGTTGAAGAAAATCAGGTGGGTTCAACAGATTCCCATAAAAAAAGTTCAGGTACAACTATCACCTGTATGTACCATTACACCAGTTACAGGTACATCTACATCACCTGTATGTATCATACCAACAGTTACAGGTACATCTACATCACCTGTGTATGTATCATTACAAAGGTTACAGGTACATCTACATCACCTGTATGTATCATTACATACAGGTTACAGGTACAGCTACATCACCTGTATCATTACAAAGGTTACAGGTACATCTACATCACCTGTATTATCATTACGTACAGGTACATCTACATATATCATTACAAAGCTTTAAGGTACATCTACATCACCTGTGTGTATCATTACAAAGGTTACAGGTACATCTACATCACCTGTATGTATCATTACAAGGTTAGAGGTACACGCTACATCACCTGTATGTATCATTACAAAGGTTACAGGTACATCTACATCACCTGTGTGTATCATTACAAAGGTTACAGGTACATCTACATCACCTGTATGTATCATTACAAAGGTTACAGGTACATCTACATCACCTGTATGTATCATTACAAAGGTTACAGGTACATCTACATCACCTGTATGTATCATTACAAAGGTTACAGGTACATCTACATCACCTGTATGTATCATTACAAAGGTTACAGGTACATCTACATCACCTGTATGTATCATTATCATTACAAAGGTTACAGGTACATCTACATCACCTGTATGTATCATTACAAGGGTTACAGGTACATCTACATCACCTGTGTGTATCATTACAAAGGTTACAGGTACATCTACATCACCTGTATGTATCATTACAAAGGTTACAGGTACATCTACATCACCTGTATGTATCATTACAAAGGTTACAGGTACATCTACATCACCTGTATGTATCATTACAAAGGTTACAGGTACATCTACATCACCTGTGTGTATCATTACAAAGGTTACAGGTACATCTACATCACCTGTATGTATCATTACAAAGGTTACATGTACAGCTACATCACCTGTATGTATCATTACAAAGGTTACATGTACATCTACATCACCTGTATGTATCATTACAAAGGTTACAGGTACATCTACATCACCTGTATGTATCATTACAAAGGTTACAGGTACATCTACATCACCTGTATGTATCATTACAAAGGTTACAGGTACATCTACATCACCTGTATGTATCATTACAACAGTTACAGGTACATCTACATCACCTGTATGTATCATTACAAAGGTTACAGGTACATCTACATCACCTGTATGTATCATTACAAGGTTACATGTACATCTACATCACCTGTATGTATCATTACAAAGGTTACAGGTACATCTACATCACCTGTATGTATCATTACAAAGGTTACAGGTACATCTACATCACCTGTATGTATCATTACAACAGGTTACAGGTACATCTACATCACCTGTATGTATCATTACAAAGGTTACATGTACAGCTACATCACCTGTATGTATCATTACAAGGGTTACATGTACAGCTACATCACCTGTATGTATCATTACAAAGGTTACAGGTACATCTACATCACCTGTATGTATCATTACAAAGGTTGGAGGTACAGCTACATCACCTGTATGTATCATTACAAGGGTTACAGGTACATCTACATCACCTGTATGTATCATTACAACGGTTACAGGTTCATCTACATCACCTGTATGTATCATTACAAAGGTTACAGGTACATCTACATCACCTGTATGTATCATTACAAAGGTTACAGGTACATCTACATCACCTGTATGTATCATTACAAAGGTTACAGGTACATCTACATCACCTGTATGTATCATTACAAAGGTTACAGGTACATCTACATCACCTGTATGTATCATTACAAAGGTTACAGGTACAGCTACATCACCTGTATGTATCATTACAAAGGTTACAGGTACAGCTACATCACCTGTATGTATCATTACAAAGGTTACAGGTACAGCTACATCACCTGTATGTATCATTACAAGGGTTACAGGTACATCTACATCACCTGTATGTATCATTACAAGGGTTACAGGTACATCTACATCACCTGTATGTATCATTACAGGTTACAGTTACAGGTACATCTACATCACCTGTATGTATCATTACAAAGGTTACAGGTACATCTACATCACCTGTATGTATCATTACAAAGGTTACAGGTACATCTACATCACCTGTATGTATCATTACAACAGTTACAGGTACATCTACATCACCTGTATGTATCATTACAACAGTTACAGGTACATCTACATCACCTGTATGTATCATTACAAAGGTTACAGGTACATCTACATCACCTGTATGTATCATTACATTAAGGGTTACAAGGTACAGCTACATCACCTGTATGTATCATTACAAAAGGTTACAGGTACATCTACATCACCTGTATGTATCATTACAACAGTTACAGGTACATCTACATCACCTGTATGTATCATTACAAAGGTTGGAGGTACAGCTACATCACCTGTATGTATCATTACAACAGTTACAGGTACATCTACATCACCTGTATGTATCATTACAAAGGTTGGAGGTACAGCTACATCACCTGTATGTATCATTACAAGGGTTACAAGTACAGCTACATCACCTGTATGTATCATCACCCTCCCTAGCCATCAATTATGAACGGTCCCTCAGTCTGGTCAGTACAACGTCAGTATATTTGACCAGACTGACCTTGATAAGGCAGGTGAGGAAATGATAACAGTCTGCTCCATTCTCACAGAAACATGAACTTGATCGTGCAGTCATATCTTATGCCACAGCAGTTACAAGTTGTGTTACCATGGTTACACAAAGTGTTCAGGTGGGCCATAGGGTAGCATCGTGGTTAAAGCCTTAGGTTGTGATGCTAAAGATCTTGGTTTGATTCCCCACATGGGTAAAATGTGTGAGCCGCCATATAGCTGGAATATTGCTGAGTGCGGCGTAAAACTAAACTCACTCACTCACACTCACTAAAATGTGTGAAGCCCATTTCTGGGGTTCCTTGCCATATTGCTGGAACATTGCTAAAAGCAGCTCACTCACTCGATTTGAAAATATATGTCTGGGTCCGTTTGCACTCTACCAATGTTTTGGGTTTCACCAAAATGTCTGAGACATCCACTAACTTTGGGACTTTCCCCAAATATTCCATTCACCTTGTATGGATGAGAGGGGCAGTGGAGTAGCCTAGTGGTTAAAGCGTTCACTCACCAGACCAAAGAGCTGGGTTCGATCCCTCACATGGGTACAATATGTGAAGCCCATTTCTGTTGTCCCCGCCATGATATTGCTTGAATATTGCTAAAAGCCGTGTAAATCTAAACTCACTCAGTCACTGCAAGAGATGAGAATAGGTTTGCTCTGGTGTTGCCAATAAATGGTATTGTACCTGCATATGATTTTTCTAAGTGACTCTGCTATTTTCTTGCTAAAGATTGCTATACTGGCTAAAGGTGGTCACAACCAGTCAGTGTCTTGTTTGAATGTGAGACACAGAAGGTGAGGAACTTCACATGCAGCTAGTTTTTGTCTGTGGAATGTTAGACATTTAAGGTGAAGGTCACCAAGGGCAACCAGATTATACTTTCCGAGGAAGAGAGCCGCTGAAAGTTAGAGGTTATAACACAGACAGTGTTTTATCTGCAGAATGTGAGACCCGGGATGACCTAGAACACACGGAAGTACATGCAGTGCTACTGCGTCGTAGTGTGTAGTTACGACTCATTCCTGCCCTTGGGATTCCCCACCAGCTGGAGACCACTATAGGACCCTTCTTCAATAGGTCCACTGGGTAATGATGCAAGAAGTATTTGCATGTTCGTTCTAATGACTGTGCACACTTAATGTTTATGATCTGTATTTGTTCAAGATTTGTGTGAGTGGCTAAGTTCATTGAATCAGAAGCATGTATATTGTATAATGCAGCTTGTTGTGAACTATTAAAGGAATATATCTACTGGATTCGTGACATTACATCTTCACATGATCAAACTTTGTCTCCAGAAAACACAAGTTAGTTGAAGAAAATCAGGTGGGTTCAACAGATTCCCATAAAAAAAGTTCAGGTACAACTATCACCTGTATGTACCATTACAACAGTTACAGGTACATCTACATCACCTGTATGTATCATTACAAGCTTTACACGTACATCTTTATATATCATTACAAAGGTTGGAGGTACAGCTACATCACCTGTATGTATCATTACATAGGTTACATGTACAGCTACATCACCTGTGTGTATCATCACCCTCCCTAGCCATAAATTATGAACGGTCCCTCAGTCTGGTCAGTACAACGTCAGTATATTTGACCAGACTGACCTTGATAAGGCAGGTGAGGAAATGATAACAGTCTGCTCCATTCTCACAGAAACATGAACTTGATCGTGCAGTCATATCTTATGCCACAGCAGTTACAAGTTGTGTTACCATGGTTACACAAAGTGTTCAGGTGGGCCATAGGGTAGCATCGTGGTTAAAGCCATAGGTTGTGATGCTAAAGATCTTGGTTTGATTCCCCACATGGGTTAAAATGTGTGAGCCGCCATATAGCTGGAATATTGCTGAGTGCGGCGTAAAACTAAACTCACTCACTCACACTCACTAAAATGTGTGAAGCCCATTTCTGGGGTTCCTTGCCATATTGCTGGAACATTGCTAAAAGCAGCTCACTCACTCGATTTGAAAATATATGTCTGGGTCTGTTTGCACTCTACCAATGTTTTGGGTTTCACCAAAATGTCTGAGACATCCACTAACTTTGGGACTTTCCCCCAAATATTCCATTCACCTTGTATGGATGAGAGGGGCAGTGGAGTAGCCTAGTGGTTAAAGCGTTCACTCACCAGACCAAAGAGCTGGGTTCGATCCCTCACATGGGTACAATATGTGAAGCCCATTTCTGTTGTCCCCCGCCATGATATTGCTTGAATATTGCTAAAAGCCGTGTAAATCTAAACTCACTCAGTCACTGCAAAGATGAGAATAGGTTTGCTCTGGTGTTGCCAATAAATGGTATTGTACCTGCATATGATTTTTCTAAGTGACTCTGCTATTTTCTTGCTAAAGATTGCTATACTGGCTAAAGGTGGTCACAACCAGTCAGTGTCTTGTTTGAATGTGAGACACAGAAGGTGAGGAACTTCACATGCAGCTTGTGTTTGTCTGTGGAATGTTAGACATTTAAGGTGAAGGTCACCAAGGGCAACCAGATTATACTTTCCCGAGGAAAGAGAGCCGCTGAAAGTTAGAGGTTATAACACAGACAGTGTTTTATCTGCAGACTGTGAGACCCTGGGGTGACCTAGAACACACGGAAGTACATGCAGTGGTACTGCGTTGTAGTGTGTAGTGACTCATCCCCTGCCCTTGGGATTCCCCACCAGCTGGAGACCACTATAGGACCCTTCTTCAATAGGTCCACTGGGTAATGATGCAAGAAGTATTTGCATGTTCGTTCTAATGACTGTGCACACTTAATGTTTATGATCTGTATTTGTTCAAGATTTGTGTGAGTGGCTAAGTTCATTGAATCAGAAGCATGTATATTGTATAATGCAGCTTGTTGTGAACTATTAAAGGAATATATCTACTGGATTCGTGACATTACATCTTCACATGATCAAACTTTGTCTCCAGAAAACACAAGTTAGTTGAAGAAAATCAGGTGGGTTCAACAGATTCCCATAAAAAAAGTTCAGGTACAACTATCACCTGTATGTACCATTACAACAGTTACAGGTACATCTACATCACCTGTATGTATCATTACATAGGTTAGAGGTACAGCTACATCTCCTGTATGTATCATTACAAAGGTTACAGGTACATCAACATCACCTGTATGTATCATTACATAGGTTAGAGGTACAGCTACATCACCTGTATGTATCATTACAAAGGTTACAGGTACATCTACATCACCTGTATGTATCATTACAAAGGTTACAGGTACATCTACATCACCTGTATGTATCATTACATAGGTTAGAGGTACAGCTACATCACCTGTATGTATCATTACAAAGGTTACAGGTACATCTACATCACCTGTATGTATCATTACATAGGTTAGAGGTACAGCTACATCACCTGTATGTATCATTACATAGGTTACATGTACATCTACATCACCTGTATGTATCATCACCCTCCCTAGCCATAAATTATGAACGGTCCCTCAGTCTGGTCAGTACAACGTCAGTATATTTGACCAGACTGACCTTGATAAGGCAGGTGAGGAAATGATAACAGTCTGCTCCATTCTCACAGAAACATGAACTTGATCGTGCAGTCATATCTTATGCCACAGCAGTTACAAGTTGTGTTACCATGGTTACACAAAGTGTTCAGGTGGGCCATAGGGTAGCATCGTGGTTAAAGCCATAGGTTGTGATGCTAAAGATCTTGGTTTGATTCCCCACATGGTTAAAATGTGTGAGCCGCCATATAGCTGGAATATTGCTGAGTGCGGCGTAAAACTAAACTCACTCACTCACACTCACTAAAATGTGTGAAGCCCATTTCTGGGGTTCCTTGCCATATTGCTGGAACATTGCTAAAAGCAGCTCACTCACTCGATTTGAAAATATATGTCTGGGTCTGTTTGCACTCTACCAATGTTTTTGGGTTTCACCAAAATGTCTGAGACATCCACTAACTTTGGGACTTTCCCCCAAATATTCCATTCACCTTGTATGGATGAGAGGGGCAGTGGAGTAGCCTAGTGGTTAAAGCGTTCACTCACCAGACCAAAGAGCTGGGTTCGATCCCTCACATGGGTACAATATGTGAAGCCCATTTCTGTTGTCCCCCGCCATGATATTGCTGGAATATTGCTAAAAGCGGTGTAAATCTAAACTCACTCAGTCACTGCAAAGATGAGAATAGGTTTGCTCTGGTGTTGCCAATAAATGGTATTGTACCTGCATATGATTTTTCTAAGTGACTCTGCTATTTTCTTGCTAAAGATTTCTATACTGGCTAAAGGTGGTCACAACCAGTCAGTGTCTTGTTTGAATGTGAGACACAGAAGGTGAGGAACTTCACATGCAGCTTGTGTTTGTCTGTGGAATGTTAGACATTTAAGGTGAAGGTCAGCAAGGGCAACCAGATTATACTTTCCTGAGGAAAGAGAGCCGCTGAAAGTTAGAGGTTATAACACAGACAGTATTTTATCTGCAGACTGTGAGACCCTGGGGTGACCTAGAACACACGGAAGTACATGCAGTGCTACTGCGTTGTAGTGTGTAGTGACTCATCCCCTGCCCTTGGGATTCCCCACCAGCTGGAGACCACTATAGGACCCTTCTTCAATAGGTCCACTGGGTAATGATGCAAGAAGTATTTGCATATTCGTTCTAATGACTGTGCACACTTAATGTTTATGATCTGTATTTGTTCAAGATTTGTGTGAGTGGCTAAGTTCATTGAATCAAGCATGTATATTGTAGATTGCAGATTGTTGTGAACTATTAAAGGAATATATCTACTGGATTCGTGACATTACATCTTCACATGATCAAACAGAAAACACAAGTTAGTTGAAGAAAATCAGGTGGGTTCAACAGATTCCCATAAAAAAAGTTCAGGTACAACTATCACCTGTATGTACCATTACAACAGTTACAGGTACATCTACATCACCTGTATGTATCATTACAAGCTTTACACGTACAACTGTATATATCATTAGAAAGCTTAGAGGTACATCTGCATCGCATGTATGTATCATTACAAAGGTTACAGGTTCATCTACATCACCTGTATGTATCATTACAAGGGTTACAGGTACATCTACATCACCTGTATGTATCATTACAACAGTTACAGGTACATCTACATCACCTGTATGTATCATTACAAGGGTTACAGGTACATCTACATCACCTGTATGTATCATTACAAAGGTTACAGGTACATCTACATCACCTGTATGTATCATTACAAGCTTTACACGTACAACTGTATATATCATTAGAAAGCTTAGAGGTACATCTGCATCGCATGTATGTATCATTACAACAGTTACAGGTTCATCTACATCACCTGTATGTATCATTACAAGGGTTACAGGTACATCTACATCGCATGTATGTATCATTACAAAGGTTACAGGTTCATCTACATCACCTGTATGTATCATTACAAGGGTTACAGGTACATCTACATCACCTGTATGTATCATTACAAAGGTTACAGGTACATCTACATCTCCTGTATGTATCATTAGAAAGGTTACAGGCACATCTACATCACCTGTATGTATCATTACAAAGGTTACAGGTACATCTACATCACCTGTATGTATCATTACAAAGGTTACAGGTACATCTACATCTCCTGTATGTATCATTACATAGGTTAGAGGTACAGCTACATCACCTGTATGTATCATTACATAGGTTAGAGGTACAGCTACATCACCTGTATGTATCATTACATAGGTTAGAGGTACAGCTACATCACCTGTATGTATCATTACAAAGGTTACAGGTACATCTACATCACCTGTATGTATCATTACAAGGGTTACAGGTACATCTACATCACCTGTATGTATCATTACAAGGGTTACAGGTACATCTACATCACCTGTATGTATCATTACAAAGGTTACATGTACAGCTACATCACCTGTGTGTATCATTACAAAGGTTACAGGTACATCTACATCACCTGTATGTATCATTACATAGGTTACAGGTACATCTACATCACCTGTATGTATCATTACAAAGGTTACAGGTACATCTACATCACCTGTGTGTATCATTACAAAGGTTACAGGCACATCTACATCACCTGTATGTGTCATTAAAACAGTTACAGGTACTTCTACATCACCTGTGTGTATCATTACAAAGGTTACAGGTACATCAACATCACCTGTACGTATCATTACAAGCTTTACACGTACATCTGTATATATCATTAGAAAGCTTAAAGGCACATCTACATCACCTGTATGTGTCATTACAACAGTTACAGGCACATCTACATCACCTGTGTGTATCATTTCAAAGGTAACAGGTACATCTACATCACCTGTGTGTATCATTATTAAGGTTACAGGTACATCTACATCACCTGTACGTATAATTACAACCTTTACACGTACATCTGTATATATCATTAGAAAGCTTAAAGGTACTTCTACATCACCTGTGTGTATCATTACAAAGGTTACAGGTACATCAACACCTGTGTGTATCATTATTAAGGTTACAGGTACATCTACATCACCTGTACGTATAATTACAACCTTTACACGTACATCTGTATATATCATTAGAAAGCTTAAAGGTACTTCTACATCACCTGTGTGTATCATTACAAAGGTTACAGGTACATCAACATCACCTGTACGTATCATTACAAGCTTTACACGTACATCTGTATATATCATTAGAAAGCTTAAAGGTACATCTACATCACCTGTGTGTATCATTACAAAGGTTACAGGTACATCAACATCACCTGTACGTATCATTACAAGCTTTACACGTACATCTGTATATATCATTAGAAAGCTTAAAGGCACATCTACATCACCTGTATGTGTCATTACAACAGTTACAGGTACATCTACATCACCTGTATGTATCATTACAAGCTTTACACGTACATCTGTATATATCATTAGAAAGCTTAAAGGTACATCTACATCACCTGTGTGTATCATTACAAAGCTTACAGGTACATCTACATCACCTGTGTGTATCATTACAAAGGTTACATGTACATCTACATCACCTGTGTGTATCATTACAAGCTTTACACGTACATCTGTATATATCATTAGAAAGCTTAAAGGTACATCTACATCACCTGTGTGTATCATTACAAAGCTTACAGGTACATCTACATCACCTGTGTGTATCATTACAAAGGTTACATGTACATCTACATCACCTGTGTGTATCATTACAAGCTTTACACGTACATCTGTATATATCATTAGAAAGCTTAAAGGTACTTCTACATCACCTGTGTGTATCATTACAAAGCTTACAGGTACATCTACATCACCTGTGTGTATCATTACAAAGGTTACATGTACATCTGTATATATCATTAGAAAGCTTAAAGGTACTTCTACATCACCTGTGTGTATCATTAGAAAGCTTAAAGGTACATCTACATCACCTGTATTTATCACTAAAAGGTTAGAGGTTCATCTACATCACCTGTATGTATCATTACAAAGGTTACATGTACAGCTACATCACCTGTATGTATCATTACAAAGCTTACAGGTACATCTACATCACCTGTGTGTATCATTACAAAGGTTACAGGTTCATCTACATCACCTGTATGTATCATTAGAAAGGTTAGAGGTACAGCTACATGACCTGTATGTATCATTACAAGGGTTACAGGTTCATCTACATCACCTGTATGTATCATTACAAAAGTTAGAGGTACATCTACATCACCTGTATTTATCACTAAAAGGTTAGAGGTACAGATACATCACCTGTATGTATCATTACAAAGGTTACAGGTTCATCTACATCACCTGTATGTATCATTAGAAAGGTTAGAGGTACAGCTACATGACCTGTATGTATCATTACAAAGGTTACAGGTTCATCTACATAACCTGTGTGTATCATTAGAAAGGTTACATCTACATCTACATCACCTGTATGTATCATTGAAAAGGTTACAGGTACAGATACATCACCTGTATGTATCATTACAAAGGTTAGAGGTACATCTACATCACCTGTATGTATCATTACAAGGGTTACAGGTACATCTACATCACCTGTATGTATCATTACAAAGGTTAGAGGTACATCTACATCACCTGTATGTATCATTACAAAAGTTAGAGGTACATCTACATCACCTGTATTTATCACTAAAAGGTTAGAGGTACAGATACATCACCTGTATGTATCATTACAAAGGTTACAGGTACATCTACATCACCTGTATGTATCATTACAAGGGTTACAGGTACATCTACATCTCCTGTATGTATCATTACAAAGGTTACAGGTACATCTACATCACCTGTATGTATCATTACATGGGTTACAGGTACATCTACATCACCTGTATGTATCATTACAAAGGTTACAGGTACATCTACATCTCCTGTGTGTATCATTACAAGGGTTACAGGTACATCTGCATCGCATGTATGTATCATTACAAAGGTTACAGGTACATCTACATCACCTGTATGTATCATTACAAGGGTTACAGGTACATCTACATCTCCTGTATGTATCATTACAAAGGTTACAGGTACATCTACATCACCTGTATGTATCATTACAAGGGTTAGAGGTACATCTACATCTCCTGTATGTATCATTACAAAGGTTACAGGTACATCTACATCACCTGTATGTATCATTACATGGGTTACAGGTACATCTACATCACCTGTATGTATCATTACAAAGGTTACAGGTACATCTACATCTCCTGTGTGTATCATTACAAGGGTTACAGGTACATCTGCATCGCATGTATGTATCATTACAAAGGTTACAGGTTCATCTATATCACCTGTGTGTATCATTACAAAGGTTACAGGTACATCTACATCACCTGTATGTATCATTACAAGGGTTACAGGTACATCTACATCTCCTGTGTGTATCATTACAAGGGTTACAGGTACATCTACATCACCTGTATGTATCATTACAAAGGTTACAGGTACATCTACATCACCTGTGTGTATCATTACAAAGGTTACAGGTACATCTACATCACCTGTATGTATCATTACAAAGGTTACAGGTACAGCTACATCACCTGTATGTATCATTACAAAGGTTACAGGTACATCTACATCACCTGTATGTATCATTACAAAGGTTACAGGTACATCTACATCACCTGTGTGTATCATTACAAAGGTTACAGGCACATCTACATCACCTGTATGTATCATTACAAGGGTTACAGGTACATCTACATCACCTGTATGTATCATTACAAGGGTTAGAGGTACAGCTACATCTCCTGTGTGTATCATTACAAGGGTTACAGGTACATCTGCATCACATGTATGTATCATTACAAGTGTTACAGGTACATCTACATCACCTGTATGTATCATTACAAAGGTTACAGGTACATCTACATCACCTGTATGTATCATTACAAAGGTTACAGGTACATCTACATCACCTGTATGTATCATTACATAGGTTGGAGGTACATCTACATCACCTGTATGTATCATTACATAGGTTACAGGTACATCTACATCTCCTGTATGTATCATTACATAGGTTAGAGGTACATCTACATCACCTGTATGTATCATTACAAAGGTTACAGGTACATCTACATCACCTGTGTGTATCATTACAAAGGTTACAGGTACAGCTACATCACCTGTATGTATCATTACAAAGGTTACAGGTACATCTACATCACCTGTGTGTATCATTACAAAGGTTACAGGTACATCTACATCACCTGTATGTATCATTACAAAGGTTACAGGTACATCTACATCACCTGTGTGTATCATTACAAAGGTTACAGGTACAGCTTCATCACCTGTATGTATCATTACAAAGGTTACAGGTACAGCTACATCACCTGTATGTATCATTACAAGGGTTACAGGTACATCTACATCTCCTGTATGTATCATTACAAAGGTTACAGGTACATCTACATCACCTGTATGTATCATTACATGGGTTACAGGTACATCTACATCACCTGTATGTATCATTACAAAGGTTACAGGTACATCTACATCTCCTGTGTGTATCATTACAAGGGTTACAGGTACATCTGCATCGCATGTATGTATCATTACATGGGTTACAGGCACATCTATATCACCTGTATGTATCATTACAAGGGTTACAAGTACATCTACATCACCTGTGTGTATCATTACAAAGGTTACAGGTACATCTACATCACCTGTGTGTATCATTACAAAGGTTACAGGTACAGCTACATCACCTGTATGTATCATTACAAAGGTTACAGGTACATCTACATCACCTGTATGTATCATTACAAAGGTTACAGGTACAGCTACATCACCTGTATGTATCATTACAAAGGTTACAGGTAGAGCTACATCACCTGTATGTATCATTACAAGGGTTACAGGTACATCTACATCTCCTGTATGTATCATTACAAAGGTTACAGGTACATCTACATCACCTGTATGTATCATTACAAGGGTTACAGGTACATCTACATCTCCTGTATGTATCATTACAAAGGTTACAGGTACATCTACATCACCTGTATGTATCATTACATGGGTTACAGGTACAGCTACATCACCTGTATGTATCATTACAAAGGTTACAGGTACATCTACATCACCTGTATGTATCATTACATAGGTTGGAGGTACATCTACATCACCTGTATGTATCATTACAACAGTTACAGGTACAGCTACATCACTTGTATGTATCATTACAAAGGTTACAGGTACATCTACATCACCTGTATGTATCATTACATAGGTTAGAGGTACATCTACATCACCTGTATGTATCATTACAACAGTTACAGGTACAGCTACATCACTTGTATGTATCATTACAAAGGTTACAGGTACATCTACATCACCTGTATGTATCATTACATAGGTTGGAGGTACATCTACATCACCTGTATGTATCATTACATAGGTTACAGGTACATCTACATCTCCTGTATGTATCATTACATAGGTTAGAGGTACATCTACATCACCTGTATGTATCATTACAAAGGTTACAGGTACATCTACATCACCTGTATGTATCATTACAAGGGTTACAGGTTCATCTACATCACCTGTGTGTATCATTACAAGGGTTACAGGTACATCTACATCACCTGTATGTATCATTACATAGGTTAGAGGTACATCTACATCACCTGTATGTATCATTACATAGGTTAGAGGTACATCTACATCTCCTGTATGTATCATTACATAGGTTAGAGGTACATCTACATCACCTGTATGTATCATTACATAGGTTAGAGGTACATCTACATCACCTGTATGTATCATTACAACAGTTACAGGTACAGCTACATCACCTGTATGTATCATTACAAAGGTTACAGGTACATCTACATCACCTGTATGTATCATTACATAGGTTAGAGGTACAGCTACATCACCTGTATGTATCATTACATAGGTTACAGGTACATCTACATCACCTGTATGTATCATTACATAGGTTACAGGTACATCTACATCTCCTGTATGTATCATTACATAGGTTAGAGGTACAGCTACATCACCTGTATGTATCATTACATAGGTTACAGGTACATCTACATCTCCTGTATGTATCATTACATAGGTTAGAGGTACAGCTACATCACTTGTATGTATCATTACAAAGGTTACAGGTACATCTACATCACCTGTATGTATCATTACATAGGTTGGAGGTACATCTACATCACCTGTATGTATCATTACATAGGTTACAGGTACATCTACATCTCCTGTATGTATCATTACATAGGTTAGAGGTACAGCTACATCACCTGTATGTATCATTACAAAGGTTACAGGTACATCTACATCACCTGTATGTATCATTACAAAGGTTACAGGTACATCTACATCACCTGTATGTATCATTACAAGGGTTACAGGTACATCTACATCTCCTGTATGTATCATTACAAAGGTTACATGTACATCTACATCACCTGTATGTATCATTACAAGGGTTACAGGTACATCTACATCACCTGTATGTATCATTACAAAGGTTACAGGTACATCTACATCACCTGTATGTATCATTACAAAGGTTACAGGTACATCTACATCACCTGTATGTATCATTACAAAGGTTACAGGTACATCTACATCACCTGTATGTATCATTACATAGGTTACAGGTACATCTACATCACCTGTATGTATCATTACAAAGGTTACAGGTACATCTACATCACCTGTATGTATCATTACATAGGTTACAGGTACATCTACATCACCTGTATGTATCATTACAAGGGTTACAGGTACATCTACATCACCTGTATGTATCATTACAAGGGTTACAGGTACATCTACATCACCTGTATGTATCATTACAAAAGGTTACAGGTACATCTACATCACCTGTATGTATCATTACAAGGGTTACAGGTACATCTACATCACCTGTATGTATCATTACAAGGGTTACAGGTACATCTACATCACCTGTATGTATCATTACAAAGGTTACAGGTACATCTACATCACCTGTATGTATCATTACAATAGTTACAGGTACATCTACATCTCCTGTATGTATCATTACATAGGTTAGAGGTACAGCTACATCACCTGTATGTATCATTACATAGGTTACAGGTACAGCTACATCACCTGTATGTATCATTACATAGGTTACAGGTACATCTACATCACCTGTATGTATCATTACAAAGGTTACAGGTACATCTACATCACCTGTATGTATCATTACATAGGTTACAGGTACATCTACATCACCTGTATGTATCATTACATAGGTTAGAGGTACAGCTACATCACCTGTATGTATCATTACAAAGGTTACAGGTACATCTACATCACCTGTATGTATCATTACATAGGTTAGAGGTACAGCTACATCACTTGTATGTATCATTACAAAGGTTACAGGTACAGCTACATCACCTGTATGTATCATTACAACAGTTACAGGTTCATCTACATCACCTGTATGTATCATTACAAAGGTTACAGGTACATCTACATCGCATGTATGTATCATTACAAGGGTTACAGGTACAGCTACATCACCTGTATGTATCATTACAAAGGTTACAGGTACATCTACATCTCCTGTATGTATCATTACAACAGTTACAGGTACATCTACATCACCTGTATGTATCATTACAAAGGTTACAGGTACATCTACATCTCCTGTATGTATCATTACAAGGGTTACAAGTACAGCTACATCACCTGTGTGTATTATTACAAGGTGTATAGGTACATCTACATCACCTGTACGTATTATTACAAGGTTTATAGGTACGCTTAAAGTATCAACTTTCTGTATCATAACAATGTATAAACATACAGACACATCTGTACGTATCATAGAAAATGTATAGACACAGCTACATGTATATTATAACAAGGTTTAAATGTACAGACAATACCTAACGAGGTTTACAGGTACAACTGCATCCCATGCATGTATCATAACACATATTTATAATTTTACCAAAAAATATTTGGAACCCTTTTCACTCAGTTTTGGTCTATATACACCAGCACGCATTCCAATTTGTCATAAAATTGAAGCACTGAAATCAGGTTTAGAATCACAGACCTTAAAGGATACTAGTCAATCATAGGATTCCGACTGGTCCTAAGCACAGTTCAGTAGTCTCTGGCTGATGGACAAGCGTGAAATTCGAGAGAAGTGGTTGTCTGGGACCGCTACGTCATTTTACACCATGTAATTCCTACCCACTATATGTGTCGATATACAGAACGATTAGATATTACGATTCATGACGTGGTAACAAACGAAGGGCTGCTTTCATTTTGACTCCACTGCGCATCAAGTGAGTGTTGACAGCGGGTGACCCTGATACCCTTATGAACAGGCCTACACGCAGGCGCTCCGTGTCTGCGTGTGTACATTGTTTGCCAGACTGATTGCTTCTCTTCTCAGTGAGTGAGTTTAGTTTTACGCCGCTTTTAGCAATATTCCAGCAACATCACGACGGAGAACACCCGAAATAGGCTTCACACATTGTACCCATGTGGTAACCCGTGGTTAGAATTGGTCTTCAGTAATCCATATGTAGTTGCAAAGTATAAAGACGTTGATCTTCCGTAATCTGAATTGTTCTGTCTGTGATCATGGTAGGTCGATAGTGAAATACAATCTCCTGACAAAAGACTCCATATCACTAAGACGGCTCAAGGACTCAAAGGTCTGTCGTCTCACACTGAACCATATTACAAGGAAGTCAATTTACAAATAAGTTCAGGAATGTACTTTTACGGGAGATGCATTTGTTCTTATGACATACCACAAGGAAAGCAGCCATTCGTAGATATATATTTTGATATCTGTCATGCTTGTAATTGTTTATAATTGTTTTGATAAAAACAAGTGCATGTGTATGACTATCGCTAATAACGCTATCTTTAACCCTGTATTGTTTGCTCGGTAACTCGGTACAGTGTAACGACACACGATCTATCGCGGACTACTTCCTTGTAGGACACTATTAACAGTTACATAACAGTTTATCACTTAAGCAAACCACGGAAGTATTGTATAATCAGTGTCCTATGATTTGATGGAATATATCGGTAAGTGGCGGAAATGTCACTTACTTTGTACATAAATTTGGCGTGTGTGTGTGGTGGGGTCGTTCACATTGTTCATGCATCTCCATAAATACCATTATCACTCCCCCCAACCCAACCTAGCCATAACTTATTAACGGCCCCCAGTAGGTTTTTTTGTTGCTATAATATACATTTAATAGAGCCCTTCGGAGAGAACATTTTGCAATACGATGACATCCATAAACTAAGTCAGCAATCTTGACCACCCGATTCCATTAGTCGCCTTTTACCACCAAGCCCAGACCGATCTTCAAGAGGTGTTATTAATACATGTGAATTGTACTTGGAGTTGAGCAAATAGGATGAGAAGAGTGACTTCCCATGATTGTCCGGTGTCCAAGTGAATGGGACATAGTCTATTATATTTTGTCTGTCTCAAGGTCTCTGAACCGCATTATTTTTCATACTGTCTATAGCAATTTCTGGAATGCTAAACTCAGGCTCCAAATGAAGCAAGTCCAGATTTCCTCAGGTTGGGTGAGTGGGTGAGTGGGTGAGTGGGTGAGTGGGTGAGTGAGTGGGTAAGAGGGTGAGTGAGTGAGTTTAGTTTTAAGCCACTTTCAGCAATATTGAAACAATACTGAAGCGGAAGACACCAGAAATGGGCTTCAAACATTGTACACATGTGGGGAATCGAACCAGCCTATCCAACAGCCCCACGTAGAAGATACTTTTATCTATGCAAATGACCATATTTTCTCGAGAAATCGACCATAGTTCTTTGTCTGTTTTATGTAACCTCTTGTTTCATTAATAATATTGCCTATTTGTGACTTTCAGCCTGGGTTTGCCTTATTGAAGTACGATCAGAAAGTAACTCATTTAAGTGTGTCGAAGTTTTGCTGAAAGCCTTTGTATTCGAACGCTAATACATGTATGTCGAAACGGGTTTAGTTGTGAATATGCAAAAAAGGCAAAATAAAACATACTGCCCAACATTTTGATTTAGTTCCAAATATATATAGTTGAATTTGGTCTTCCTGTATTTTCGCACCTATTTCTGTTGTACCCCACCATGATGTTGCTGGAATAGTGCTAAAAGCGGCGTAAAACTACACTCAGTCCCCGTATTTTCACCCCCCAAAAAACCCCCTCAAAATCTCCTCATACATGTGACTATGGACCTAATATGCTTCTATAGCTATATATGTGTATAAGGGGCGGTGGGGTAGCCAAGTAGTTAAAGCGTTCGCTCGTCATGCCGAGGACCCAGGTTCGATTCCTCACATGGGTACAATGAGTGAAGCCCATATCTGGTATCCCCCTCCGTAATATTGCTGGAATATTGCTAAAAGCGGCGTAAAACCCAACTCACTCACTCAGTTTGTGGAGAATAACGGAACTGATGCTTAAGTTATATAGACACTCACTGTCACCAGATTCCTTCCGGGTCCAATTGTTAAAGCGACTTTCATATCCATTGGGTGTGAGCCATACATTCATGTCTACTGTACTCAACGCCCCACATAGAGACAGGCCTGTGTGGGATTCAGAGGTGAGAAACACATACTTAACAATTGTTATATTTGTTCGAATTTTGTACATTTTTAGTTGGGTCCCATCCGGAATTCCAACCCATTCTCTCCTCTCAGTACACAAAGTCAGCGATCTAACCCCCTCAGCCATAAACATGGAAGTCTAGCAACTGGTATTAATAATAATAATAATAATATGGACATGTGTAGAGCGCAGTAGTAACTCCACACCTCAAGGGCATGCTCTTTGCGCAACAGTAAATATGTACACTATATACAGGAAGAAGTGTTATAAGATTTAGTTGTTGTTGAACAAGAATGTTTTGAGTCTTGATATAAAGATGGAGATGGAAGGAGATGACTTGACATGGAGAGGTAGTGAGTTCCAGAGGGAAGCTGCGTGAACGCTGAAAGATCTGCCGCCAAAAGTTTGCAACTTGTATTTTGGGCCACTGAGAAGACCTTTGTCTTGAGATCTGAGAGACCGCGCTGGAGTGTAGGGTGTTATAAGATCTTGCATGTAGGAGGGCGATGAACTGTTTAGTGTTGAATATACAAGAGACAGCGTTTTGAATTTTATTCTTTCGCGGATTGGAAGCCAATGGAATGACTTTAGTATGGGAGATATGTGACATCTGGATTTGGTTCTAGTGACAAGTCTTGCTGCGCTGTTCTGGATCTTCTGAAGTCTGTCTAGTTGTTCAGAAGCGATGCCTGCACAAAGACTATTGCAATAGTCCAGCCTGGATACAATGAGGGATCTTGCCAGAGTGGCAGCAGCATCAGTTGTTAAGAGATGACGGATGGCTCCAATGTTCCTGAGATGGAAGTGGCAGGAACGACACACATGAGTGACGTGTTGCTCCATCTTGAGACCTGAATCTAGATAAACACCAAGATTCTTTACCACAGGGGAAAACACTATGTTTGAATCTCCAATCCTGATGTTTGGAACCTGGCATTTCTGTAGTCGGGAATTCGGAGCAATAAGGATAGCCTCGGTTTATCATCATTTAGCACCAGCTTGTTTGATGTCATCCATGATCTGACATCTGAAAGACATTGTTCCATTTTCAGACATGTCAATGACTGGTTATCCTGGTATTCTGGTATCCCACGTACTTTACCCCTCTGACAAGTATAAATCAGTGAATACACAGATGTTATAATTGGGAGTACACTTTCTCTGTTATAGATTCTTGTATGTTTTGGGGTTGAGTCGCATCCGAGATTCGAACCCCACCCTCCGAGTCTGGCAACTATTTGCAAGTACACGAAGTCAGCGATCGTGAACACGCACTCTAGTGTATATATGTATGAATGTGTGTGTGTATATAAAGGTTTCTAAATGGCATTGCGTATTCAAAATAATATATGTTATACAATGACTCTTGGTCTCATAGTCAGTCATTATATCAGATATCCACATGTGCAGTTCCATTCATATAAAATGATGTAACAAAATATAGGTACGCCATTCATATAAAATGTTGAAGAGTCGACTGGACAAACGAACTCACAACGCTCCCGCCATTATCCAAGGGTGAAGGGCGATAGTTCACAGCCAATCAGATCGTGTTACGTTACCCGGAAGTGTACGTGTTTTTACTTACATGTGTAGCGATGGTTAGTTAATGAACCCCCGGGAGTACACAACAACATTCCATCTCACAAGTCACCAACACGCCATGGAAATTTCACAGCTGGTCCAGATTCTGTGGTTCCTCCCTATTTTATACCTATGTGATTCTACAAGGGTCGACGCTAGTGACGAAATGGACACTGATTTCGATTGGGATGTTGATTTTGACAGCTTCTTGGAATCTATAGATTCAATGGCAGATATGGTGTCGGATTATGTCGGCGATGAAACCGGTTGTCACTACCGCTGTATAAATGGTAAGCGTAGATGTGACTTGTTAGTTGACCATACATGCTTACTGCAACCTGCATGGTTACGACTGAACATCGCCTATCGGTATAAGGGAGGTAACTCTAAGTTCTGGACGACTTTTCATTGATCTTTATTTGGTGCACACACGAAAGAAAATATTAGATTGAAAAATTCGTCTTGGTTGAAAGACAGTAAATGTGTGTAAATTGATTTTGTCGTGTATACTTGGTAATCACATACGAAATAATCTAGTCCATAATTTAATCTAACCACGATCTGTATATATATTAATTAACGGACTAATGCAATTTGTTGGGAAAGATTAAATTAGTTTGTAGATCATTCGTAATAATTTCATTTCATTTATTTTAATATTCTTCATATGTAATCACGTCACATTATTATTATGTTTATTTTTAGCCGCGAAACCAAAGCCAAAGAAGGGTCATAAGCCGAGAAGTAATGGGTGTGGTTCGTTTGGCCTTGAGGTATGCTTTAATAATATATTACATACTAGTCACAAGTCTCCCAAGAGAGGATTAATTCATGATCCCTAGGTTATATAAGTAATAAATATATGTAGTCCCAATAATGGGATACTTTCTATTGCCTAGACAAGTCAGTTTTAATCGTAGATTATTATGTATATAGTTATTATTCAGTACAAGTAACTATTATATATGGCTGAAATAATGCTGATGCGACTATAATCTCAACAATTCAGTACAGATATGAAGCAAGGCTGTAAATAATTGCCCAGAAAATATAATACCTCTCGATTTCCATATTATTTTAGGGAATCGTTTATGGTGTTAATAATGTATATAATGTCAGTCTCAGAAATATCTACCATTGTCTGGTCGAATACCCGTAACTGTCTCTTTTTAACAGTTACTCATTTATTTAGATTATTTGGGGAATATCAATAACAAAAACGTCATTTTTTTTTTTTCCGCCAATCTTTCGCTGAATCCCTCTTTAAAGATAAAGAAAAGCGCATTTTTTCATACTGGTAACTTCGTGAAATTACCCCGATGATACCTGTGAAAAATATTAACTTCATTGAAATAACTTGGTTACTGAAGGAGATCTTGTCGTGCCAAATACTTATGTCCCATGTTTGTACACGAGCGAATACTTCCTGTTTTCGGAATTTGACGTAGTAGGCACTATATGAGGCGCACCTTGCAGTCAATTCCATCCTCAGTCGTAGTATCGTCTCTCACGGTTGGCCTTGGGCTGTAATTATACATTTCATCAGCACACATGTTAATCTTATGCATGATATGTAAACTTGACAACGTAATGTCTGTTCAGCATGTGTGTAAAATAACCTGGGCCTATATTTTCGAAGCTCTCTTAGCGCTAAGATAGTCGTAAGTTAATGTTAATGTATTGCACTTACGACTATGTTAGCGCTAAGAGAGCTTCGAAAATCTAGGCCCAGGCCTTGGCAAATGGGCCACTATTTATATTATGTTGAACTGCTCGTTGCGTATTTTTCATTACAGGAGTCTTTCCTGAACTCTAAGTTAGTAATTCACATCTTGTCTACAATGTTAATATCACACCATTGTATAGTGAATGTGTAGAATGTATCGATGTTATTGTAATGAATTAGTGGAGATTATTATCAGGCTCCTACAAATGTATTATGATCATCATAACATGAATAGGTCTCACCCTTGTGCCCACTGAAAACAATCACACATAGTTATATATTATATGTATATGTAATAATCTTTTTGTTATTTTTGTTTTGCATCAACGTGTATATCAAGAGTGCTTTGAAACCATGTCCCTATTTATTAGTATTAATTTAATATGGTGTCCAACATGCCATGCCTTGATTCTTTGCCCTAGGTGTAAGGTTATAACAGCTGTTTTCGAGATACCACCTGAAGATACCGTTTCAACGGGTTTCAGTCAGTTTAGCGTGCTTACGACGGTTTAGAGGCAAGAGCGTTGTAGTTTAGCCTATAACACACTGGTACACAAGAGCGTTTACCTGTTCAGTTGTATGTAGTGATGATTATCAACTTCAACCTGTACGGTCCCTTTAGACTCGAGGATTATTTCCTATAGTACAATACAACTTGGGAGTGATTGCTGTAGATCTGCCGTTGTTGATCAAGTAGTTGATATTTTATCACATTTGGTCCTGGATACTATTTCACGGGAACAAAATAAGGGTTTAAAGGGGATTATCATATCCCAGTGATTTCTTTTACTGAAACAATAGGAGTTGGGTAAGTGGGAAGACCCCAATCTGCCTATGTTACTCCGGGGGAGAACTCTTACATCTACATTCGCGTGATGTGACTCGGATTAAGGAAATTTCACTGCATATTTTGATGGATAGAAAGAAGAGAGATGTGATAATTGTTTGATCGGCATTCTCAAAAAAGATACGGGTTTTATTTGAAATAAAAATATACCCCTTCCCCCAAATTGGGAGTATGTCCGACTATGTAGCGAAGAAAGATACTAAAAACGTGCAACATATTTAATTGATGCACAACACGTGCAGTAAACATTAATCTGCAGTGTGTCTTATGTGTCCGTTCCGTAAGTACTATTAAGAAATGACTGCAACATTTTTCGTTAGTGGATGTATATACGGCAAATACGTCAACCGTAACATCGTCACAGAATGTTTACGTAATCGATCTTCAGAAACCCATGCTTGTCGTAAGAGTCGACTAACGGGATCGGGTTGTCAGGCTCGCTGACTTGGTTGACACATGTCATCGTATCCTAACTGCATGGATCTTTATACTGTTGATCACTGGATTGTCAGTTCCAGACTCGATTATTTCCAGACCGCCGCCATATAGCTGTAATATTGCTGAGTGCTGCGTTAAACAAACTAACGTAATCATGAACACAATAAAAACTACAATAAGGCATGGCACGCCACATACTTTTAACAGTAGTCCGATAGCGTTCGTGGCTATTTTCGGGTTATAACCGAACGACTCGGAACTTGGACCAATTACGGTAGTCGGTAATCTACAGTCCATTATTGTTTCTTCGATCAGCTGGGAACTGTTTGCTATTATCCTGCTCTGTACAGCGTGAACATTTACGATCATATCAAGCGAATAATGGCTCTTGAAGCTAAGACCTAGAGATCAAACGTAAGTACGACATTATAGACCGTTGGTTAGCACGCGCAGTCAAGGTGTATTTTAGCTTGTTCTCGACTGCATGAGGGCTTCTGGTCTGGTATTGTTTTTGGATAGGGAATCTGTTGGAGGTCATCACGGAAACCGCTCCTAATACAACTTGTTAATGCTGTTCTTAATATGGATATCACGCCATGTTACTACCACTGGAACAGGCCTACGCTCGTCTGAAGCGTCGAATATCGCTTGACAGAGTTACGCCCCTTAGGCGTAACCGAAACCTCTTGTCTTTGGTTCGGTTGTTTCTAGCTTTGTCAGCATCATTGATATCATTCCTGCTAGTTTGACCTTAATGGTAAAAGTGTAAGACCTGTTTACTTCGTCCCTTCCACAAACGTCAAATTATTACCTGTCCTAGAGCTGGTTTTGTGTTCAAAGCGACGTTAAACCATTCTCTTACTCACTCACACTAATTTTACACGTGTTGGTTCCCCAGCTTGACACAAGTGCATTGCCGGCGGTGACGAAGTGTTGCGACAACCACGACTACTGCTACGACACGTGTAACAACGACAAGGTGAAGTGCGACGACAAATTCAAGGACTGTCTCAACAACGTCTGTGATAAGTTAGGAGGAATAGCGAGCGAAGATCTCACCGGCGGTACGTTCATCAACGAGTATTGGATGGCAACGTGTATTGTGCAGCAAAGTGTATTGTGTGACAAAATGTATGTTATTCTAAATTGGACATTTCACGGACATGTATATTCATTTGTGGGCTAGAGCATATGTCCTTAACAATTTACACTTTGTCACAAGAGCTGACACTGGATAGGATGAACATACTCTGTGTCTTGATAACTTACCTGGCATCGTGCCCCATAGCGTGGGACGATGCTCCTAATATCAATCACTGGTTTGCCTGCTTTAGTCTGAAGGTTTTACAGGCCGAGGTCGTCTTAATTTGCTCACCGAAGTCGAATAGTATACAGCCACATAGAGCTGGCGTGGGTGTTTGGGTTATTACAATGTTGAAGTGAATCATTTTGGGATCCATTAATATAGTGTATGTCCATCCACTGTTCTCGAAAAGGGACTGACTGACTGAGTTTGGTTTTACGCCGCTTATAGCAATATTCCAGTAATATCACGGCGGGGGACACCAGAAATGGGCTTCACTCATTGTACCCATGTGGGGGATTCGAACCCGGGTCTTCGGCGTGACGAGCCAACGCTTTAACCACTAGGCTACCCCACCGCCCCTCTCGAAAGGGGAGGGTCTCAGGGTACTGTATACTTTGCCAGCCACACGCATAGCAAGCCAAGTTTTTCGTGGAAGCCCGATAGGTTGGAAAGCTTTACATTCAGATAGCATTGAGGGCTTGCCCAACCTTTTTAGCAACAATTATGGGTAAGCCAGGGCTTTTCTTTATGATGGTAGCTACGCCCCTTCCAGCGTTAGGCAATACAGAATAATACAGCTGGTGTCGGCTCCGCAGTGTTCTGTGAGTAGCGCACGTTAGTATTAAACAGCAGCCTGGTATCTCATTGGGCTAGCACAGCCTAGCAGTATGAAAACGGCATGATATCGGACCAGTACAACCAGCCATACGAACACATGCGTTCTATTTAAGTGTATTAATTTTGATCGTCAATCTAAACTCTATTTCATCTCACCTGTTTTTTATGATCATGTTGCAGGTTGTCGGTCCACGGCGGATCTCATGTACGCCAGCACGTTGACGTTAGGATGCAAGCCTTACAAAGACTCACAGAAAGACGCATGTGCTTGTGAACACGATGAGTTGTAAAGACAACAGCACAAAGTGGTGTTAGAAGCACGTTTTAGGGAAATAGTATGGTGATGGACGTGTGGTTTTGTATTTGTGTGTATGTGTGTGTGATTTAGACGTTTGAACGGAAGAGGATAATTGGAAGACGTACTGAACAAGTGGTTGCCTACACAGTGAACATGTCATTATAGTGGCCATGGTGTTGTTTGGTGCCTTGGCTGGATGACAGGCCAGGTGGGATGAAACAATCTACAATGGCAATCCCAACAGAACCTATTCTTTTCTCCGATATGATACCTCACAGTCGGAGATCTGCAGACATCTCTTTGGAAGGTTGGGTCAAATGAATATTGTGTTAGCCTTGATCGCCCAATTTAAATTGTGGTTTTTCACCCCATGGAATGTCAGATCCCCCCATAGGATAATTCGCGCTACCCTACCTCTATAAAGTTATAAAATAAAGTAGCTGTTAACGAAGCTAACAGTAGTTATCAATGACATGAGTGGGTGCTTATGGTTTTGCACTGCTTGTACCAATATTGTAGCAATATCACGGCGGGGAACACAGAATAAGGCTTCACTCATTGTTCTCATGTTGGGAGTCGGACCCGAACTGTCTAATGGACCGTGGAGAGGATCTGCTGAATGTATTTGATATTAATGGAATTATGAAACATTTTGTAGCCTTTTATGGGGATAAATATTTTTATGTTTTTTAAAACAGAAATATCAAAGGAAATGGCTGTCGTATATTTTTATTGATTAATTTTTGTATTAAATTTGTTTATTTACAGAATGTCGTGATGCTGTTTTATTTTTTTAATAAAAGAAAGCAAGTGGTTGGCAGCTTGCGTTGAAAACACGTCCCGGTTAAGGGAAAAAGACATCTGTATATTAAAGGGAAGTAACTCTTGAATACTTGGCTCAAGTCGATTTGGGCTACGATTTCTACTAGCCAATATATCACATACGTACGTCAAAATACAGAATTGTACGCGGTACCCTAAACGCAGGACGACTCCATATCCCCCAAGCCAAAACCGAAACCGTATGTAGTTGTTACCATTCGCCTGATAGAGAGTGGTCTTGTGCACACCAAATATTCGTTGCTGTCACAGTGTATACTTGATTCTTATAACGCAATCAATGTATTTGATACAACATTATGACAGTTCCGATCAAGCAAACGGCACAAACGGACTTTGAGTACGTTTCTGGATGCTGATTTTGACTTCGGTATATTTCAGTACATTTCTGGGGTTCATTGTATCTGTATATTTTAACAGTATTCCAGTACATGTATATCACAGCTGACTGGCTTACTGTGGGGCGGAACGCTCGAAATGATGCAGCTCTTCGACCATTAATACTTTGGTGAAACAATAAGCACATGTTGCATACTGGGGTTCGAATGCAGTCACATTCCAGGTGTGCTCAAGAGACGCAACTCTTTCAAACGAGCTGCGGCACTCTTCACGAATGGATGCAGTAAGGGCTTAGAGGACATATCTGAGTTTATCGGTTGGGTTTCATGACTAAGGGACTATTCTTTTACGTACGCACGCACAGAAAGGTTCATGATATACTGTCGTCCAAGTAGCAGTACAGCAATTCGCAGATCAGAGTTACGTCCCTTAGCACGTTCGAGAATCCCTTGATATGAAGGTCGCGGGTTCGATCCCCGACCGCGTCATACCAAAAGACGTTAAAATATGGTACTTGTTGGTCCCTGTCTGGCGCTCGGCATTAATGGGTACAACAAGGACTGGTCGGCTCGGAGCCAGTATAATGTGTCTGACTAGGGTATTCATGCTTAACTACGGCATAGTATCTCAGTGAGCTAGCACCAGCTTAAAAGTCTGGGCTAGTACAAGCAGCCACACATACACACGCATGCATGTCGTCATATGAGCGAAATATTCTTAAGTACGACGTTAAACCCCAGTTCACCTCACCTTGATATGGTTTCGAATCCCTGATTCGCTCTTGTAATGTGTCTGTGTTTTGCAGCAGCAAACAAATGGTTGGGAAACGTCTGCGACCTGCATCAGGTAGGGATTTGTCCCACATCAAACTGACACTATGTGATGCGGAAATCAGTGACTCTCACTGGATCTTCATACGTGTTCAGGACCACCTACCACATGACTTCATAACATGTCCTATACCGCCTTACCTTCTGAAGCGGCCTACAAATATACATGGACCTTTTCCCAATGAATCCGCCAACAATAGCAGGTGACTGCTGACAATGAACGAATTCCGATTAGACGTAATTCGTTATTTGATCTGAAGAGATGGGTAACTATCATGCCGTTACGAATCTTCATGATCTTTTGAGATACTTCCATCTCATGGGCACGCCAGTAATTTTATAACCTATGATATACCCTAAATCCCGGTTCGTGCCAGGTTTGTCATACCCGTACTTCCATTCGTGACCAACTCGGGTTATTCCGGGACAAGCCGAATAGCGACTCGTGTCTTCTTACGGCGAAAGGGGCGAGTGGTGACGAATGGCATCGAGAGTCACCACTCGCCCCTTTCTGTAACCTCTAAGAAGTATATACATTGTATATTCTGCACAAGATAAAAGGTGTTTTTCTGTGTGGTGTTTTTATCTTATGCACTCGATTTGACGTGCCGTATGCTACCTAAACTACAGACACGAAAACCAAATTAGGAATAGGCTGATGGCAGGATTATAGTCTGGTAGGATGGGTACAGCATTCAAGTCCCGTGGAAGTTTTGTGATGAAAGAAAGACATTGTGTTTTTTGTATTCATCAGACATGCTAGTTAAATAAAAAGTTTGGTTCCAAGTTGAAATATGGTGCAAATAGTTCTTTTGAGCACTGTACAAAGTGGTTGTGGAAACGGTTGCTTAAAGGTCAGAAGGTCATAATGGGAGAGTTGAATATTTAAAGTTTCAGGTTATTAACTTTATCCAAGTGTGTTTCTCTATTTCATGAAATATTTTATTAAAAGAAAACCCCCAAATATAGTTTTTTAAATTAAAAAAATATATATAATGAACACTCCCTGTCTCAAAATGGCAGCTAGCAGACGAATTTAAGCAGATGTAGGTTTTGTGCATTTTGTAAGTATATGATTGCTTCATTTCATCAACTCAATGTAAATCAAGTTATTAAAGAACAGTTATGTATGAAACAAAAAAGAGATGTTTATTTTTGTTTGGTGAGACTGTCAGTAAGGGAGCAGTCCTTATTTCAAAATGTAATATGTCAATATCAGATTATGATTTATCAATTTCTTATTATTACGCTTGAAGTTTTTCTTCTAAAAGCAGAGTTCTTTGAAAATAGATAAGAATATAATGAAATGATGGGGAGAAAACACTATTTTCTGCTTCACAGTCTGTCAATTAAATCCCTTGAAATATTTTTCAAGTCATCAGATCGAATAACTTTCTAAAATGGTTATGATCTTTGAAAAAAAAGATATACAAATAAATGTGGGGAGAAACTTTTTTAGCAGCAGGATAGGAGAAGACACGGTGTCCATATTTAACTTGTTTGACTTTGGGGATAACAAGAAGGTGTTGATTCCCTAATCTGAGAGATCTAGATGGTGCATAAGCCTGAAAAAGATCTGAGAGTTAGACTGGAGCCGTGTTAGTCATGCACTGGTATGCGAAACATAATAGTTTGAAGGATATTCTTTGTTTCACGGGCAGCCAATGAAGGTCCTTTAGAGTTGATGTGATGTGCTTTTTTCTGGTGATCTGGGGGGTAATGCGAGCAGCTAAATTCTGTATGCATTGGAGTTGGTCAGTGACACTAGATGGAGATCCGACCAAAAGGCTGTTACAGTAGTCCATACGAGATGTGACTAGGCTGAGGCAGAGAGTTTTTGAGGCATCTTTGGTAAGAACGGTCTGGCCTTACTGATATTGTGGAGATGGGAGTAGCAAGTTTTAGTAACATACTTGACGTGTACTGTCATACTTATATCTTGATCGATGACAACACCCAGATCCTTGACAGTGGAAGAAAGAGGACTGATTGCTCCACACACACTAGTAATGTCACACTGCTTGCGTTTTCCAGCCTGTCCCAGAAGAATGGACTCTTTTCTCTTAATTTAATTTCAAGGCATTTGATGACATCCATGAATATCTTCTGGCAACAGTCTATAGCTGACTCTGTGTTTGGTTGAAATAACTTCCACAGCTGCGTGCCATCTGCGTAGAAGTGGTCAAGATTAAGGTTTGCTACAACAGAGCCAAGTGGAACAGTGTAGAGGGTGAAGAGGATCGGACCAAGTCCTTGAGGGACTCCGCACTCAAGCCTAGATGCATTGACACAGACTCACCAACAACAACGGTTTGAGTCTTTTGAGGAGTGTCTGGTGATCAATCGTGTCAAAGGCACTGCTTAGGCCAAGTAATGTGAGCAGGGCCACTTGTCCTGTGTCAATACCACATCATAGGTCATTCGGGATCTTCAGCAGAGCCGTCTCTGTGCTGTGGTGTGCTCTGCAGGCTGATAGGAACACCTCATGGAGGTTATACCAGGAAAGGTCGCCCATGAGACCACTGGAGACTGCACGTTCAATGAGTTTGGATATAAATTCTAAGTTTGAAACAGGCCTGTAGGTTTTTGGATCCTCCTAATCAAGGCTTGATTTCTTCAGATGTGGCCTAGCTAGAGCTGACTTGAGTACACTTGGGACATATCCAGATGAAGTAGAAGAGTTAAAAACCATAACTAATGTTCGTAAATGTCAGTGAAACTATCAATATGAGTAAGAGGCGTGCCATCAAACATTTTTGGAGGAATATCAGCTTCATCCACAGCCGCAGAAGACGAAGTCTTGTCATGAATGTTCTTGGATCTTTTTGTAGAAATAATCCGAAAATGTCTGTGCTATAACTTCATTGTCATCAGATGTCGGAAGTGTCGATTCAAAGTGTTTACTCAAGATACTGAACAAACAAAAGTTTGAACACCAACTTTGGACTTGACTCGTTGGCTTCAATCTTAGAATTGAGATGTTGATTTGTCTGATGACCGTTGTTGAGTGATTTTTGGCTGAAATATACATTTGGCGATGAATCTCCAGGAAATATTGTTTTCCATCTGCGTTCTGCTTTCCTCTTGTCTTTTTTCGCTTGTCGAACTTCAGGTGTGAAGTCCCAAGCAGATGTTTTAGTGACTGGTATGACTCTGTCCTTAACGGGTTCATGTTTGTCTATATAGCAGCTCAGATAGAACTCTATTGTATAGCAGAACGAGACACTCAGCATCAGATGGTTGCTCAAGTATAAGGTCTGAGTTTAGCAAATTGTCTTTAAAAGTATCCATATCCAGGAAGCGCATGTTCCTACAGCGAGTAATCTTCACATTTGGACTGGGTATTGAGAGGTCCAAGCTCACAAAGATATGGAAATGGTCAGAGAGCTGTAGATCCTATACAGGTACACAACTGACACACGCGTCTGAAGCATGGGTAACTATCTAGTCCAGAGTTTGTCCACCTCTGTGGCTTACCTCGGACACAAGTTGTACACAGTTGTGGACTTCAAGGAGATTAATTATTCGTTTAGTGTCATGGTTATCCTTGTTGTCAAAATGGAAATTGAAGTCGCCTGCAATGATAATAGCTACTTCGTCAACTTATCCAATCTGTGCCGAGACGGTGCCGAGCAGTAATTGCTGCCAATGGTGGCCATACAAAGAACTGACTTTGACGCCATCTTGTGGACTCAAGCAAACAGAAACACAACAGTAAAGGCTTTGTCTATAGACGTTTGAATTTTCACCTTTTTACCATTGGGATTACATGAAATAATAGCTCTTAAACTAATGCAAGAAATTCTTCTAAAAAATGGCTAGTGCGTTTCTTTTTTTGAAGAGTATATTTCTGGGTCGCAGTTTCATGTAAAGACCTCTTCTATAGTTGATAAACAGGGTAAAAAGTATATTCCTTTTCATATTGTACTAGTTCTATACAAAATATATGCCTTGTGAAGAAATGGGGGTTTTATTCATCATTATAACTTTTAGAGCTAAAACTGACTCTTTAATGTAAATTTAAGACTAAAATCAAACTAAAAAGATCTGGTGACTTACAGCATATGAGAAATATATTCCGTAACCAAATATGCATGGTATTTGATATTAAAACCATTGTTTTGTTCCGTGTTTTGCAACTTTTTTTCAGTTCCCGGTTAAAATTTTGGTCCACGGCCATCTTGGATTTTGAGCTAAAATATAGCTTTCGCATCAATATTCAGATTGGAACCAAATTGGTTTTTTTAAACTCCTTTAACATATAAACACAAAAGAATATATGATTTGCTTTCATCAAAAACTTCCACGGAATCCCATAAGCTCCTTGACTATCACCGCCCCTGTTCGCGAAGAAGGCTAAGCACATTTTCTAGTTAAGGTATACAGGAATCAAGTCTATAATGACCTTACTATAAAGTAAACACTATAAAGACTTTATAATGAAAAACTTCCTGTGTCTCAATTGAATTTGGAATGTGTTCAAAGGCTGAACGGAAATTTAGTTCTGTTTGAGCACGTACAGCGTCCAAACACTTGAAATAGCTGTCATCTCGAGGCCCAAACACCACCTAAACCCAACATAATACCCATAATCTAAGCACGATTAGACACTAAACGCGTCAAGTTTATTAGACATGAACCAAGCTTGTGTGTACGACCCAATACGACCAAGAAATAGGTAGCAGTGGTACAGTGTTATAAACGTTGTTTACTGTAGTATATATGAAGGTCCTAAAGTTTTTTTTATCCGAAACGTACCTGTGAAGATCCGGGTTAGAATTGGTCTTCAGCAACTCATGCTTGTCGTATAAGAGACACATGTTATCGTATTCAATTGCGTAGCGTAGATCGATGTTGATCACTGGATTGTCTGGCCCAGACTCGATTATTTCCATACCCCCGGCATATACCTGGAATATGCTGAGTGCGGCGTTAAACAACAACACAACCAACCAGACCAACGACCCATTCCGACAGTGCAAGGAAGTCCGGACACGTTGCATGTAATGTCGCACGCCGAGAGTGTCCGAGTGATCATCTGGTCACAGCGTTTCGTCTTGTAACGGCTGTCACGTGCCACCCCCAATCCCCCAGCCCCCATTAAGAAAAGTTAACTACGGCCTTGGTCACAGATGCAGGTTTTAAGGCCACCTTCGTGGATCGAGTGGCAAATATGGCCAACACGTGAGGTTCCAAAACATAGCAACGATAAACAACATGATGTCGGATGAGGGGTTGTTGGAGGTTTTAGCATGTCATTGTAATGCACAGAAAATGTTAAGATTTGTCATACCAAGCGGACCTACCTGACAATGCTCATACTATCAAACGTCGGTATGGAAGCCGAGTGGTTAAAGCGTTCGCTTGTCACGCCGAAGACCCGAGTTCGAATCCCCACATGGGTACAATGTGTGAAGCCCATTTCCGGTATCCCCCACCGTGATATTGCTGAAATATTGCTAAACATAGCGTAAAACCCAACTCACTTACTCACTCACTCATACTATCAACCATTGGTTTTACACCACCTGTGTCGGATGGATCCCAAACCACAGTGATATATTGTCCCTCCCTCTTTTCACCCACCTTTCTTTCTTTTTGCTCGCTACTCTTGACCCCCTTTCTCGCCCTTCACCCACACCTGTTTCTTGGTCGTGGTGAATTATTTCAATTTTCTAAAAAATAGAAATCTGTAGTTTTCAAGCCAAATCCCCTCGCATCCTCAAACACGAGATTAAAAAACGTGTGTTGTAATATACAAATGTCTTCAGTTTATCACATCCCACTTAACAGACACTGAAGTTTTCAAGAATGATGTCAAAAAGACTAACGTCAAATCTCCTCCCCGGTGACCGTCCATTAGGCGCGGTAACGACTGCCACCACTGTCGTCAACTACTGAACGTCATCGTCCACAACGTGTTCCTGTTGTCGGGTATTTTTCCCGCCCTCGCCTACCACCCTCCTTCACTTCCCCTGCTGCTGGTTCTATAATACTCCCAGTGTTGCCTGACAATTAACAGATTTGACGGAAGGTCACAGAAATGAAACAGGTTAACAGCCCATTTTGTCCTCCCACGCAATAATTAGGGCAAAAATGATGAATCAGCAGAATTAAAGATGGATTCGTGGCGAGGTCACCGACCTGACTATTTCGGACGATTGCATAATCAATGTCCGATTTTGGCAGGTTAAGGGCTCGTCTTGCACAATTAACAAATTAGATTTAGGAAACGTTTCAGGGGCGTCTCGATTTCTGAATCCGGCGTGTACCATTATAACCAGGACAATGTGATTATTGACATATTTGTAATTATGGTTCTAGTTTTAGGTTTGGTGATTTAGAACAAGAAGTAATAATTCCAAATGATGTCGGGAAAATATAATAATATGTACTTTGTTCCTGATAATGTTGAGCAACCTTCAACAGAGACGTAAAAAGCGTTTACGGTCTGATCAGTCTGGTTCTCTGACTAGGGTGCGCTTGCTCTACACCCACAGGCTGATGAACGATCGAAGTATTATGCAACTGAGGAAATATTAGATAATTCGTTCTGTATTTCCTGTGAAATGGTTTTCAAGCTACACAACATGTAAAGTTGGCAACATACTATTTATTTGGCTTTATCCGTTTGTCAACCGGGAACCGTTTCTCTAAGAAGGAATAACGTCATAATACTGTATAGCGTTTTTACCAGACATCCAAAATAAGGCAAAATGTGTGTTTGTTAAAAGCAATAAATAAACGTCAGTTTGTACAGTATTTTAGCTATATCAGTCTTAGATGTTTATTGATAAGCGAAACTCACGTCCACAGATATGGTGACAGTGACCAATAATCGCTGTTCGAGATTGACCGTCGTGGCATTCGGCTGTGACCCTCACCTTCATTTCTTTGAGCCACTTTGAGTGTCACGGTGAACGTCAGTTTGAAAATCAACGTGGGCGTCATATGGACATTTTCCCGTTTTTACACATAAATACATACTAACATTTGTATAGCGCCGATATCCAGCTCAGCTCAGCTGCTCAAAGGCGCTGTGTTTTTCCCTCGTTCACTGGATGTCAATCTCAACGGCACATCATATTGTCAATCTCAACTCCCTGGGGTTCATACAACTCTTGCAGCCACTAGGCGCACCGATTTATCGTGGCATTCCCATCCTTACGAGGTACCCATTCACAGCTGGGTGGACTGGAACACATAGTCACAGTACTTTGTCCAGGTTTACTGCACGTTGCTGTACCCGCAACTGGGTGTTTGCACGTATTCATGTGGCCACCATCTGGTCATATACCAACGGATTCGTGGGTTCTTTTAAGTGCACAGGGTTATTATTACACGTCATAATACAACACTCAAATATATGTAAGGGAATGCCCTTTTAAAGTCCGACGTTTTAGCTTAGTGTCGGTCAATAGATGTAACAGTAAATTTATAATAGACGCCAAAGTTGTTGGAATGCGCTGTGTAGAGTTGCGTACCGTTGGCTGGCCAGGAACATGTGACTGTGAGTGGAAAACCCGGTTTTATGTTTATCTGTCAAGTGGTGCACGACCTGCACCCCACTGGGCCATCCTACCACAGTAGCCGAGTGGTTCAAGCGTTCGCCCGTCACGCCGAAAACCCGGGTTTGATTCCCCACATGGTAACAATGAGTGAAGCCCATTGTTGGAGTCCCCTTCGTGATACTGCAGGAATATAGCTAAAAGCGGCGTAAAACTAAACTCACTCACTCATTCCCACATTAAGCTGACAACATAACTGGAACACTTTTCAAAGCGGCGTTAAACCCGACTGACTCACTAATTTTAGTTTTCGCCTGGCAACTGTACCTTGTTCATTAGACCTTGCCAACAAAGGTCCATGGCCAACACCACAATATGTTCCCGAAGTATTAGCAAGACCCTAACCCTATGTTGCCCTATATATTGATGACACGAATCCTGACATTCTTAAACATGTCAGCTAAATGGTTTAGCTCAGCAAAGACGCGAACACAAGGGCAGTGTGTAGTTTCAGGGATCTATGGCACTCGCTTAGCCGCATATCAATGCTACGATCAGGCTAGATTTCCGTGCAACACTTATGTAAACTACAAACAATTGAAACAGTGTGAACCTAAATGTGTTTGGGTACTTGACGGATATAATTGAATAAACGAGGATTAAGTTGTCAAATAACCTTTGGTCTGCATCACTCACTGTACAGCGTTAATTAGCCGTATCGATCTCTGTTTCAGGGTGGAGGTTTCAATCGATACCCAATATTTCCAATCAGATCAATAGAGCACTGTCACATACATTATACTGCCGAGGGAATGATTATTCGTGGTAATCCTTTAATCCACTCAGTTCAGCGTTAAGCAAGCGATAGACACGCCCGTGTAACGTTAGTCGTTAAACACCTAGCGTGACGTCAGAGCTTGCGAGTTCTAAATGTTTGATTTATAACCTTAGACTGCTGTAGGCGATATTCGATATCGGCACACACCTACAGCAATTAGATTCTCATTAATGAATTAATATAGATTACACGCTCCTGTCACTGATGCGACTTGTAACATTGACAAAATATACATTGCAATAAAACATACTCAGCAGTTTGGCATGCTTACGACACCAAGTCTCTTTGTAAGTGTGCACTACAAAGCACTATTGCGACGACCAACACTGATGCCATGGACTCTGCAATAAAATCTACTCCACAGATGGGCACCCTCACGGCAGGTGCAGATGAGGGTCGTGTCCAGTTAACAGTGACCACGGAAGTAATTAGTACTGTGACGTCTTCTCACAGGCTCTGGGAACGAGTTTACAAAGTTTCTAAGTTTTGTTAATGTAACAGGGGCGGTTGGATAGCCTAGTGGTTAAAGCGTTGACTCGTCACGCTAAAGATCCGGGTCCGACTCCAAACATGGGTACAATTTATGAAGCCCATTTCTGGTGTCCCCCGCTGTGATATTGCTAATAGCGGCGTAAAACCATACTCACTCACTCACTGAACTCACGCACCAACATAAACACGCTCAAACATACACAAACGCACACAGACACATTCAAACACTCAAACATTCATATATTCCCACAAAGACACTCACACAGTTTCGCACATACTGACACACACGCACAATTATACTTGTACATGCACAATCAATCCCACAAACGTACACACTGGCACACACTCCAAAGAACACAGACGCATTCACATATTCCCATACGGACGCTCACACAGTTTCGCACAAACATACTAACACACACGCACGCGCACAGTCAAGCGCACAAACTTACACACAATAATTCACATTCACACACGTATCAGCACAAAACACACACACGCACGCGCGCGCAACGCACGCGCGCAGGCACGTAGTTGTGTGCATGTGATAATCTTTCATTTCCATCCCTTCACGTCGCTACTACTACAACTACTACTACTGCTGTTACAACTACTGCTACTTCAAGTAAACCATTAAGAATGAATAATGGCTCAATGTGAGAGGTCATCCTCTACGCAGTTAAGGAGGGACAATCCAACATTAATTGTTATAAATGACATAACATGAGCAGGTGAGACCACTTAGAGGAACAGACACAACACTATTAGTCTCGATCACATACCGGGGTCTGGAGAAGATTGTAACGTGAAGTGTAAGCGGTACTTGTCAGGTAAACTGTGCACCTGCAGCCGATCACGTCAGGCGACCAGACAGCCCCCCCTAGCAGACTTCAGACGGAGGGCTGGCAGAAGCTGAAACACCCTAACGCAGCAACAGTTAGGGGGACTGATCGAGGTGTCATCAGGTGAGTGATGGGCTCGTTGTTCAGGCGTTCCCGGGGACGTTGTTTAGGCTATACCAAATTGATTATTTGTGGACCCGCTGCTGCTTTGGTGGTAAATGAGGTTACCTAGCTATAAAACTGTATACACGAGAGGAGCTACCGTAACAAGGTTAGACGCAGCTAACATCCATGAACCCTACATATCTACTCATAGGTGATGCATTCATCAAATGATCTGACACAATAAACATAGATAACCCAGCGGGTCAAATTAGGATAATTAATGTATTTGTATGACGAATGTGTTCTTTGAAAAATATGTTTTACTGAGTAAACAATCTAATGAACAGATACTCATTTAAAGAAGATATTGTTAATTCGGGGGGAACGATCGCGACTTTCTCGTATGTAGCGTGAGTGAGTGAGTGAGTGAGAGAGAATAAGAGAATGAATTAGTGAGGGACAATCGTATGGCCAAACCAAACAACCTGCTCCGTCATAAGTTTGTATGAGGTTTTTTTTCAATTAGATCTACGATAATTGTGATATTGTTTGATTCTTTCTGTTAACATGGAGAAATCTAAAATGAGACGTTAGTTATGGTCGCATGTCGTTTTACAGCGGGTCACCTGTTCCCAAACAAATCGATAGCTGTGACACAGTGTTTGTATATATACCTTCCTACGTGCAGAAACAATTTCTAAATTAATACTTAATTTCTTTTACAACACCTCAAACATTGTTTCAAATATCTAAACCTTGCAGATACAAAACCAGCGACCTTACAGCAACATATCAATGACCTTACCTCGACATTAGAGTTACGATGATCGTAAGCCTAAAGTATGGTAGTTGCGATCACCATAACGCTAATATGGTTTTGTTGAACGACCCTGGGCATAAGGTGATCGTAACTCCCATACCTTATCATAGACTTACGATTGTCGTAGCGGTGTGGTTCCTTTGTACAACGGTACCCTGGTCATGACCAAAACGATCTAAGCGTATAAGGGGATCGTAACTACCATACTTCAACATAGACTTATGATTGTCGTAGCGGTGTGGTTCCTTTGTAAAATGGTACCCTGGGCCAAGATTTTCAAAGCTCTCTCAGCGCTAAGGTAGTCGTAAGTTAATATTAATGTATGGCACTTATGACTATCTTAGCGCTAAGAGAGCTTTGAAAATCTGGGCCCTGGTCATGACCAAAACGATCTAAGCATGAGGTTATCGTAACTACCACAGCGTAACATAGACTTACGATTGTCGCAGCGGTGTGGTTCCTTTGTACAACGGTACCCTGGTCATGACCATAAGGACACGCTGGACATTACAAAACAAATGTACAACATGAGAATTAAACAAACACTAAATCTTGCCAATACCTTGTGGTGAACCATTTAAGTAATAATATAGAAAAATATAACTAAGAGTAACGTGTATGGAACAGGACAAAAATTCCGCACAAAAGACCATTGCGGTAAACATGTCTAGGTCAGGTCTACTGAAAGAATGTTATGTTGTCTGTGGTTTCACGTAAGTGGAAGTGTGGGCAGCCCAGTGGCTTAACGCGCAAATCGCACTTCAGAGTTGCATGAGTTTGCGCTGTCAGAAACCTGTGATTTGGGGTTCGAATTTCTAGGTTTGTTACCGCCATACCTGTGCTCGTGGGTTTCACTAAAGCGGTAAACGTCGTAATATAATTAAGATAGTGTTCAAAGCGGCGTAAAACCACACTCACTTGGATGGTGAAAAGATAGCTTGTAATGTGAGCAACGGACCCGCCTTGTCTCAACCCACGCTGATGCAAGACTTCCTACAGAATATGGAAGTGGAGAATCTGTGCACAGACTACATCCACAACACGTTCTGTCATCACAGAACCGCAATCTAGGTTGATTAAGGAGAACATATATAAATTCAAGGCATATTAAAACAGTGAAATGTCTGTGAATCTTTACATAGCACTTAAAGATTTGTTTTAGATTTGCAATACAGTCCAATGACCCTAAAAGAGCAATTAACCTTGATATGTACATTGTAGACATATCTTGCTTTCAGCACATGTCATGCAATACTTCGCTTTATTTTGATAACACATTTTCAATGATATATTTATCTTGTTTTCGTTATGATACCAGGCAGTAATGTGTGTACATTAGGCAGGTTTCTTGTCACATAAAACAGATATACCACACCTGTTTTACTGATGTGAACGTCACACCCACACCCACGAAACAAACCTTCCTTGATGTGATTTCATAAACTGGCAGATAAATATGGGTAAAAGGTTAATGTAGATACCTCTCTTTGATACAGTCGTTTGATCAATATCAAAATGTATTTAAAGACTCTTCCACCTAACTGATATTATCAAGACCATGACCTTTGCAACACAACAGTTAATAACGGAGGTTTGAATATGTGAGCGTGTGAACAATACTTGGGAGATGCTGTTGGGAAGAATGATTGCCTACCATGAATAGGAACATGACAATTAAACCCTTTTTCGAGACAAACGTCTGTTGGATTAGTTACGACGAAAACGGTTCCATTTGCCTTGTGTGCGAGCAAATAATTACAGTGCGTTTGTTGCAGATCCGAGCATACGCTCGTTGTAGTTACGATCAGGATCAGTTAGAAATGGTCTTCAGCAACCCATACCTGGCGTAAGAAGCGACTAACAGGATTGGGTGGTCAGGCACGATGACTTGGTTGACATATGTTATGATCGTATCCGAATGGCGAATATCGGTGCTCATGGCAAACAAACAAACAAACAAACAAACAAACAAACAAACAAACAAGTAAGCAGACCAACCAACAAACAAGCAAGCAAGCAAGCAGACCAACCAATAAACAAGCAAGCAAGCAAGCAAGCAGACCAACCAACAAACAAGCAAGCAAGCAGGCCAACCAATAAACAAGCAAAGCAAATCAACAAACAAAACAAAGCAAGCAGACCAACCAACAAACAAACAAGCAACCAACAAACAAGCAAGCAAGCAGACCAACCACACAAACAAGCAAGCAAGCAAGCAGACCAACCAACAAACAAGCAAGCAAGCAGACCAACCAACAAACAAGCAAGCAAGCAAGCAAGCAAGCAGACCAATCAACAAACAAGCAAGCAAGCAGACCAACCAACAAACAAGCAAGCAAGCAAGCAGACCAATCAACAAACAAGCAAGCAAGCAGACCAACCAATAAACAAGCAAGCAAGCAAGCAAGCAGACCAATCAACAAACAAGCAAGCAAGCAGACCAACCTAAACAACCAACCAACAAACAAGCAAGCAAAACAAGCAAGCAAGCAGACCAACCAACAAACAAGCAAGCAAGCAGAATAAACAAGCAAGCAACAAACAAGTATAAGCAAGCAGACCAATCAACAAACAAGCAAGCAAGCAGACAACAAATCAACAAACAAGCAAGCAAGCAGACCAACCAACAACAAGCAAGCAAGCAAGCAAGCAGACCAATCAACAACAAGCAAGCAAGCAAGCAAGCAACCAAAACAACAAGCAAGCAAGCAGACCAACCAACAAACAAGGCAAGCAAGCAAGACCAAGCAAGACCAAGCAAGCAGACAACCAACAAACAAGCAAGCAAGCAAGCAAGCAGACCAATCAACAAACAAGCAAGCAAGCAAGCAGACCAATCAACAAACAAGCAAGCAAGCAAGCAAGCAAGCAGACCAACCAACAAGCAAGCAAGCAAGCAGACCAACCAACAAACAAGCAAGCAAGCAGACCAATCAACAAACAAGCAAGCAAGCAAGCAAGCAAGCAAGCAGACCAACCAACAAACAAGCAAACAGACCAACCAACAAACAAGCAGTTTCGATCAAGAGAAGTCTTGTATATATAGCAGTGATGTTCACTGATGTTACAAAACAGTGACGTTCGTTGCAACTACTTCAAACAGTGACGTTCATTGCTCTTTTGTTCGTTTCTGTTCCGCTCAAACAGTTCTGCTTGTTGCAGTAACGCCGAAACGCTTAATTTCGTTTCAGTTACGTTCAAAGTTGTCATAATCTGTCAGATACTGGCTGAAAGATACTTTTGTAGCAGATGCATATAATGCAGTTTAGGGGATGTATTCTGTTGAACAAATACCACCAAAAGAAATGTATTATGTTTATAGTGGTACTCATAATATTGAGAAAAAGCTGTAGTTCCACGGAAAGGGACAACATTTCTGTTGATTGTCATTGATCGTGGCAGCGATAATGATAAAACCAGTGATAGTGGTAGGGAAGGTCACATTGACAGTGGTAGTTGTCAAACACGTTTATTGTCAAACACCGTTTGACCTGTGAAATGAATGAATCATGCGAGGTCACGAGATGAGATAGATTTGTTGTGAGTGAAAGCGGTAAAGGCAATGGTGATAGTGTCGGTCTCATTGGCAGTTGTAGTGATAGTGTTATTGTTAGTTATGGTAGTAGTGTTAGTTGTAGTGGTCGTGTAATGGACAGTTATGGTAGTAGTGTTAGTGGTCGTATTACTGGCAGTTATGGTAGTAGCGTTAGTATTGGTGTAATGGACAGTTATGGTAGTAGTGTTAGTTGTAGTGTTATTGGCAGTTATGGTAGTAGTGGTAGTTGTAGTGGTAGTGTTATTTGCTGTTATGGTAGTAGTGTTAGATGTAGTGTTAGTGTTCTTGGCTGTTATGATAGTAGTGTTAGATGTAGTGGTAGTGGTAGTGTTATTGGCAGTTATGGTAGTAGTGTTAGTGGTAGGGTTATTGGCAGTTATGGTAGTAGTGTTATTGGTAGTGTTATTGGAAGTTATGGTAGTAGTGATAGTTGTAGTGTTAGTGTTATTGGCGGTTATGGTAGTAGTGTTAGATGTAGTGTTAGTGTTATTGGCTGTTATGGTAGTAGTGTTAGATGCGGCAATCATAGTCAGTTAAAATGGCAGTTGTGGTAGTAATAGTGGTAGTGTCAAGTCCACATCGCTCAAGTGGTTGCTGCCACTTTTAAGCAGAGTATTGTGAAGAACATTTTGCAACAAAATACATTCATTATTTCTCTCCCAATAGTTGTGATTTCAAGATAACATTTGACCCGACTTATCTATTGTGTGTTTAAAAATGTGTTGCGATATAACGATGGTAAATCTTCTAAAAATAGTTGATGAACGATTCTCTGAATGAAGTTTCCAAAAAATCAATAACAATATGAGCAGTGGAGTAGTAAGAATTGGCTGAATATGAACATAACATTATTATGTGCCTTTCATGTTTATTGTGTCGGCGACAAGAAGCTGTTCAGTGGCAAGGGAGGGACAGAATATTGATTGATGAAAACCCAAGTGGTACCAGGACTGACATAAACACAGCAGGGTAAATTGAACAAATATACATAAATACTTTCATTCATCATGTCGTACCACAATCCTAATTGAATATATCGATTGATAAGTTACCCGATATCTTGGTTTTGATAAACCTTCAGTATCAGATCATTGTTGTGTGAGGGGGCTCGTAAATACATAGCATCCACTTCCGCGAACCACCTAAATGGATCTATGAAGGTATAGGGGCAATGACGAAACGACTGACTTCTCATTTTGAAGCTATAGTAGCAAAGAAAAATAAGTTCACATTTTGAAACTATTCTAGCAATGAAGATAAACGGCTGACATCACATTTTGAAGCTATAGTAGAAATGAAGAAATGACTGACATCACATTTTGAAGCTATAGTAGCAGTGAAGAAATGACTGACATCACATTTTGAAGCTATAGTAGCAATGAAGAAATGACTGACATCACATTTTGAAGCTATAGTAGCAATGAAGAAATGACTGACATCACATTTTGAAGCTATAGTAGCAATGAAGAAATGACTGACATCACATTTTGAAGCTATAGTAGCAATGGAGATATGACTGACATCACATTTTGAAGCTATAGTAGCAATGAAGAAATGACTTACATCACATTTTGAAGCTATAGTAGCAATGAAGAAATGACTGACATCACATTTTGAAGCTATAGTGGCAATGAAGAAATGACTGACATCACATTTTGAAGCTATAGTAGCAATGAAGAAATGACTTACATCACATTTTGAAGCTATAGTAGTGGCAATGAAGAAATGACTTACATCACATTTTGAAGCTATAGTGGCAATGAAGAAATGGCTGACGTCACATTTTGAAGCTGTAGTAGCAGTGAAGAAATGACTGACTTCACATTTTGAAGTTATAGTAGCAATGAAGAAATGACTGACATCACATTTTGAAGCTATGACTGACATCGGCAAGCAAGAAATGACTGACATCACATTTTGAAGCTATAGTAGCAATGAAGAAATGACTTACATCACATTTTGAAGCTATAGTGGCAATGAAGAAATGACTTACATCACATTTTGAAGCTATAGTGGCAATGAAGAAATGACTGACATCACATTTTGAAGCTATAGTGGCAATGAAGAAATGACTGACATCACATTTTGAAGCTATAGTAGCAATGAAGAAATGACTGACATCACATTTTGAAGCTATAGTAGCAATGAAGAAATGACTGACATCACATAGTTTGAAGAAATGACTGACATCACATTTGGGCAATGAAGAAATGACTGACATCACATTTTGGCTAGTTATAGTAGCAATAAAGAAATGACTGACATCACTGATTTTGAAGCTATAGTAGCAATGAAGAAGACTATACTGACATCACATTTTGAAGCTATAGTGACGATGAAGAAATGACTGACATCACATATTGTAGCTATAGTGGCAATGAAGAAATGACTTACATCACATTTTGAAGCTATAGTGGCAATGAAGATATGACTGACATCACATTTTGAAGCTATAGTAGCAATGAAGAAATGACTGACATCACATTTTGAAGCTATAGTAGCAATGAAGATATGACTGACATCACATTTTGAAGCTATGCTGGGCAATGAAGAAATGACTGACATCACAGTTTGAAGCTATGCTGGGCAATGAAGAAATGACTGACATCACAGTTTGAAGCTATAGTAGCATTAAAAATGTGTTGCGATATAACGATGGTAAATCTTCTAAAAATAGTTGATGAACATATTGTAGCTATAGTGGGAATGAAGAAATGACTGACATCACAGTTTGAAGCTATAGTAGCTATGAAGAAATGACTGACATCACATTTTGAAGCTATAGTGACGATGAAGAAATGACTGACATCACATTTTGAAGTTATAGTAACAATGAAGAAATGACTTACATCACATATTGTATCTATAGTGGCGATGAAGAAATGACTGACCGAACATTTGGAAGCTGTAGTGTCACCAGATAGGGCTCTTCACGGTCCAGTGGGCATAGGGTCTTCCCCGGTACTTGCTGTCCAACGGTCGGCAAAGCTTGGCATCTGGATTGGGGTTTCATAAGGGAATTTGTTGTCCAAAGAATTTATTCACTAACAGTTAAATGACATACATTCTTCATGCATAGTATTTTTATAGGTTATCTCATATGTGTAGGCAAGCTTATTGATGTATGAAAGGCTGTTTTAGTTTTAAGCAGTAGCGGGGGTATTTATATAGGACAATTTAGATATTTGTCGTGCAGTTAAGGTTTACCAACTTATGAACTGTACATATCTGGTTGTAAATGTTCATTCGTACTTTTGGGTAGCTTATGTTCAGCACAGGGGCGGTCGGTCAACCTAGCAGTTAAAGCGTTCGCTCGTCGCGCCGAAGACCCTGGTTCTGTTCTCCACATGGATACCAGTTGTAAAGCCCATTTCTGGTGTTCCCGCCGTGATATTGCTGGAATATTGCTAAAAGCGGCGTAAAACACACTCACTCACTCACAATATTTAGCACTGTATTTTGGTACTTACATCTCTCAGTTTGGTTTTGTAGACAGTGAAAACACAGAACATATATTCCCTGGCTCATTTAGGGGACCCTGCTAAATAGGCCGACTGCTTTCTCTAACTTCCATACGGTGGGTGTACGAACCCTAGAACTATCAAGCGTAACTTTCGCCAGACATTGCGAGACCGTTACGGGTCGCAGTGTTAATTGGTAGTCAGGTCGAAACTTAATTTCGCTGGTAAGTAGTTAAAGTTATTCTTGTACTGACTTACATCTTTCGCTTTACTGAGACTGGTCTCAGCAGACTTGCTGCCAATGCATCTTGTCGATTATCTTGTGATATGTTCTTTCAAACCTGTAGGACATATAATTACAGGTGACCTCTCCAGTGTTAACAATAACCACCCGACCAGTCATCTGACCAATAAGAACCGCTCGTAAAAGAGAAACTGCGACTGGTTGATGCAACCTGAAAAAGGTTAAAGTGCAGTTGACAGTTGCAGGCTCTACGATAAACATTTAAAACGGAAGACTTTCCACGGCAACGGGGAAGGAGTGCCTGGTAATTTCTGACCGTCTATTAGACATTCTAGAAATTTCTCCAGTTGAATTTTCAAATTTTGAACCGAGAACTTTTTTTAAGCGTGGTCGTTAATGGAACTCGTCGCTTGGAAACTAGTGTCGTAACACTCGATGAAGCTGCCCTCTGGTGGGCTGATGTCGACTTCCTACTAAGCATTTAGTGGTCGGTCAAAGATCGGAAGGGTCGTTCTGATGTGAACTTACTGGTGTCTCTTAAGAATATTGTTTAGCGGTATTGGGAACTAAAATTTGATCTTCAAGACAATGAACTATCTTCTTCAAATGCTCTAGTTATACATAAAAATGTCCGTGAGATAATCCCAAAGGGATGAATGAACCTTAAGGTATAGTTACAACGAACCCAGGAGTTGGCGCTCTGCACAGCAAAATGAGCGGTTTTGACGATCGGACAGCCTGTTTAGAAACTGAAAAATCTGATCGTTCCTGAAATTAATGATCCAGTATATTTTGAGTCGCAATACACCCAATGACATGTTGAAATAGACATGCGAGTGTTTGTGTGTAGAACTGCGTGAAGCCAATCTAATTAGTTTGTACTCGTGTTATTTCATATCTTTTCAATGAAGATTTCAGAGAAAACAAGATGATTAAATATATATCAGACTAGGATGGGCCATTTAAATGATCGCTCTTATTAAATCAATTCATCAAAAGAATAACGCATTGCCAGTTAACCCTTTTGATGGCGACGTAGCAAGAAGGTTGTCTGAAACTGGAGTTCATTGGGTTCGTTGGTAGGAACTGTGTCTGACATCCTCCGTTGGATCTGAATATGCGGATATAGAAAAGGACATTTATGAATGTACAACAATAAAGATGTGAGGTGAAATTGGGTTTTACGTCGTGCTTGAGAATATTTCGCTCATATGACGACGTGCATGCCTGTGTATGTGTATGTGTATGTGCGGCTGCTTGTACTAGCCCAGACTCAAGCTGGTTTTATAGTGCTAGCCCACTGAGATACCATGCCGCAGTGAAGCATGAATACCCCACTCAGACACATTATACTGACTCCGAGCCGACCAGTCCTTGTTGTACCCATTAATGCCGAACGTCAGACAGGGACCAACAAGTACCATATTTTAACGTCTTTTGGTATGACGCGGTCGGGGATCGAACCCGCGACCTTCCGAACTCCGGGCGGACGCTCTAACCACTCCACCACGGAAGCGGTCCCAACAATAAAGAATATCATCATTTCATGGGTGACTATTACAGAGATTTGTTTTGGTGTTGTACTTTTTAACAACAAGCGGTTGCTGTTGCTGTTGTTTAACACCGCACTATATTACAGCTATATGGCGTCAGTCTGTAAATAATCGAGTCATCATCATATGTATCGATCTTCGCTAATGGGAATCGATGACGTGTGTCAACCATGTTAGCAAGCCTGACCTCTCGATCCTTTAGGCTGCCTCTTACGACAAGCATGGGATGCTGAAGATTTGTTTTGCAACAGAAGGTTTGTTTTATATGATGGGTTTCACTTGATACGTCTTTCATTTCATCTTCTATAAAACACAACTCGCTAGAAATAGTTTTGATATTGATTGCATAATAAACAAATCTGGAAAACAATTTCCGAGATCTATTTGCGACCATACCGCCTATCATTCGCGACAATTATGACCCAATACCCCGAAAACACCAACAAATGACAATTTGGCGCCCCCTCTGTCGGATTTGAGACTACTTTTAGACAGAATGAAATGAGTCAATATTTTGCGTGAGTCTGCAAAGATTTACCGGATGAAATGTATAATGTTCCCTAACCTTAAAAAATATAGACAGCAAATGCACGGTTCTTAACAAAGTGAATTATGAAAATAATTGATTAAGATGACAGAAGAAGAAAACATCAATATCTAAATCCAGAAATAAATAACATTAAAAATATTGTATATTTATAATTTCCCCGTAGGGGATACGGACTACGGAATGAGCGGTTTGACGTCACAATTATTTTTATCAGAGTCGTTTTGTAATAACTGGGGCTGATTTAAATATTAATTCAATTGTCTTTATGTAACTATTATAATTTTAGTCAGTATATCTTTACATTGCACTCGTCGATTACAATTCTCTCAGTAATGTTACCCGTGAAGATCCCGGGTTAGAATTGGACTTCAGTAACCCATGCTTGTCGTAAGAGGCGACTAACGGGATCGGGTGGTCAGGCTCGCTGACTTGGTTGACACATGTCATCGTATCCCAATTGCGTAGAACGTTGATTATGCTGTTGCTCACTGGATTGTCTGGTCCAGACTCGTTTATTTACAGACCGCCGCCATATAGCTGGAATATTGCTGAGTGCGGCGTAAAACTAAACTCACTCACTCTAAGTAATGGTGAATACTCAGTTATCTTTGCAGTGTAATGTGAGTGGGTGAGGTGAGAGTTTAGGTTACATAGGAAGTATTTCAGCCATGTCTTGACTAAAACAAATTACACATTCGTAATACATACAATTGAATTATAAAAACCTGAAGGGCAGTGAAAACATCTACAAAATCACAGATTTAGTTTTAAAAATAATAATCATGTAAATCTAACACTTTAAGACCATACAATATAAAAACGGACTAAAGGTCGCCAAGAGCTGAAGGTTGATCATAAGGAACCGTGGCAGTATAATGTGTGTGCATGGCAAATCGGGTTTCCTGTGCATATACTTTTGTTGTGCTCAGTTTAATCAATCTATCGATCTCTGTATTGGAAGCCATAGCTTAGTTAATCAAAGTAATCATACCTTCCTGTCAACGTACGAAAACTCTTCGGATCTGATGAGTGAATGAGTGAGTTTTACGCCACGTTTAGCAATATCCCAGCAATATCACGACGGGGGACACCAGCAATGTGCTTCACACTTTGTACCCATGTAGGGAATTCGACGTGACAAGCGAATGGTTTAAACACTAGGCTAAAGGAAGAAAATACACACTTTACACACACGCACGCAAACACACACCGAATAGCTGAAGCAGATACCATAACAGTATCTCTGGGCGAAGGATTGAGTTATGGCACCCCACCTACGCGTATCTAAATAAACTATCTAACATTAATATTGTAATCGACACTCTCCCAATGTTTGTGTTTTAATTAACTAATTACCCTGCTAATGATGTACGTGGCGAGCAGATAACGGCGGCGTTATTTCTGTCAGATATATATAGCACAATACATGATCCTGAATGAAGAAACGTGCCCTCTCCATTACGTGTTGCAGATGTTGTACCAAGGCAGGCTAAGGCCAGATGCAATGTTGAAGAACGACCACGAACGTATATATTTATTGTAGCTTTATTCAACAACACACAATATAATAATAAGATAACACATTAAACATAAAATGTCTAGAGTAGTATAGTAATGAGTAACTACACATAAAACCGCCATAAAGCCATCATAAGTTTTTAGTGAGTGACTTTATTTTTACGCCGCACTCATGACGTTGATCGGCCGCACTCTGCAATATTCAAGCTATAAGTCTGTAAATAATCGAGTCTGACTTTTATTATCACACGGCTGTAGTACATGGAAAGTGGTCCCACTAACTCTGATCTATGAACAAATACTGAATGTTATCGTGACTGTAACCGATTGAAGATATCAGATTGTATGCTCAAGTGGTTAAAGTGTTTTCACTTTTGTAAGTGTGCATTGTTGTCCGGAGTTGCTGTTTTACGCGATTGACATTTTGCATTGTCTGTGTACAGGCTTTGGTCGGCGGAACATATGTGTGAGATATAAACATAGATACTCTTTCATCTGTTATGCATCGTGAACCAGGCATCCGTTAATGGTTGCATGAAATGTTTTCCTTGTTATATTGTATTGGCTCGCGAGGTGAAAACACAGTTGTCAAGATTCCAGTATTGATTCCATATACAGGATTGCAACAATGTTTTGACAAGATACTCTGTCTATGATCTGATGATGTTAACGTCGCTTCTTCTTTGATGCAGTCTTTTAGCGACTGTGTGTGTATGGGTTTGTGTCTTTCTCTGTCTCTCTCTGTCTCTCTCTCTGTCTCTCTCTGTCCAGACAAACCAATGAATGCAGTTTGACCCGATAAAGGACGATACACTGACCTAATATAATATAATAATGTTCAGATAAATTATCAGTGGACATGAAACACCTCTGGCACAGCGAATGTCATACTCATATATTGTTCTCCCCTGCGAGAACAGGACCGAAAGATTGGAAAACTTTTGTACCACAGTAAAATATGCTATAGTGAGTTTGAAAATGTTTGGCTTGATTGCTGTATGAGACAAAGGTAATCAAACAGACTAGTGGCTGAGAGAGAGAGAGGAGAGAGAGAGAGAGAGAGAGAGAGAGAGAGAGAGAGAGAGAGAGAGAGAGAGAGAGAGAGAGAGAGAGAGAGAGATATTTTCTTATACACCCCAGCCAGCCATCCTACCATCTATCTATTAAACTATGTAGAGGCTAACCTAGTACTTACAGAGTTCATCTATTGTCATCGTCTTCAAGTGATGCTATCAGACAGGTTATGATAAAGCGACATAATCCTTTCCACAATCTCTATCAAAGGAAAGGATACTCAGGAATACTCATAGTTCGTTATAAACTTACAGAACATATATACAGTACGTGTGTTGTGTAATTCCAATCTCCAAGAGCAGTCCATGATACTAACACTACCGTGTAAAACGATCGTGAGCTAACCATGCATAATTTGCTGTAATTCATAATTGACGGTCGAAGACATTATCAGCAACATCCGTTATGATGTAAAACCATGTCGAGGATAATTGACCTAACGAATGTTGACATTAGTACTGTCAGTATTTGACACAAGGTAGGACCATTCTCAAAATCTTCAAAAGACCTTCAGAATATCTAAGAAATATATTTAGAAGTACTATTATACTTGTAAAGGAATCCCAGGTTTTCGCCCTTTATGACATCTCGTTTGCTCATTTTCCTCAATAGAGGAAGCTGTTGACGCTGGCTCGCAAAGTAGTTATAATAATTTCCCCTGTCGGTAAAACATCACCCACGATGTATTGACATTCTAATTTTACCCCTATTAATATGATAGGGTATGCGTTATTACAGCTAAATAACTCATCTCGGAATGGGATGGGTAAAAATCTTGTTTTGTTTTTCACGATATTATGTTTCATGAAACCATGCTTTTAAAAAGAAGTACTAGCTTCTTTGGCCTCTCATTGCAATGATAGTTACAGTTTATATACTGCAGGAACAATGAATGAGGACTTCCATTGTATTTGATGTCTTGAAACATCCACTCTTCGTCCAGTCAATTTATTTTGTTTGTTTCTAATCTTTGGCAGCAGTCATCTACAATCCAGCAACATAGCATCAGTCTATAAATGAGTGCGACCAGACAAACCAGTGACTGACATCATGAACAACGGCCTATACCATCAGGATATATGGGAGCATACGCTTACCTTCTCGCGAACACCTGGCCCATCACTATTTCATAGTGATTCATAAACACATGCTCTGTCATCGTTGGACCCGATTTGTTTACAAACAACATCTTTGTCACGATATGGCTGAGATATTGCCGATGTGACGTTAAATACTCACTCACTCACTACAAACAACATCGTACAGCTGTAATACTGCTGAAACAAATATCTGCTCATGATATAGTCACAACTGTACAATCGACTCTACTTTTGGCAGAGATTTCTTATGAATGTGGAAAGGGTTTTGTCGCTTCTATTCCGATCTTCATCTTAGACATACTACCCCCACTGTCTTCTCCACGTGTCAATATGAGTGCGATCAAGAAATGATATAGAACACACCTTACTCCCTTCTTCTACATACAGCTATTTCAGAAACAGAAACCACATGTATCAAATTATAAGCTCTTATAATACTGTACTCTGACAATCTTTGAATGTGAGAAGATCAAACGATTCGATCAAATTTAGCTTTTTTAATGTGAACTAAGAACAGTTAAACTATGACCCATGTAGGAGACAGCCTTAAAACACTAGCATTTATGACATAAAGAGTGAGTGAGTGAGTATGGTTTCACGCCGCTTTTTTTGCAATATTCCAGCAAAATCACGGCGGGTGACACCAGAAATTGGCTTCACACATTGTACTCATATGGGTAATCGAACCCGGTTCTTCGGCCAACGCTTTAACCACTAGGCTACCCCACCACCCTATGGTATAAAGAAGTGCTGCTACTACACGAACATAGTGGCAGTAACGTTAGAAAGAAGAGTGGTAATGTTAAAAAGCAGTGCTAAGACTACTAAAACACAGCTAATGTAATATTAGAAAGAAGGGCTTACTCTACCCTGACATGGTTCATGTAATATAAGAAAGAAGTGCTTACTCTACCCTGACACGGTTGATGTAATATTAGAAACAAGGGCTTACTTTGCTCTAACACAGTTGGTGTAATATAAAAAGAAGGGCTTACTCTGAATTCTAATACGGTTGATGTAATATTTGAAAGAAGGGCTTACTCTGCTCTAACACAGTTGGTGTAATATAAAAAGAAGAGCTATTTCGATTATTCGAAGTAACATTCAGTTGGGCATAAACGACAAAATAGCGGAGAATATTATAGAAATTGCGTACTAAAAATCAATGAGTAAACCTAGGCGCAGTATTATTCGTTACACTGCTATACTCAGTTCTGAGCCTAAGTTCACTTTGACTTGTGATGACATAATGTGTTATCGGAAAGGGAAAACATGTCCTGCTTTACCCTAAGTGCCCACCCTCACACAATTTATCTACAGACTCACAAATAACACTCTTGCAGTGGCCTAACGAGAGAAATTGATATTTGATTACGCATGAAAAGGAGCGAATAAGAAAACTCAATGAAAGTTTTTGAGTGCCAGCATTAGATACATCATGAAAACAAATTACTCAAGGAACTCGCAAAGCAGGGTAATAGTGAACATCAAAGGCAATGAACATAGGAGTTCCATTTCTAAACATGGCAAATAAACTGGGATCGGTCACAGCGGAGTCAAGGATGAGACTTCTATCATCAAGTATAAAATCAAAAGCAATTTGTGATGCAGTGCTGAATATGTAATCATCGAGAGAAACATCCTGGACAATTTGGTTATTTATAAAACGATGACGTATACCAAGTAAGGTGTTGACTACACTGGGTCTGGATAATGCACTGATAAATTACAACGTCTTGTCAGTCTGCAAACTTTTTATAACCACAAATCCAAATTATCGGGTGATGAAATACTTTTTAACCAAGTGTTTCCGGTTTCTACAGAGGGGTAAATGTATAACGCCAACGTCACAAAATAATCAGAGACAATTACCTACCGGAACAGATTCCATTGGGTGAACAGGCAATGTAGTGATGAGTGAGTGAGTGTCTGAGTGTTTTTTTCGCCGCGCTCAGCAATAATCCAGCTATATGGCGGCGGTCTGTAAATAATCGAGTCTGGACGGACAATCCAGTGATCAACAGCATGAGCATCGATCTACGCAATTAGGTTACGATTACATGTGTCAACCAAGTCAGCGAGCCTGACCACCCGATCCCGTTAGTCGCCTCTTACGACAAGCATGGGTTACTGACGATCAATTATAACCGGGATCTTCACGGTTGTAGGGATGAAGATCATAGGAATGAATCTCTGAAAACAGTCAAGACACCAGGTGTCTTGACCTACTAGCACCACCTGCCATACATTGAGCATAAAAACACCCCCACAGCTTGAAAATATTTAAAATAGCAAAGTACAATAGATGCATTACGGCATTCCGGACAAAACGTACACACGCAAAGACAAAATCAAGCCACCAAAAGCGTGATCAGAAAAGTTTTTCAATGTGCAATGCTTGTAACAGAGAACACCATATCCCTAAATGAATGTGTGAATGATAAAACTTTAATTAATTCTCACATACTACTAGACTAACAACTAACTAAAATTGATGATAAAAATATTAATAACTAGATATTTCTATAGCACTAGTATCCAGGCTAGCTATTCTCGAAACGTTCGTAGCCCTACGAACTTCTTAAGCCCATTCTTAACACATTGGCTACCATCAAAGTTAAGAATTCTTAGGGCTACGAACGTTTCGAGAATAAGGCCCCAGTTTCGTAACTGCTAAGAAGCGCTTTTCTGAGCCTGCACAAACACTGCAAATGGTTAACAATATGATTCAGTGAAAAAGTGGGGTTTCAACTTTGCCTGAAAAGTGGTCAGTTCTGTGGTAGATCTGATCACCTGTGGAAGGCTGTTCCAGAGAACAGGGGCTGCTCTGGATAAGCTGCGGTCGCCAAAACGTGTTTTGCTGCGTGTTGGAACACGGAGAAGGTGCTGTCCTGATCTCAGGGCTCTGGGTGGCTCATATTCTTTAATGAGGTCTTGCTTCACCTTGAACACTAGCTAGTACCAGAATCCCGATTCTCTCTGCGACCTTGAGTCAGTGTAAGTTCCTTATGACTGGACTAACATGCTGGTCCTTTCTTGTCTTGGTCACGAGTCCGGCGGCTGCGTTTTGACATCGCTGAAGCTTGTTGGTGATCGGGATACCGTAAAGCAATGCATTGCAGTAGTCCAGGTGCGACAACACACAGGGCTGGACTAGAGTAGCAGCAGTCTTTACATTCAAGAATACTTGGCTGATGTTTCTGATGTCATAGAGTGCCGTTTTACAGACTTTTGAAATATGAGATTCTGCACTTAGAGATGAGTCAAAGATCAAACCGAGGTTGCGTGCTTTGTCACTTGGAGGAATAACACACACAATCATGATGCTTGGAAGGGTTAACTTGCTTCTGACAGACTTGGAACAGATGACGGGAAGTTCAGTCTTCTCACTGTTCATCTTGAGGAAGTTTATGGTCATCCACACCTTGATATCGTCCACACATAGCATCATGCGGTTGAAAGCATTCTGGGGGCGTTGGGGTAGCCTAATGGTTAAAGCGTTGGCTCGTCACGCCGAAGACCCGGGTTCGATCCCCCACATGGGTACAATGTGTGAAGCCCATTTCTGGTGTCCCCCGCCGTGATATTACTGGAATATTGCTAAAAGCGGCGTAAAACCATACTCACTCACCCACTCACTCACTGAAAGCATTCTGGACTGATAGGCTCTGTGATGGTTTAAATGCTAGATAAAGCTGAGTGTCATCAGCTTAAATGTGGAATGACAGATGATGTACTTGTGTCTGAAATGAACATATTTTACAGAAGGAAACATTCATAGTTAAAAGAAATAAAATATAATGAAAAGGAGCCCTGAGACTTTCTTCATTTTACTTGCCACATTTTCTAGACTTGCGCTTTCTTGGATACATTTGCTTCAGAGTCCGTATGACCGAAAATCGGAACTATTTTCATGGCATGTCTTATGGTTTTCAAAATCGCTATAATTTTTCACCGCCGATGTAAAGGTTCCCACATACAGAACCAGTGGTACAAACTTCAACATACGTATCCTCAATCAAGAGAAACACATTTTAGGAGTAAGGTCCACAGTGCTATTAAATTCACACAGTTATGACAGCCCTGATCATGAAACGTACCACAGCTGATTATATAATCTATCATATAGCATGTTATCGTATTAATGAAATGTGGAAATGAAAAATGAAACATTTTGAAAGGATTAAAACAAATATGTAACAGACTGGAGACAACCAGATGTTATCGTTTTCACTTGGTCAGATATCCTGATCAGATCCACCAGTCTGGGATCCTGTTATCTCAGCTCCCAGTGTGTACTTCCTGCTCTTCTCACTGATCTACAAACAATGTCAGCTTCCGATGACTTCTGTAAGCAGCCTCCTCAGGTCAGACTGAGACGATAAACTCGAATCTACTCAACATCGAGGACGTGGAATTTCTGAAGAGTCAAATTATGAAACATGGAATTGAATTATTATGTTTTGGATAAAATTGATAACCGATTTAAGAAAACATTAAACTAAAGATAAGACAGGTTAGCAGGGGAGTGAGTAAATGTTGTGTACTTGGAATAGAAGCGACAAAACCATTTCCATATCCATAAGAAATCTCTGCTGAGTCGAGAGGATTGTACAATTGTCACTATGTCATGAGTATATTTGTTTCAGCAGTATTACAGCTGTAAGATGTTGTTTGTAAACAAATCGAGTACAGCCGTGCAAATAAGTGCAGATTGACTTTTCCAGTATCTATTAAAAATCTCTGCAAACATCGGAGTCAGTTGTACCACTCCGACCATATCATGAGCATGAAGTTTGTGTATATGAACAGGCATGTAGCAAGCCAATTTGTTCGTGTAAGCCCGATAGGTTGCCAAGCTTCTTATTAGGTAGTATTGAGGGCTTGCCCGACCTTTTTAGCAACACCCATGTGTATGCCAGGGCCTTTTATAATGTTAGTTCCGCCCCTAATGAATAACTATGAAATAGTGGTAATACCAGGTTGTCGGTAAAAATGAGAGCATCCTGTGCCTCTGGTTATGCAGAAATACATAAATACACGCAAAGGACAGTCAATTGTTAATGAAACACAGGAAGTGTAGACAATATAGTCGGGCCACATTAACTAGTGACTAATTAAAAAGGAAAGACCCACGTCTTTGTTTTACGATCAGTCAAGTTGCATTGTCGGATCATCCGAGAAAACCGATTAAAATCGTGGCTGTAAACAAAATTCAACAACGGATTCCGACTAAATCAGTGTATGAGTCCCGTCCGACAGCCCGAGACGGATTAGATTTCTGCCTGGACGGTCTAATTTTACAGCCAGCCAGCCCGATGACAAAAATATTCAGATAACGTGTCCACTGGCACTGTCTATTTAGTATTTAAGGACTGTTTAAATCTCTTCTGGGCTGGTAAGTTTTTGAAGTTACCAGCCGAGATGTCCTGGGGTTTGTTTTTTCTTTCATACACTGACTATATCATAGCATATGTTTATCAATCGTTGTCAAATAGTGATGATGGCAGGTGTTGGTGAAAAAGTAGGATTCTACGGCCCCACCGATTGTACATCATAACACATGTATAAGCAAATCTATAATAAACCTGGAGTCAAAGTAGAGAAGTGCACCATAGTTTTGGTAGCATATACCAATCCACCTTTACCAATAGTCATGCGTTTTAACAGATCAACTACCTTCCGTGAGAGACAACTGGTTTCGTAATCCTTGCTGAACGACAGCCGTTCTTTCTGGGTAAAGAGATCAGTGAAGATCAGCAGAAATAAATTGCCTACGAATAGTCGTGTGTTATCATACAGAGTGTAGGTGGACGTTCGACCTGTCAATACGATCCATATCTACTGTGTAGATTCGTTACAAGATAATACGGGACACAAACTATCACATTGCATCCAATATTCGATGCATCGGTACACTCCTATTTCAGCCAATACAATTACGAGCAGTGAAAACATCCATGCTTTCCAGTCACTGATCAATTGTCCATGAAATATATTCCTCAGAAACGTATCTTCTGATCTGCAGCAGCCACTCCACAGATTCTAGTAATGAAAAACCTAATGAAGATTAATCTAGATGGATTCGTCCAGGACCTAGTCAATATAGTTATCTGGTTTCTCTAGTTCATCCGGGTCTATCAAACGGGGGTCAAATGAACTCGAAAAACTGAGTTGACCTGAAGGGGGCGTGTTGGTCATTGCGTGGGAGATCTCATTAACAGAAACATCACACCCCAAACTATCTATTCCTCATTCATTTCATTGTTATCGACAAGTCAAAATATGCACCAAATGTGACTGACTGACTGACTGAGTTTAGTTTTACGCCACTTTAAGCAATATTCCAGCAACATCACGGCGGGGGACACCTGAAATGGGCTTCACACATTGTACCCATGTGGGGATTCGAACCCGGGTCTTTGGCGTGACGAGCCAACGCTTTAACCACTAGGCTACCCCACCGCCCCGCACCAAATGTGATGTAAAACAGAAACTATGCACTCAGAACGCGCCCAAGGCATAGGTAGCATTGGTACAGTGTTATAAACGTTGTTTACTGTAGTTTGTATGAAGGTCCTAAAGTGGGTCTTCAACAACCCATGCTTGTCGTAACGGGATCGGGTGGTCGGCTCACTGACTTGGTTGACACCTGTCATCATATCCTTGATCGATGCTCATGCTGTTGATCACTGTATTGTCTGGTTCAGACTCGATTATTACAGACCGCCGCCATATAGCTGGAATATTGCTGGGCGCGAACTCCAACAACCAAACCAACCAGCCAATTTATCTGAAACATGTTTATGTGATAATCTCCCCCACAATAAATTGGACTAATGACTTAAAATAATAAACATTTCACTTTGTAATTTTACAATTTGCTGTTTGCAATTTTAAGAATGATCTAAAGATGTTGTAAATAGATGCTTAAATAATATGTTTCTTAACAGCACCATCGCAACTGAATTAGGATTTCACAATGTGAGACGTTCATGGTTAGTTTTCGAGTCTGAATGTTGCTTTACGCAGAGAAATCACTGTCTGATTGTCTGAGCAACCTTCCAACATTTGGCTTGCACTGACATCTATGTCGAGTAAATCCACGAGAAGCTACATCATATTTGTTATATATTAATGTTTTGTGTTTTGTTACTCCATTCAACGCCATACCTATCGCCTAAAATTATATTTGTTGTTTAACGCCGCATTCAGCAATAGTTCAGGTATGATCAGTGATCTGTAAATAATCCAGTCTCGATCAAACAATCAAGTGATAGACATCATAACCTTCCTTCTACGCACCTGGGATACGATGACAGCATAGACCAAGTCAGCGAGCCTAACTACACGATTCTGTTCTGGGGAAGTCTCGGTGGCTGAGCGGGTTTGGCGGCTGACTTTGTGTGCTGGCGATTAGACGCCTGACTCTGAGGGTGCGGGTTCGAATCCCGTAACAGATTATTACTACAGTCTTCTGCTCACAGTAGCAGATTAACTCTTTGTTTTGACAACTAATAAGTTGTCCCACACTGGCCCCCAAGTTCACACCTTCTTAACGAGTTGTCCCGGAGTGGCCCCTGAATTTAGTTGTTACGTAACAGACAGAGGGAGCCACTCTGGGAGTACACCATCACCACAAGCATTGGTTGCTGAAGACTCTAAGAAGAAATGTTAACACGGCCCTTCACGGGTCCCGTAATAGTGTGCTAAAAACCTTGAAAATGTGTTTAAGACAGGCAGATAGAAAGGTACATATAATTTAGAAAAGATAATTTAGATATAAATCTTGAAAGCCCTATAGTGTCTAGGATGCAATAGTGGATATACATCTTGTTGACCTTCTATATAACCATATTGATGTTTGCATATTCAATTGTTAATTTTTCATCAATAAAAAATACTTAACATGTTGCTTTTGAAAGGGAGCCTAAATCAAATGCACACTGGCAGGGTAAGATAATTTAATTTTCTAACAGAATTAACCTGGCAATTAGGATGTTGAAGCAGGTTTGACATCACTCATGCTGTTTGTCATCTTCTATTGAGCTCTCGGTTGTAAATGAAGCGCAGCTTTGGAAAAAATGTTTATTATGGATTGCTTGATTGAGCTAATTATCCGCCCTTTTGGCAGCTAAATCTAAGTAATGAAAGCCAAGTGTTTCCCCACGGATTCTGACACATTGCGGAGACTCCCCTCGCTCCTGTGCTGGTAATAGTTTAGTTAGAGCGTTGGCCGCCTACACTACCAACTCGTGATATCTTACAAATATATCTAATCAATCCCCTGTCTATTTGTGTTTTGGATTCTGGTCGATGTTTGCCTCCGTACACATTCCCTCGTTTGTTACTGCATCAGCAGATTTTCTTGAAGGATTGTCATCAATGTAAGTACTTGTTGAGAAATAGTGAGTGAGTGAGTTTAGTTTTACGCCGCACTCAGCAATATTCCAGATATATGGCGGCGGTCTGTAAATAATCGAGCATTGACCAGACAATCCAGTGAGCAACATCATGACCATCGATCTGCGCAATTGGGAACCGATGACATGTGTCAACCAAGTCAGCGAGCCTGACCACCCGATCCCGTTAGTCGCCTCTTACGACAAGCATGGGTTGCTGAAGACCAATATTCTAACCGGGACCTTCACGGGTAGTTGAGAAATAGTTACATGTCTTCATACTGAACATGTGTTGTGCTGCAAGAATACGTCATCGATTGAACATGATGTTACGCCTCAGTCACACCTCGCTGCAGCCTGTAGAAAATATCGAAATAGATATATATCTTAACATTGAATCTTATGTTTTTGCATCATTACCATGTAGGCTAGAAGGTTTGAGTACAATCACCTAATGACAAGCAAGACAACCGACGCCATATCTACCCGGAATACCACTCTCCTTCACATACACCACCCATGCACAGAAAATACCTCTAGCAAAGCGAATACCATTTATTTGGGTTTCTATTATCTTCATCTTTGATTCAGTCTTTAGCGACTCTCTCCATTCTCCCTCCCCCCCAATCCCTTCTCGAGTGATTGAGTGAGTGAGTGAGTGAGTGGGTCATTAACGCATTGGAAACGAGAACGCAAAATGTACAGGAAAAGTATGGCACATGTTCGGTGCAGTATGGTATGTTCACGTAAGATTAGGTGGTCGGTTCGGGTAGACCGTTTGGTACATCCCAACGAAAGCACTCTGTGGATAGATACTGTTTCCTTTTTGACACGGAACAATAACATGCAATGATCATATTCAAGTGACAGTGAGTGGGTGGGTAAATACTGCTTCTCGCATTGAGTGGTGTTGCAGCGAGCTAAAGTGACAGATAAAGCGAAGGTTCTGTCTTACTAAGGTGGCACATATAGCGATAAGTGTATTTGTACTGTCAACTCGTAACATCGTATCTGAACTACAGATGTAGAACTAAGTACATGTATGACGCGCAATAATCCACACCCGTGTTGGAAGTGTTAACGTCGCCTATTATGCCCACTACTTCTTTTACAAACTGTATTTATTTAAGTAACAAACTACAGTCACATGTGACTCGAGTGAGTGAGTGAGTGAGAGAGTGAGTTTAGTTTTACGCCGCACTCAGCAATATTCCAGCTATATTGCGGCAGTCAGTAAATAATCGAGTCTGGACCAGACAATCCTGTGATCAACAGCATGAGCATCGATCTGGAAACCGATGACATGTGTCAAAAAGTCAGCGAGCCTGATCACCCGATCTCGTTAGTCGCCTCTTACGACACACATGGGTTACTGAAGATCAATATTCTAACCCGGATATTGTGACTGGAGTGATAATCTTCCTCGAAATTGTAAAATGTATATAAAATATCCTTATTTGCTAAATGTAACATAATGTTCATAGATATTTATATGTTTTGTTTCTATCATACTCACGATTATGCTTTTTTATAGATGTGAGATCAGCCTCTTGATAATTATGGTAACGTGTATACTTGGGTGAAGGCAGAGCGCTTGAGCCAACAATCAACAATCATTTAAAAAAAATCAAAGAGTTTTAACTTACGGTAATTTTAAATAATTATGAATTTGGAAATGCATATATATTCATCAAAAACAGCAATTCACTCGACTGCACACTGTGTGTTTATAGACGTCCCTTGGCAGAACATGTGCGTTGACTATAAATACAGATCCACATTCATCTGTTGTGTATCGTGAAAACACACCCATTAGAGCGTCTGCAATTATGTTGGTGATTTCTTATTACATGAGTTGTAAAGATTTCCACATTTGTGCCAAAATTACCATCCCCGTTTGATAACACAGGTAATCAGGTCTGAAGCATCCTCATAAATACACACCTCGTGTCGGATGCAAATTTGGAGGTAATGTTTATAGCAGAACTATTCTGGGCTGTGACAGTTTAGAGGGATGAAATGTAAAGCAGTAACGAAACATACATATGACGTTACTCATTTGTCTCCATTAATGGTGTTCTTGTTAGTGAGTGAGTGAGTGAGCTAACATTTAACGTCACATCGGCAACGTTTCAGCCATATCGTGATGAGAACAAATTTTCGTATAAAACCTGTCGTCAAAGGACAGTGAAACAACTAGACTATCACAGTTCGAATCCGAACTATCATGTGAAGTTAAAACTAATAGCACTATTTGGACAATACGCAATATATAAACAGGCTATAGATCGCCAACAACTGAAGATGGGATACGATGACATGCATAGACCAAGTCAGCGAGCCTAACTACACGATTCTGTTAGTCGGCTATCACGACAACCATTGGCTGCTGAAGACTCTAAGAAGAGATTTTAACCCGGCCCTTCACATACTAGGGACCATGGAGACTTACAGTACATTTGCTACATGTTGGACCCCAGCTGGAAGTTACTTTTTGTATATTTATTGTATTTTCATATGTCAAAGTATTTCAGGTAACACGCTTGGTCAGCACGTTTTCCTAACTCAAAACACTTGTCCCTTGTTATTTTTCATATTTTAAAATATTTAAGTTGCCGTGCTTAAACGAAGCGATATTCGCTTCAGAAGGTAACTACTGGGTAAGAACATGTGGCGTTATGGACAATTCCTTCGGAAATCAGTTTGGCGAACCAGAAACCTGTGATCGTAGGTTCGAATCCCGGTGCAATACCATTATGTTTCCAGGTTTGTCAGTACCATGATCGTCTTCGTTGGTTTCGTCAAACCAGCCTAGTAGTAAAACGTGCATCACTCCGGACTTTCCTCCTCAAACTAACAGACCATGGCATAAGCGAAAAACTGTTCAAAGGTCGGTTAAACCAATTTCCCTTATCAAGTGTATATATAAGTACGATGGTTGGAAGGATAATGTATCTATCTGTGACATGTAGATGCGCTAAAGTATGTAAGTAGATGAGAAAAGTGTAAAGACTTCCAACAGTCTATCTATACACTCCTGATCACCGTGGGTGGCGGAGGAGCGAGTCCTGAAGCATGGAGTTCTGTACAGGAAATAGAAGCATGACTGGCAGATCAGTACACGTCTTCACTAATTGTATCAATAAAATGCCCCTGTATGTCTGCAATATAAGCATCAATATGTAAACAGATTAGGAATAGGTTTGTATTCATTTACATGACACCAGGCCAGTATCAGTGAGGTTGCACTCAGGGGTCTTTTGAGAAAGGAGAAAAGAGCATTAAAGAGGAGCAGGGTATTTGTGTCGCTACTACACTCTGTGTAGCTGTTTAATGTATGGGATCAGTCGTAAAGAAGCACACGCCCTCTTCTTTCAGTATTGGCCGGGAGTTTCTGCAACAGGTTCGGTTACCTTACATCACTGTAATTAGAGGGCTTTTTAAAGTAGATGAACGTGTTTGTCACATAAACGATCCCAAGAATACAGACCTCACACACTTGCCTTGAAAAGTGCGTATAGTTCAGCAAGCGTTTTGGGTCTTTCGTTGAAACAAAATTAAATGTTTGTCTTAGCATGGTAAATGGTAACCTGAGCGGTTTAAATTGATAAAATATATTTTGAAAATAAGTAAAGTATGCCTCAGACTAACAGTGTAGATGGACACGATCCACACAGCACTCGTAACGTTACGACCTGTCGTAACTCTGCAGTTTACCATAGACTTACCAGTGTCGTAGCGTTACGAACACTTTGGGGATCGGGGTCCTGGTTTATCTCTTTAAATAGTGAGTGAGTATGGTTTTACTCCGCATTTAGCAATATTCCAGCAATACCACGGCGGGGGACACCAGAAATGGGCTTCACACATTGTACCCACGTGGGGAATCGAACCTGGGTCTTCGGCGTGACGAGCGAAAACTTTAACCACTAGGCTACCCCACCGCCCGGTATCTTTTTAAGAATCGTTGAGCCTAATAGGCACGTCTTCTGCACTGGTGACATAAATACCAAATGAAATTTTCATCGAAAGCACTATAAGGCTATTCGTACACCTGACCGACCTTTTCCAATTAGGACAAGTGTAGTCTGACGTATACACATATACCAAATTTAACCCATGTAGTGTGACTCATGACAAGCGTTGTAAATCAGTCAAGACAATTGTTATTGTCGAACCGTGTTAGAATTTATCAGGTTTCGTGGATCAGATTTCCACGTTCATTGGCGCAAGCCCGGCAGTATAAATCGTTACCGTCTAGTAGGCTGTACACAATATTATCTCTGAAGTGGGCAGAACATGTTGCGAGATAAAACAAGATGGTCGTTCGTCAGTGAAACATAGCAGTTAATGGACGCGGTAAACGTTTTGTTGTGTCTTTATAACTATAAGTGGGATGTAAATATGTCTACATCTGATGGCAAAGGTATTCTGATAGTAAAGTAATGTATGAACGTAAAGGCTTGATAACACAATGGAAGAGATACCTCGTTGTTGTCGCGTGACATATACTTTCTCCTTTCTGAAATTCAGGTCATGAAGCATATTTTGAGATATTCTCAAAGGCAAAAAAATTATGGTTACACACACAAAACAAACAGACAAACTTATATTCTGCCATGACTTCAATAAATACTGGATTGTGACTGGTAAATTGAAGTCATTCAGAGGTATATAATCACGATATAGACCTCTGATTTTCCAACACAGTATGTATTTTCACAACTCTGAATAACGCGGTTATTGTAGAATAGAGATAAACATGCTGTGTTGGAAAATCAGAGGTATATAACGAAATTATAATAGCTCTAAGCGTTCGGTTTTATATCAAATTTAGAGCTATTATAATTTCGTTATATACCTCTCTCTCTATATATATACCTGATATCTCCTAATTGTCGCCAATGACGTGTTATGTCATGGAAAACGCATGTTTCAAGGTATAGTGATGACCAACAGTCCGCTGGAACAGCGCATGTCCAATGAGCCACAATACAAGAGGATTTCACAAGGGTACAAGGAGACCCGGTACCCTCTCCTCATTGAAGCGACTAAACGTCGATGACATCCTCTGAACGATTTGGTGGAGTTACTGCAGCCTTGTTGGAGGATTCGGATGACGTAAACGTCGCACCACTTCATCCTGGACGTGTTCAGTGGGTGACAAATCAGGGGATCGTGTTGGCCAGGGTAACACATTAACATTGTTCTGATGAAGAGTGAGTGAGTTTAGTTTTACGCCGCACTCAGCAATATTCCAGCTATATGGCGGCGGTCTGTAAATAATTGAGTCTGGACCAGACAATCCAGTGATCAACAGCATGAGAATCGATCGACATGTGTGAACCAAGTCAGCGAGCCTGACCACCCGGTCCCGTTAGTCGTCTCTTACGTCAAACATGGGTTACTGAAGATCAATATTCTAACCCGGACCTTCACGGGTTGTTCTGATTAAGATACTGTATGCAATGTATGCAACTCAATGCAATGTGTAGTCTCACGTTATCGTGTTGAAACGTCACCCCATTGCAACATCTCTCCTCTGTACCTTAGAGTTTTCAAGGTCCTCTCAGTCGCAATCACTGGCGTCCTTGTTGCAACTCTTATCCCACCCAATGTAATACCGCCCAACCTCAAAACGACCACCTTCCAGAACACATGGTCTGTGCGCCTGAAAACATGGTCCTGCCGTCAGTTCGCTGAAGGAAACGTGACTCATCGGAGAAGAGAACTCTTCTCCGCTCACGTTCTCCCCATCGCCAGCTCCACTATAGACGTCGACGTCGACGTCGATGTGTTCTCGCACGCAGACACAGTTCTGTTGCTATTATGGTACCGGCTATAAGGATTGCCCCCTGGAACCTGTCTTGGTGGTTCGAATCCATCGGTCTTGACGTTGGGTCGTTACTCTTTATCTGGTTAAATAAAAATATCATTCACAAGATTACCAGTGAAAAACATCAATGTCACAATTACTCTTGCCTCTCACGTACATTGTAATGTAAAGCCTCCAAAGGTTTATACGATTTTGAAACACAAGGCCATGCTCAGCGCACTCATCCAGCGCACTTATCCACGTGGATTTCAAATCCTATACAAAGTATGGATACAATTTACACAGCGTTAACTGAGTTATGTCTCATAGAAACAACATTTGCATAAATGTTTTCTATGACCTTAAACATGAGGTCAATGTCATCACCAGCAGGTATTCAACACCATGCAGTCCAAGGTTGGGGTGGCGTGGAGGGACAGGGTAGTCAGAGTGGCTCGCGATCGGGTGAAGGGTGGTAGGGATAATCCGAGGATGGGTTGGTGTGGATAAGGAAAGGATGTGGATGGGAAAGAGGAAAGTGTGAAGGAAGAATGTTATTTCATTAAAAAAACGTGTTCCCAAATTAAAAAAGCATCTTCGTACTGACAAGTATTGAGAGTTGCACAGAGGGCGCTTGGATATCTTGAGCGGTTAAGAGGTTACAGGAGATTGCGAGCATTCCGTTAAAGGCGATTTCTGATGCGATGCTTTTTTAATCCTTGTAACGAACCGTGAAGATCCGGGTAGAATAGGTCTTCAGCAACCCATGCTTGCCACAAAAGGCGACTATGCTTGTCGTAAGAGGCGACTAACGGGATCGGGTGGTCAGGCTCGCTGACTTGGTTGACACATGTCATCGGTTCCCAATTGCGCCGATCGATGGTCATGCTGTCGATCACTGGATTGTCTGGTCCAGACTCGATTATTTACAGACCGCCGCCATATAACTGGAATATTGCTGAGTGCGGCGTAAAACTAAACTCACTCACTCACTCACTAATCCTTGTAAGAAATCTCATCAAAATCAACATTTTCAGGTAAAGTCGATTTTATACTTGTACAATTGTGTAAAATCATGTTATCAACACTTTTGTTACATATTTGACGATTGTTTGAACACAATAGGTAATTAATAGATTTTTAAAAATGCAAAACACCTATGCGTTTCTGTTTTGAATAGTATCCTTGTGTATTCGGTTTTCGGTCATGTAAGGATTGTCGACCAACGTAACATGAAGTGCATAAATAAATCGATAATAAACAAACCTACCTCGTTTGTTTGTTATTTATTTATGATATTCAAATATCTGACGGATTAACCTCGTGTTTCACCCGCACAGCAGGCCTCGTACTTCGCTACGCAAAGATCCTGAATGCGGAAGTGACGTCATCTGTTTTCGTTCACTTCATTGGTTCTCCGTAAAACAGAATCTAATAGCAGTATTCGTGCTATGCTGATATTTTTATAATATAAAGTTAATAAACATCCAGTCCAAAAAGAATATTTGTAATAGTTCCAATAATAATTATTAGAAACTATGGTCGTAATAATTTCATGTCCAAGTTAATCATGATAAGACTTCGCTAGTTACATCACATGTCCAGGCATGTTTCACTCCTCCGGTTCGCGCTGACAAGGGCACCAAAACTCATCAGAAGATCTCACTACACATACGGAGGTGCACAGCTTGAGGTGGACCCAATGACAGCATGCAGGATGAGTACACTGGGCCCATGACACAGAAATATTCATTGCAGTTTCGAAAATTAAATGAGTATTTTGGAAAGTCGTAATAAGAGATGACCCTATCCAGTTTCCATATATTTTTTTTTGACGACGGCAACGCCACGTGATATGTCATGTGATAATGATACGTCATACCATAAACAAGCAGACGACGCTATACTGAAAAGGTGGAGCTGGCGATATTTTAGATATAGCATTTTGATTACATGAAAATTTATGCATTAGTAAACTCGGTTCTAAAACGTAACATTTACGTGTGTTTGCAATCATGTACCTTACTAAATTTCACACGAAGCATTTTGTTAGTAAGAGCTGAAGCAGTCGACCTCCTGCTAAAAATAACCTGTATGGTGACGTAATATCTCGCTAATAACCGCGAGAAATGAACACGCAAACGGCCGACCGAAAACAGATGTTGAACGAAAACAGATGACTCGAGGATACATTTAGTTATATGCATCATATGCTTTATGTAACTATATAACATACAATCGAGAAGTGCATTTAGATTTTTTGCAGTTTCTGTCAGTCACTGGACGGAGCGGTACCCCAGTGGTTAAACGTTCACTCGCTAGGCCGAACCGTCCAGTTCAATTCCCCACATGGGTACAATATATGAGAGGCCCATTATTGATTCCTAACGCCATGATATGATCTGAATACTGCGCTGAGAGTGATGCAAGTCTGTCCACTAAATGGCGGTCAGTTTGCAACCACGATAATAATTCATTGCTCCAAAAGTGATGGTTCACTCAAAGTGCTGACTCTTGCAAACCTTCCAAGTTTCAATGACATGGCGAGAATCAACACGTGTTTAGGGGTATGACGGTTGTGATGATTTATGGCATATTTGAAACCTACAAAACCGCAACAAGCACACTCGATTGAAGTTTATTGTGCAATTAAGCGATTCATCAAAGGAGCTCACTAGCCTCGGGCTCCAGGCAAACAAACTTGCACATATTTCTGTCAAGACTCGATCATACATTACATGTGATGACTGTCGACTTTATTGAGGAACAGATTCAACAACTGAAAGATCAGATCGTCTCAGACCAAACAGGTCGTGTATGTGAGCATAAAACGTCTTTCGCTTTGCTGTGCCAGAATAAAAGAGAAGATCTAAGGACGCAGTAGCGACAGATATACAGTTAAAAATTCCCAAGAAACGTACACAGTTCAACAACAGCTGCAATTAATTTTTCAGTGTGTTAAATTTAGCATACTTCGGTTTTCATCTCATCTGGCTAACAGGGCTACGTGCAATGTTTGGAACAGCGTGCCGCAACCTCAGCTGTAAATATGAGACACAAAACCAGAATCAAGGATTTTTCTAAGAGTCCATTAGCTATTTATGACAAAAATATGTTTATGAATCAGTCTCAAGCAGTTATATTACAAGTATTTGTGAAAAGTTTCTGCTCCAACGGTACCACCCGTCACAAACATATGTAACCATTGTTTACTACGGTTTGAAGTCAGCAAAACTTCAGAATTGTTTGAGACAGTATTGTTTCTGTTGTGAGTTCAAGTCTCCGAAGTCACATAGTTACATATTGTGTTCTGATTTCTTCATTTTTTTAAAGAAAAGAATTATTTGTCTATGCGTTAGTTGATAAGGGGCGGTTCTGTTGTCATGGGAACACATCCTCCAATGTTTCATGGCTCTCTGACATTATGTGCATGCAATGAGTCAAACCTTGGTCATAAACCTCATAAACGTACAAGTTTGTCTATGTTTGCTGAACAGAGCATGATAACCAATACAGTTGCCCATTAAATATATGATTGTGATTTCTTTTTATTAACCTCAAAATAAACTTTTAAATATTTACGCATGACAAGGAACATAAAATTCCCTAGCGAGCCATGGAACGAGGATTCTTGTACAGAGTGAAGACTAGTTCCAGTCTTGACGCTGTAAAGCTAGGTTCCAGTGGAGTCAGGGTGGCTGTGTGGAGGTCAAATTGGTCGCTATCACCGATTGAGCTTGGGTTCGATTTTCGAATGGTCATATGTGACAACCATTTATGAGACATTTGCAATATTGTTTAAAACTGTGTTAAAACAGACTCTTTCATTCATTTGCAGCAGGTCAATCTTTATATTCCTGAATGTATGAAACATGCATTTATCTATAATCATGATATTTTCATACATGTACCGCGTATCATGCGAATGGAGGTGGTCAGAAAGTGTTTCATGTAACAATGTGTAAATGGGAATCGGATTCTTAATAATCTTATGTATTTAATGCACAAACAAATTTATGAAATCACAATGGTTTGTATAAATGTCTGTGGACTAGGTCTACAGTTTATCGTTGATTATTTTATAAGGATCATGAACGCGCTGAAATACAAGTTAATTTAATTGGGGACTCAGGAATGAAGAGATCATTTACAATATCAAAACTGATTTCATTGCACGGCAGTATGCTTCAGAGAGCATTCATGTAAACAATAATCATTATCTTGATCTTCTTTGAAACAGAAAATAGATTAAATAGCGTTCTATCTGTCATGACATTTCGGATACAATTTTCATGTAGACATGAACACTAAAACGTCTGAGACAGAAATACGCAAACGATAAAAAGTTCAGTTATAGAGAATGAGCAAATTGATATTTTTTTTACGTTTTACTTGTGGAAGTGATTTTCCACTTATTTAAACTTCATCGTAAAAAGGACACTAACCGTGAATATGAGAAGGCATTATCGAAACCTTGCGCTGTTTATAGAGTTCTAGCATGAATTCAGTCGGAACACGAAGTGAATGTCTGTAGAGGAAGGTATAGTTGGTTGTTGGCATGTGTGTAGGGTGGGTGGGATGGGTGGGATGGGTGGTTGAGTGGGGGTCGTTTATAGAGTTCTAGGATGAATTCAGTCGGAACACGAAGTGGATGTCTGTGGTGGAAGGTATAGTTGGTTGTTGGCATGTGTGTAGGGTGGGTGGGTGGGATGGGTGGTTGAGTAGGGGTCGTATATAGAGTTCTAGCATGAATTCAGTCGGAACACGAAGTGAATGTGTGTGGAGGAAGGTATAGTTGGTTGTTGGCATGTGTGTAGGGTGGGTGGGTGGATGGGTGGGATGGGTGGTTGAGTAGGGGTCGTATATAGAGTTCTAGCATGAATTCAGTCGGAACACGAAGTGAATGTGTGTGGTGGAAGGTATAGTTGGTTGTTGGCATGTGTGTAGGGTGGGTGGGATGGGTGGTTGAGTAGGGGTCGTTTATAGAGTTCTAGCATGAATTCAGTCGGAACACGAAGTGAATGTCTGTGGAGGAAGGTATAGTTGGTTGTTGGCATGTGTGTAGAGGTGGATGGGTGGGATGGGTGGTTGAATAGGGGTCGTATATAGAGTTCTAGCATGAATTCAGTCGGAACACGAAGTGAATGTCTGTGGGGGAATTTATAGTCGGTTGTTGGCATGTGTGTAGGGTGGGTGGGATGGGTGGTTGAGTAGGGGTCGTTTATAGAGTTCTAGCATGAATTCAGTCGGAACACGAAGTGAATGTCTGTGGAGGAAAGGTATAGTTGGTTGGTGGCATGTGTGTAGGGTGGGTGGGTGGATGGGTGGATGGGTGGGATGGGTGGTTGAGTAGGGGTCGTATATAGAGTTCTAGCATGAATTCAGTCGGAACACGAAGTGAATGTCTGTGGTGGAATTTATAGTTGGTTGTTGGCATGTGTGTAGGGTGGGTGGGATGGGTGGTTGAGTAGGGGTCGTTTATAGAGTTCTAGCATGAATTCAGTCGGAACACGAAGTGAATGTCTGTGGAGGAAGGTATAGTTGGTTGTTGGCATGTGTGTAGGGTGGGTGGGTGGATGGGTGGGATGGGTGGTTGAGTAGGGGTCGTATATAGAGTTCTAGCATGAATTCAGTCGGAACACGAAGTGAATGTCTGTGGAGGAAGGTATAGTTGGTTGTTGGCATGTGTGTAGGGTGGATGGGTGGGATGGGTGGTTGAATAGGGGTCGTATATAGAGTTCTAGCATGAATTCAGTCGGAACACGAAGTGAATGTGTGTGGAGGAAGGTATAGTTGGTTGTTGGCATGTGTGTAGGGTGGATGGGTGGGATGGGTGGTTGAATAGGGGTCGTATATAGAGTTCTAGCATGAATTCAGTCGGAACACGAAGTGAATGTTTGTGGTGGAATTTATAGTTGGTTGTTGGCATGTGTGTAGGGTGGGTGGGATGGGTGGTTGAGTAGGGTCGTATATAGAGTTCTAGCATGAATTCAGTCGGAACACAGAAGTGAATGTGTGTGGAGGAAAGGTATAGCTGGTTGGTGGCATGTGTGTAGGGTGGTCGGGTGGGATGGGTGGTTGAATAGGGGTCGTTTATAGAGTTCTAGCATGAATTCAGTCGGAACACGAAGTGAATGTCTGTGGTGGAAGGTATAGTTGGTTGTTGGCATGTGTGTAGGGTGGGTGAGATGGGTGGTTGAGTAGGGGTCGTTTATAGAGTTCTAGCATGAATTCAGTCGGAACACAGAAGTGAATGTGTGTGGAGGAAGGTATAGTTGGTTGTTGGCATGTGTGTAGGGTGGGTGGGTGGGATGGGTGGTTAAATAGGGGTCGTATATAGAGTTCTAGCATGAATTCAGTCGGAACACAGAAGTGAATGTCTGTGGAGGAAGGTATAGTTGGTTGTTGGCATGTGTGTGTAGGGTGGGTGGGTGGGTGGGTGGGAGAATTGGTTGAGTAGGGGTCGTATATAGAGTTCTAGCATGAATTCAGTCAGAACACAGAAGTGAATGTGTGTGGTTGAAGGTATAGTTGGTTGTTGGCATGTGTGTGTAGGGTGGGTGGGATGGGTGGTTGAGTAGGGTCGTATATAGAGTTCTAGCATGAATTCAGTCGGAACACAGAAGTGAATGTCTGTGGTGGAAGGTATAGTTGGTTGTTGGCATGTGTGTAGGGTGGATGGGTGGGATGGGTGGTTGAATAGGGGTCGCATATAGAGAGTTCTAGCATGAATTCAGTCGGAACACAGAAGTGAATGTGTGTGGTGGAAAGGTATAGTTGGTTGTTGGCATGTGTGTAGGGTGGGTGGGTGGGATGGGTGGTTGAGTAGGGGGTCGTTTATAGAGTTCTAGCATGAATTCAGTCGGAACACAGAAGTGAATGTGTGTGGAGGAAGGTATAGTTGGTTGTTGGCATGTGTGTAGGGTGGGTGGGTGTGGGTGGTTGAGTAGGGGTCGTTCGATAGAGTTCTAGCATGAATTCAGTCAGGAACAAGAAGTGAATGTGTGTGGAGGAAGGTATAGTTGGTTGTTGGCATGTGTGTAGGGTGGATGGGTGGGTGGGTAGTTGAATGGGGTCGTGTATAGAGTTCTAGCATGAATTCAGTCGGAACACAGAAGTGAATATGTGTGGGAAAGGTATAGTTGGTTGTTGGCATGTGTGTAGGGTGGGTGGAGTGGGATGGGTGGTTGAAGTAGGGTCGTTTACAGAGTTCTAGCATGAATTCAGTCGGAACACAGAAGTGAATGTGTGTGGTTGAAAAGTATAGTTGGTTGTTGGCATGTGTGTAGGGTGGGTGGGATGGGTGGTTGAGTAGAAGTCGTATATAGAGTTCTAGCATGAATTCAGTCGGAACACAGAAGTGAATGTGTGTGGAGGAAAGGTATAGTTGGTTGTTGGCATGTGTGTGTAGGGTGGATGGGTGGGATGGGTGGTTGAATAAGGGTCGCATATAGAGTTCTAGCATGAATTCAGTCAGAACACAGAAGTGAATGTGTGTGAGTGGAATTTATAGTTGGTTGTTGTTATGTGTGTAGAGTGGGTGGGATGTGTGGTTGAGTAGGGGTCGTTTATAGAGTTCTAGCATGAATTCAGTCGGAACACAGAAGTGAATGTGTGTGGAGGAGAAGGTATAGTTGGTTGTTAGCATGTGTGTAGGGTGGGTGGGTGTGGGTGGTTGAGTAGGGGTCGTTCGATAGAGTTCTAGCATGAATTCAGTCGGAACACAGAAGTGAATGTGTGTGGAGGAAAAGTATAGTTGGTTGTTATGGCATGTGTAGGGTGGATGGGTGGGTGGGTGGTTGAATGGGGTCGTGTATAGAGTTCTAGCATGAATTCAGTCGGAACACAGAAGTGAATGTCTGTGGAGAAAGTATAGTTGGTTGTTATGCATGTGTGTAGGGTGGGTGGGTGGGATGGGTGGTTGAGTAGAAGTCGTTTATAGAGTTCTAGCATGAATTCAGTCGGAACACAGAAGTGAATGTGTGTGGTTGAAAGGTATAGTTGGTTGTTAGCATGTGTGTGTAGGGTGGATGGGTAGGATGGGTGGTTGAATAGAAGGTCGTATATAGAGTTCTAGCATGAATTCAGTCAGGAACACAGAAGTGAATGTCTGTGGAGGAAAGGTATAGTTAGTTGTTAGCATGTGTAGGGTAGGTGGGTGTGGGTTGTTGTTAGTAGAGGGTCGTTGATAGAAGTTCTAGCATGAATTCAGTCAGAACACAGAAGTGAATGTGTGTGGAGGAAAGGTATAGTTGGTTGTTATGCATGTGTGTAGAAATTGGATAGGTAGGTGGGTGGTTGAATAGGGGTCGTGTATAGAGAGTTCTAGCATGAATTCAGTCGGAACACAAAGTGAATGTCTGTGGAGAAAGAGTATAGTTGGTTGTTAGCATGTGTGTAGGGTGGATGGGTGGGATGGGTGGTTGAATAGGGTCGTATATAGAGTTCTAGCATGAATTCAGTCGGAACACAGAAAGTGAATGTCTGTGGTGGAATTTATAGTTGGTTGTTAGCATGTGTGTAGGGTGGGTGGGATGGGTGGTTGAAGTAGGGTCGTATATAGAGTTCTAGCATGAATTCAGTCGGAACACAGAAGTGAATGTGTGTGGAGGAAAGAGTATAGTTGGTTGGTGGCATGTGTGTAGGGTGGTCAGGTGGGATGGGTGGTTGAATAGGGGTCGTTTATAGAAGTTCTAGCATGAATTCAGTCGGAACACAGAAGTGAATGTCTGTGGTGGAAGGTATAGTTGGTTGTTAGCATGTGTGTAGGGTGGGTGAGATGGGTGGTTAGTAGAAGTCGTTTATAGAGTTCTAGCATGAATTCAGTCGGAACACAGAAGTGAATGTGTGTGGAGAGAAAGGTATAGTTGGTTGTTATGTGTGTAGGGTGGGTGGGTGGGATGGGTGGTTAAATAGGGTCGTATATAGAGTTCTAGCATGAATTCAGTCGGAACACAGAAAGTGAATGTCTGTCGAGGAAAGGTATAGTTGGTTGTTAGCATGTGTGTAGGGTGGGTGGGTGGGTGGGTGGGATGGGTGGTTGAGTAGGGGTCGTATATAGAGTTCTAGCATGAATTCAGTCAGAACACAGAAGTGAATGTGTGTGGTTGAAAGGTATAGTTGGTTGTTGGCATGTGTGTAGGGTGGAGTGGGATGATGGGTGGTTGAGTAGGGAGTCGTTTATAGAGTTCTAGCATGAATTCAGTCGGAACACAAAGTGAATGTGTGTGTGGTGGAAGAGTATAGTTGGTTGTTAGCATGTGTGTAGGGTGGATGGGTGGGATGGGTGGTTGAATAGGGGTCGCATATAGAGTTCTAGCATGAATTCAGTCGGAACACAGAAGTGAAGATGTGTGTGTAGAAGGTATAGTTGGTTGTTGGCATGTGTGTAGGGTGGGTGGGTGGGATGGGTGGTTGGTAGGGTCGTTTATAGAGTTCTAGCATGAATTCAGTCAGAACACAGAAGTGAATGTGTGTGGAGGAAAGGTATAGTTGGTTGTTGGCATGTGTGTAGGGTGGGTGGGTGTGGGTGGTTGAGTAGGGGTCGTTCGATAGAGAGTTCTAGCATGAATTCAGTCCAGGAACACAGAAGTGAATGTGTGTGGAGGAAAGGTATAGTTGGTTGTTAGCATGTGTGTAGGGTGGATGGGTGGGTGGGTGGTGGTTGAGTAGGGGTCGTGTATAGAGTTCTAGCATGAATTCAGTCGGAACACAGAAGTGAATGTGTGTGGAGGAAAGGTATAGTTGGTTGTTAGCATGTGTGTGTAGGGTGGTGGGTGGGAAGGTGGTTAGTAGGGAAGTCGTATATAAGTTCTAGCATGAATTCAGTCAGAACACAGAAGTGAATGTGTGTAAAGTTGAGAAGTAGTATAGTTGAGATTTGTTGGCATGTGTGTGTGGGTGGTTGAGTAGTTGAAGTAGGAGTCGTATATAGAGTTCTAGCATGAATTCAGTCGGAACACAGAAGTGAATGTGTGTGGAGGAAAGAATATAGTTGGCATGTGTGTAGTTGGGTGTTGTTGAGTGGCATAGAGTGTGTAGGGTGGTATAGTTGGTTGTTATGTGTGTAGGGTGGATGGGTGGGTGGGTGGTTGAATGAGGGGGGTCGTGTATAGAGTTCTAGCATGAATTCAGTCGGAACACAGAAGTGAATGTCTGTGGAGGAAAGGTATAGTTGGTTGTTGGCATGTGTGTAGGGTGGGTGGGTGGGATGGGTGGTTGAGTAGGGGTCGTTTATAGAGTTCTAGCATGAATTCAGTCGGAACACAGAAGTGAATGTGTGGTTGAAGGTATAGTTAGTTGTTAGCATGTGTGTAGGGTGGATGGGTGCAGGATGGGTAGTTGAATAGGGGTCGTTTATAGAGTTCTAGCATGAATTCAGTCAGAACACAGAAGTGAATGTCTGTGGTGGAAAGGTATAGTTGGTTGTTGTTAGCATGTGTGTAGGGTGGGTAGAGATGGGTGGTTGAAGTAGGGTCGTTTATAGAAGTTCTAGCATGAATTCAGTCGGAACACAGAAGTGAATGTGTGTGGAGGAAAGGTATAGTTGGTTGTTAGCATGTGTGTGTAGAGGTGGGTGGGTGGGATGGGTGGTTAAATAGGGGTCGTATATAGAGTTCTAGCATGAATTCAGTCAGAACACAGAAGTGAATGTCTGTCGAGGAAAGGTATAGTTGGTTGTTAGCATGTGTGTAGGGTGGGTGGGTAGGTGGGGTGGGATGGGTGGTTGAAGTAGGGGTCGTATATAGAGAGTTCTAGCATGAATTCAGTCAGAACACAGAAGTGAATGTGTGTGGTTGAAAAGTATAGTTGGTTGTTGGCATGTGTGTGTAGGGTGGGGTGGGTGGGATGGGTGGTTGAGTAGGGGTCGTTTATAGAGTTCTAGCATGAATTCAGTCGGAACACAAAAGTGAATGTGTGGTGGAAAGAGGTATAGTTGGTTGTTGGCATGTGTGTAGGGTGGATGGGTGGGATAGGTGGTTGAATAGGGGTCGCATATAGAGTTCTAGCATGAATTCAGTCAGAACACAGAAGTGAATATGTGTGTGGTAGAAAAGGTATAGTTGGTTGTTAGCATGTGTGTAGAGGGTGGGTGGGTGGGATGGGTGGTTGAAGTAGGAGTCGTTTATAGAGTTCTAGCATGAATTCAGTCAGAACACACAGAAGTGAATGTGTGTGGAGGAAAGGTATAGTTGGTTGTTGGCATGTGTAGGGTGGGTGGGTGTGGGTGGTTGAGTAGGAAGTCGTTCGATAGAGAGTTCTAGCATGAATTCAGTCGGAACAAAAGTGAATGTGTGTGGAGGAAAGGTATAGTTGGTTGTTGGCATGTGTGTAGGGTGGATGGGTGGGTGGGTGAAAAGTTGAATAGAGGGTCGTGTATAGAGAGTTCTAGCATGAATTCAGTCAGGAACACAGAAGTGAATGTGTGTGGAAGGTATAGTTAGTTGTTAGCATAATGTGTAGGGTGGGTGGGTGGGATGGGTGGTTGAAGTAGGGTCGTTTATAGAAGTTCTAGCATGAATTCAGTCAGAACACAGAAGTGAATGTGTGTAGTTGAAGAAGTATAGTTGGTTGTTAGCATGTGTGTAGGGTGGGTGGGATGGGTGGTTAGTAGGGGTCGTATATAGAGTTCTAGCATGAATTCAGTCGGAACACAGAAGTGAATGTGTGGTTGGAAGAGGTATAGTTGGTTGTTGGCATGTGTGTAGGGGTGGGTGGTGATGGGTGGTTAGTAGGGTCGTATATAGAGTTCTAGCATGAATTCAGTCAGGAACACAGAAGTGAAATGTGTGTGGAGGAAAGGTATAGTTAGTTGTTGGCATGTGTGTGTAGGGTGGATGGGTGGGTGGGTGGTTGAATAGAGGAGTCGTGTATAGAAGTTCTAGCATGAATTCAGTCGGAACACAGAAGTGAATGTCTGTGGAGGAAAGGTATAGTTGGTTGTTAGCATGTGTGTAGGGTGGGTGGGTGGGATGGGTGGTTGAAGTAGGGAGTCGTTTATAGAGTTCTAGCATGAATTCAGTCAGAACACAGAAAGTGAATATGTGTGGTTGAAAGGTATAGTTGGTTGTTAGCATGTGTGTACAGGTGGATAGGTAGGATGGGTGGTTGAATAGGGGTCGTATATAGAGTTCTAGCATGAATTCAGTCGGAACACAGAAGTGAATGTGTGTGTAAGGAAAGGTATAGTTGGTTGTTAGCATGTGTGTAGAGGTGGGTGGGTGGGATGGGTGGTTGAGTAGGAGTCGTATATAGAGTTCTAGCATGAATTCAGTCAAGAACACTGAAGTGAATGTGTGTGGTGGAAAGGTATAGTTGGTTGTTAGCATGTGTGTAGGGTGGGTGGGATGGGTCGTTGAGTAGGGTCGTGTATAGCGTTCTAGCATGAATTCAGTCGGAACAAGAAGTGAATGTGTGTGGAGGAAGGTATAGTTGGTTGTTGGCATGTGTGTAGGGTGGATGGGTGGGATGGGTGGTTGAATAGGGGTCGCATATAGAGTTCTAGCATGAATTCAGTCGGAACACAGAAGTGAATGTCTGTGGTGGAATTTATAGTTGGTTGTTTGTTATGTGTGTAGGGTGGGTGGGATGGGTGGTTGGTAGGGGTCGTTGATAGAGAGTTCTAGCATGAATTCAGTCAGAACACAGAAGTGAATGTCTGTGGAGAGGAAGGTATAGTTGGTTGTTGGCATGTGTGTAGGTGGGTGGGTGGGATGGGTGGTTGAGTAGGGGTCGTGTATAGCGTTGTAGCATGAATTCAGTCGGAACACAGAAGTGAATGTGTGTGGAGGAAGGTATAGTTGGTTGTTGGCATGTGTGTAGGGTGGGTGGGGTGGGATGGGTGGTTGAGTAGGGGTCGTTTATAGAGTTCTAGCATGAATTCAGTCGGAACACAGAAGTGAATGTCTGTGGAGGAAGGTATAGTTGGTTGTTGGCATGTGTGTGTAGGGTGGGTGGGTGGGTGGGTGGGATGGGTGGTTGGTTGAGTAGGGGTCGTATATAGAGTTCTAGCATGAATTCAGTCGGAACACAGAAGTGAATGTGTGTGGTTGAAGGTATAGTTGGTTGTTGGCATGTGTGTAGGGTGGGTGGGATGGGTGGTTGAGTAGGGTCGTATATAGAGTTCTAGCATGAATTCAGTCGGAACACAGAAGTGAATGTCTGTGGTGGAAGGTATAGTTGGTTGTTGGCATGTGTGTAGGGTGGATGGGTGGGATGGGTGGTTGAATAGGGTCGCATATAGAGTTCTAGCATGAATTCAGTCGGAACACAGAAGTGAATGTGTGTGTGGTGGAAGAGTATAGTTGGTTGTTAGCATGTGTGTAGGGTGGGTGGAGTGGGATGGGTGGTTGAGTAGGGGTCGTTTATAGAGTTCTAGCATGAATTCAGTCGGAACACAGAAGTGAATGTGTGTGGAGGAAAGGTATAGTTGGTTGTTGGCATGTGTGTAGGGTGGGTGGGTGTGGGTGGTTGAAGTAGGAGTCGTTCGATAGAGTTCTAGCATGAATTCAGTCGGAACAAGAAGTGAATGTGTGTGGAGGAAAGGTATAGTTGGTTGTTAGCATGTGTGTAGGGTGGATGGGTGGGTGGGTGGTTGAATAGGGGTCGTGTATAGAGTTCTAGCATGAATTCAGTCGGAACACAGAAGTGAATGTGTGTGGAGGAAAGGTATAGTTGGTTGTTGGCATGTGTGTAGGGTGGGTGGGTGGGATGGGTGGTTGAGTAGAAGTCGTTTACAGAGTTCTAGCATGAATTCAGTCGGAACACAGAAGTGAATGTGTGTGGTTGAAGGTATAGTTGGTTGTTAGCATGTGTGTAGGGTGGGTGGGATGGGTGGTTGAGTAGGGGTCGTATATAGAGTTCTAGCATGAATTCAGTCGGAACACAGAAGTGAATGTGTGTGGAGAGAAAGGTATAGTTGGTTGTTGGCATGTGTGTAGGGTGGATGGGTGGGATGGGTGGTTGAATAGGGGTCGCATATAGAGTTCTAGCATGAATTCCAGTCGGAACACAGAAGTGAATGTGTGTGGTGGAATTTATAGTTGGTTGTTGTTATGTGTGTAGGGTGGGTGGGATGGGTGGTTGAAGTAGGGGTCGTTTATAGAGTTCTAGCATGAATTCAGTCAGGAACACAGAAGTGAATGTGTGTGGAGGAAGGTATAGTTGGTTGTTGGCATGTGTGTAGGGTGGGTGGGTGTGGGTGGTTGAGTAGGGGTCGTTCGATAGAGTTCTAGCATGAATTCAGTCGGAACACGAAGTGAATGTCTGTGGAGGAAGGTATAGTTGGTTGTTGGCATGTGTGTAGGGTGGATGGGTGGGTGGGTGGTTGAATGGGGGTCGTGTATAGAGTTCTAGCATGAATTCAGTCGGAACACGAAGTGAATGTCTGTGGAGGAAAGGTATAGTTGGTTGTTAGCATGTGTGTAGGGTGGGTGGAGTGCAGGATGGGTGGTTGAGAGTAGGGTCGTTTATAGAGAGTTCTAGCATGAATTCAGTCGGAACACAGAAGTGAATGTGTGTGGTTGAAAGAGTATAGTTGGTTGTTGGCATGTGTGTAGGGTGGATGGGTGGGATGGGTGGTTGAATAGGGGTCGTATATAGAGTTCTAGCATGAATTCAGTCAGGAACACAGAAGTGAATGTCTGTGGAGAAAGAATATAGTTGGTTGTTGGCATGTGTGTAGGGTGGGTGGGGTGTGGGTTGTTGAGTAGGGTCGTTCGATAGAGTTCTAGCATGAATTCAGTCAGGAACACAGAAGTGAATATGTGTGGAGAAAAATAGTATAGTTGGTTGTTAGCATGTGTGTAGGGTGGATGGGTGGGTGGGTGGTTGAATAGAAGTCGTTGTATAGAGTTCTAGCATGAATTCAGTCAGAACACAGAAGTGAATGTCTGTGGAAAAGGTATAGTTAGGTTGTTGGCATGTGTGTAGGAGGTGGATGGGTAGGATGGGTAGTTGAATAGGGGTCGTATATAGAGAGTTCTAGCATGAATTCAGTCGGAACACAGAAGTGAATGTCTGTGGTGGGAATTTATAGTTGGTTGTTGGCATGTGTGTGTAGGGTGGGTGGGATGGGTGGTTGAGTAGAGGTCGTATATAGAGTTCTAGCATGAATTCAGTCGGAACACAGAAGTGAATGTGTGTGGAGGAAAGGTATAGTTGGTTGGTAGCATGTGTGTAGGGTGGTGGGTGGGATGGGTGGTTGAATAGGGTCGTTTATAGAGTTCTAGCATGAATTCAGTCGGAACACAGAAGTGAATGTCTGTGGTGGAAAAGTATAGTTGGTTGTTATGGCATGTGTGTAGGAGTGGGTGAGATGGGTGGTTGAAGTAGGGTCGTTTATAGAGTTCTAGCATGAATTCAGTCAGGAACACAGAAGTGAATGTGTGTGGAGGAAGGTATAGTTGGTTGTTAGCATGTGTGTAGGGTGGGTGGGTGGGATGGGTGGTTAAATAGGGGTCGTATATAGAGTTCTAGCATGAATTCAGTCGGAACACAGAAAGTGAATGTCTGTCGAGGAAAGAGTATAGTTGGTTGTTAGCATGTGTGTAGGGTGGGTGGGTGGGTGGGTAGGATGGGTGGTTGAGTAGGGGTCGTATATAGAGTTCTAGCATGAATTCAGTCGGAACACAGAAGTGAATGTGTGTGGTTAGAAGGTATAGTTGGTTGTTAGCATGTGTGTAGGGTGGGTGGGATAGGTGGTTAGTAGGGGTCGTTTATAGAGTTCTAGCATGAATTCAGTCGGAACACAAAGTGAATGTGTGTGGTGGAAAGGTATAGTTGGTTGTTAGCATGTGTGTAGGGTGGATGGGTGGGATGGGTGGTTGAATAGGGTCGCATATAGAGTTCTAGCATGAATTCAGTCCGGAACACAGAAGTGAATGTGTGTGGTAGAAAGAGTATAGTTGGTTGTTAGCATGTGTGTAGGGTGGGTGGGTGGGATGGGTGGTTGAAGTAGGGGTCGTTTATAGAGTTCTAGCATGAATTCAGTCGGAACACAGAAGTGAATGTGTGTGGAGAAAGGTATAGTTGGTTGTTGGCATGTGTGTAGGGTGGGTGGGTGTGGGTGGTTGAGTAGGGGTCGTTCGATAGAGTTCTAGCATGAATTCAGTCGGAACAAGAAGTGAATGTGTGTGGAGGAAGGTATAGTTGGTTGTTGGCATGTGTGTAGGGTGGATGGGTGGGTGGGTGGTTGAATGGGGGTCGTGTATAGAGTTCTAGCATGAATTCAGTCGGAACACGAAGTGAATGTGTGTGGAGGAAGGTATAGTTGGTTGTTGGCATGTGTGTAGGGTGGGTGGAGTGGGATGGGTGGTTGAGTAGGGGTCGTTTATAGAGTTCTAGCATGAATTCAGTCGGAACACAGAAGTGAATGTGTGTGGTTGGAAGGTATAGTTGGTTGTTAGCATGTGTGTAGGGTGGGTGGGATGGGTGGTTGAGTAGGGGTCGTATATAGAGTTCTAGCATGAATTCAGTCGGAACACAGAAGTGAATGTGTGTGTGGAGAAAGGTATAGTTGGTTGTTGGCATGTGTGTAGGGTGGGTGGGTGTGGGTGGTTGAGTAGGGGTCGTTCGATAGAGTTCTAGCATGAATTCAGTCCGGACACAGAAGTGAATGTGTGTGGAGGAAAGGTATAGTTGGTTGTTGTTATGTGTGTAGGGTGGATGGGTGGGTGGGTGGTTGAATGGGGGTCGTGTATAGAGTTCTAGCATGAATTCAGTCAGAACACAGAAGTGAATGTCTGTGGAGGAAAGGTATAGTTGGTTGTTGGCATGTGTGTAGGGTGGGTGGGTGGGATGGGTGGTTGAAGTAGGGGTCGTTTATAGAGTTCTAGCATGAATTCAGTCAGAACACAGAAGTGAATGTCTATGTGTGGTTGAAGGTATAGTTGGTTGTTGGCATGTGTGTAGGGTGGATGGGTGGGATGGGTGGTTGAATAGGGGTCGTATATAGAGTTCTAGCATGAATTCAGTCCGGAACACAGAAGTGAATGTGTGTGGAGGAAAGGTATAGTTGGTTGTTAGCATGTGTGTAGGGTGGGTGGGTGGGATGGGTGGTTGAGTAGGGGTCGTATATAGAGTTCTAGCATGAATTCAGTCGGAACACAGAAGTGAATGTGTGTGGTGGAAAGGTATAGTTGGTTGTTAGCATGTGTGTGTAGGGTGGGTGGGATGGGTCGTTGAGTAGGGGTCGTGTATAGCGTTCTAGCATGAATTCAGTCGGAACAAAAGTGAATATGTGTGTGGAGGAAGGTATAGTTGGTTGTTGGCATGTGTGTAGGGTGGATGGGTGGGATGGGTGGTTGAATAGGGGTCGCATATAGAGTTCTAGCATGAATTCAGTCGGAACACAGTGAATGTCTGTGGTGGAATTTATAGTTGGTTGTTGTTATTATGTGTGTAGGGTGGGTGGGATGGGTGGTTGAGTAGGGTCGTTGATAGAGTTCTAGCATGAATTCAGTCGGAACACAGAAGTGAATGTCTGTGGAGGAAAGAGTATAGTTGGTTGTTAGCATGTGTGTAGGGTGGGTGGGTGGGATGGGTGGTTGAAGTAGAGTCGTGTATAGCGTTGTAGCATGAATTCAGTCGGAACACAGAAGTGAATGTGTGTGGAGGAAAGGTATAGTTGGTTGTTAGCATGTGTGTAGGGTGGGTGGGTGGGATGGGTGGTTGAGTAGGGGTCGTTTATAGAGTTCTAGCATGAATTCAGTCGGAACACAGAAGTGAATGTGTGTGGAGGAAAGGTATAGTTGGTTGTTGGCATGTGTGTAGGGTGGGTGGAGTGGGATGGGTGGTTGAATAGGGGTCGTTTATAGAGTTCTAGCATGAATTCAGTCGGAACACAGAAGTGAATGTCTGTGGTGGAAAGGTATAGTTGGTTGTTAGCATGTGTGTGTAGGGTGGGTGGGATAGGTGGTTGAGTAGGGTCGTTTATAGAGTTCTAGCATGAATTCAGTCAGAACACAGAAGTGAATGTCTGTCGAGAAAGGTATAGTTGGTTGTTGGCATGTGTGTAGGGTGGATGGGTGGATGGGTGGGATGGGTGGTTGAGTAGGGGTCGTGTATAGCGTTCTAGCATGAATTCAGTCGGAACAAGAAGTGAATGTGTGTGGAGGAAAGGTATAGTTAGTTGTTAGCATGTGTGTAGGGTGGATGGGTAGGATGGGTGGTTGAATAGGGGTCGCATATAGAGTTCTAGCATGAATTCAGTCAGAACACAGAAGTGAATGTCTGTGGTGGAATTTATAGTTGGTTGTTGTTATGTGTGTAGGGTGGGTAGGATGGGTGGTTGAGTAGGGGTCGTTGATAGAGTTCTAGCATGAATTCAGTCAGAACACAGAAAGTGAATGTCTGTGGAGGAAAGGTATAGTTGGTTGTTATGTGTGTAAGGTGGGTGGGTGGGATGGGTGGTTGAGTAGGGGAGTCGTGTATAGCGTTGTAGCATGAATTCAGTCAGAACACAGAAGTGAATGTGTGTGGAGAGAAAGAGTATAGTTGGTTGTTAGCATGTGTGTAGGGTGGGTGGAGGTGGGATGGGTGGTTAGTAGGGGTCGTTTATAGAGTTCTAGCATGAATTCAGTCGGAACACAGAAGTGAATGTGTGTGGAGGAAAGTATAGTTGGTTGGTAGCATGTGTGTAGGGTGGGTGGGTGGGATGGGTGGTTGAATAGGGGTCGTTTATAGAAGTTCTAGCATGAATTCAGTCAGAACACAGAAGTGAATGTCTGTGGTAGAAAGGTATAGTTGGTTGTTAGCATGTGTGTAGAAGTGGATGGGATGGGTGGTTGAGTAGAAGTCGTTTATAGAAGTTCTAGCATGAATTCAGTCAGAACACAGAAGTGAATGTCTGTCGAGAAAGGTATAGTTGGTTGTTAGCATGTGTGTAGGTGGGTGGGGTGGATGGGTGGGATGGGTAGTTGAAGTAGGGGTCGTATATAGAGTTCTAGCATGAATTCAGTCCAAAGGAACACAGAAAGTGAATGTGTGTGGTGGAAGAGTATAGTTGGTTGTTGGCATGTGTGTAGAATTGGGTGGGATGGGTGGTTGAAGTAGGGTCGTTTATAGAGTTCTAGCATGAATTCAGTCAGAACACAGAAGTGAATGTGTGTGGAGGAAAGAGTATAGTTGGTTGTTGGCATGTGTGTAGGGTGGATGGGTGGGATGGGTGGTTGAATAGGGGTCGTATATAGAGTTCTAGCATGAATTCAGTCAGAACACAGAAGTGAATGTCTGTAGAGTAATTTATATAGTTGGTTGTTAGCATATGTGTAGAGGTGTGAGGTGGGATGGGTGGTTTAGTAGGGGTCGTTTATAGAGTTCTAGCATGAATTCAGTCGGAACACAGAAGTGAATGTCTGTGGAGGAAAGGTATAGTTGGTTGGTGGCATGTGTGTAGGGTGGGTGGGTGGATGGGTGGATGGGTGGCATGGGTAGTTGGTAGAAGTCGTATATAGAGTTCTAGCATGAATTCAGTCAGAACACAGAAAGTGAATGTCTGTGGTGGAATTTATAGTTGGTTGTTAGCATGTGTGTAGGGTGGGTGGGATGGGTGGTTGAGTAGGGGTCGTTTATAGAGTTCTAGCATGAATTCAGTCAGAACACAGAAGTGAATGTCTGTGGAGGAAGAAGTATAGTTGGTTGTTAGCATGTGTGTAGGGTGGGTGGGTGGATGGGTAGGATAGGTGGTTGAGTAGGGTCGTATATAGAGTTCTAGCATGAATTCAGTCAGAACACAGAAGTGAATGTCTGTGGAGGAAGGTATAGTTGGTTGTTGGCATGTGTGTGTAGGGTGGATGGGTGGGATGGGTGGTTGAATAGGGGTCGTATATAGAGTTCTAGCATGAATTCAGTCGGAACACAGAAGTGAATGTGTGTGGAGGAAAGGTATAGTTGGTTGTTGGCATGTGTGTAGGGTGGATGGGTGGGATGGGTGGTTGAATAGGGGTCGTATATAGAGTTCTAGCATGAATTCAGTCGGAACACAGAAAGTGAATGTGTGTAGTGGGAAATTTATAGTTGGTTGTTAGCATGTGTGTAGGGTGGGTAGGTAGGATGGGTGGTTGAGTAGGGGTCGTATATAAAGTTCTAGCATGAATTCAGTCGGAACACAGAAGTGAATGTGTGTGGAGGAAAGGTATAGTTGGTTGGTGGCATGTGTGTGTAGGGTGGGTGGGTGGGATGGGTGGTTGAATAGGGTCGTCGTTTATAGAGTTCTAGCATGAATTCAGTCGGAACACAGAAGTGAATGTCTGTGGTGGAAAGGTATAGTTGGTTGTTGGCATGTGTGTAGAAGTGGGTGGGTGGGATGGGTGGTTGAGTAGGGGTCGTTTATAGAGTTCTAGCATGAATTCAGTCGGAACACAGAAGTGAATGTGTGTGGAGGAAGGTATAGTTGGTTGTTGGCATGTGTGTAGGGTTGGTGGGTGGGATGGGTGGTTAAATAGGGGTCGTATATAGAGTTCTAGCATGAATTCAGTCAGAACACAGAAGTGAATGTCTGTGGAGGAAAGGTATAGTTGGTTGTTGGCATGTGTGTAGGGTAGGTGGGTGGATGGGTGGGATGGGTGGTTGAGTAGGAGTCGTATATAGAGTTCTAGCATGAATTCAGTCGGAACACAGAAGTGAATGTGTGTGGTTGAAAGGTATAGTTGGTTGTTAGCATGTGTGTAGGGTGGGTGGGATGGGTGGTTGAGTAGGGGTCGTATATAGAAGTTCTAGCATGAATTCAGTCGGAACACAGAAGTGAATGTCTGTGGAGGAAAGGTATAGTTGGTTGTTAGCATGTGTGTAGGGTGGATGGGTGGGATGGGTGGTTGAATAGGGGTCGCATATAGAGTTCTAGCATGAATTCAGTCGGAACACAGAAGTGAATGTGTGTGGAGGAATTTATAGTTGGTTGTTGTTATGTGTGTAGGGTGGGTGGGATGGGTGGTTGAGTAGGGTCGTTTATAGAGTTCTAGCATGAATTCAGTCGGAACACAGAAGTGAATGTGTGTGGAGGAAGGTATAGTTGTTTGGTGGCATGTGTGTAGGGTGGGTGGGTGTGGGTGGTTGAGTTGGTAGGGTCGTTCGATAGAGTTCTAGCATGAATTCAGTCGGAACACAGAAGTGATATGTGTGTGGAGGAAAGGTATAGTTGGTTGTTGGCATGTGTGTAGGGTGGATGGGTGGGTGGGTGGTTGAATAGGGGTCGTGTATAGAGTTCTAGCATGAATTCAGTCGGAACACAGAAGTGAATGTCTGTGGAGGAAAGGTATAGTTGGTTGTTGGCATGTGTGTAGGGTGGGTGGGTGGGATGGGTGGTTGAGTAGGGGTCGTTTATAGAGTTCTAGCATGAATTCAGTCGGAACACGAAGTGAATGTGTGTGGTTGAAGGTATAGTTGGTTGTTGGCATGTGTGTAGGGTGGATGGGTGGGATGGGTGGTTGAATAGGGGTCGTCTATAGAGTTCTAGCATGAATTCAGTCGGAACACGAAGTGAATGTGTGTGGAGGAAGGTATAGTTGGTTGTTGGCATGTGTGTAGGGTTGGATGGGTGGGATGGGTGGTTGAGTAGGGGTCGCATATAGAGAGTTCTAGCATGAATTCAGTCGGAACACAGAAGTGAATGTGTGTGGTGGAATTTATAGTTGGTTGTTGTTATGTGTGTAGGGTGGGTGGGATGGGTGGTTGAGTAGGGGTCGTGTATAGAGTTCTAGCATGAATTCAGTCGGAACACGAAGTGAATGTGTGTGGAGGAAGGTATAGTTGGTTGTTGGCATGTGTGTAGGGTGGATGGGTGGGATGGGTGGTTGAATAGGGGTCGCATATAGAGTTCTAGCATGAATTCAGTCGGAACACGAAGTGAATGTGTGTGGTGGAATTTATAGTTGGTTGTTGTTATGTGTGTAGAGTGGGTGGGATGGGTGGTTGAGTAGGGTCGTTGATATAGAGTTCTAGCATGAATTCAGTCGGAACACAGAAGTGAATGTCTGTGGAGGAAGGTATAGTTGGTTGTTGGCATGTGTGTAGGGTGGGTGGGTGGGATGGGTGGTTGAGTAGGGGTCGTGTATAGCGTTCTAGCATGAATTCAGTCGGAACACAGAAGTGAATGTGTGTGGAGGAAGGTATAGTTGGTTGTTAGCATGTGTGTAGGGTGGGTGGGTGGGATGGGTGGTTGAGTAGGGTCGTTTATAGAGTTCTAGCATGAATTCAGTCGGAACACAGAAGTGAATGTGTGTGGAGGAAGAGTATAGTTGGTTGTTGGCATGTGTGTAGGGTGGGTGGGTGTGGGTGGTTGAGTAGGGTCGTTTATAGAGTTCTAGCATGAATTCAGTCAGGAACACAGAAGTGAATGTCTGTGGTGGAATTTATAGTTGGTTGTTGGCATGTGTGTAGGGTGGGTGGGTGGGATGGGTGGTTGAGTAGGGGTCGTTTATAGAGTTCTAGCATGAATTCAGTCGGAACACAGAAGTGAATGTGTGTGGAGGAAGTTATAGTTGGTTGTTGGCATGTGTGTAGGGTGGGTGGGTGTGGGTGGTTGAGTAGGGGTCGTTTATAGAGTTCTAGCATGAATTCAGTCGGAACACGAAGTGAATGTCTGTGGAGGAAGGTTTAGTTGGTTGTTGGCATGTGTGTAGGGTGGATGGGTGGGTGGGTGGTTGAGTGAGTGGGGGTCGTATATAAAGTTCTAGCATGAATTCAGTCGGAACACGAAGTGAATGTCTGTGGAGGAAGGTTTAGTTGGTTGTTGGCATGTCTGCAGGGTCATGGGTAGTGGGGAATTGGGGGGTTAGGGGTTGGGGGTTGGGGGTTGGGGTTGGGGGTTGGGGTTCAGGGTTGTGGATTGGGGTTAGACGAATAGTTGTTTGATGGATGTTTCGTGAGGGATGTGGAAACATGCGCGTGTGCGCGCGTGTGTGTTTGTGTATGTGTTGAGGAGTAAAAGCATTGACGATTTGGAGACAGACAAATCTGGCGTGTGGGAGCTTGAAGGAGCTGTTGTGTGTAAGAGTTGGTGTGTAGGAGTGTAGAGAGAGAGGAAGTATTGCTACTGTCACGACCGTTTGAGTTGCCCAGGAAACACACATTCAACCCATGCTTACAGAAACTCATTTATCATGAACTCATTTATGATATGTTCACGTGCATGAAATAGTGCATCCACATTATCAGGATATTGTTTGTCTTGGTTCAGTGAACAGACGCAAATGAACTTAAAAATTCACAAAATGAACTTCTGCCCACATCTTCCACCTCTCCAGGGCAAAGTGTCAAAAACGTAAAAGTATTCACTTTCTTCGCAAAACAATATTGTAACCATACATCGCGAATTGGGATGTACGAAGTAAGATCCTGCAGTAGAGTATCTAGAAATAATCTTTTGCCTGTGTGCAATTTACCTTTGGGTGGTCGGTGTCTGTTAAACGTAAGTTTGCATCTTGTGAATGGTGTTCATAAGCTTTGTGGACAGGTAAATCAACACAAGAGCAAACAGTTTCCCCCGGGGATTCTTCTGTCATGTTGCTGAAACTCTCTGTGGTGCTGAAGAGCTCATGTTTTGGGAGTGTCAGCGGTAGTACACTGTCTAACAATTACGTCCTCGTCAATTACCTCCAAGTTTGTACTGTAATTCATGTTTTAGCTCTGCCATTGGATTACGCATATCTATACATCCCACTCCGACAACCTTCTCTCCTGCAGCATATTATTCATGGGTCCTCATCTAGAAGGGGAGGTTTTGTAAATAACTGAGTCTGGATCAGTCAGTCCAATGATTGACATCATGAGCATCGATCTATGCATCTGGGATTCGATGACATATATCAACCAAATCAGCCAGGCTTACCACCCGATCTTGTTAGTCGCCTCTTTCAACAAACCTGATGCACGGATAATGTTGAACATTATGATGGAATGTGTACAGTATGAATTTCATCATCGCTGGGAGATTCTTGAATTTGTGATATGAATTATATTTGTTGTCCTAAGAGCTAAAGAGGATTAGATTAATTATTTAGATGACTGATCATCATCAGATCTACTGACACCAGAGCCAATTCTAGGTCCCAGTAAAACTATCCAGACAGTTCGGTGTTCATGCGGGGGACACTGCGAAATTGTGTCCTATGCAGTTTCCTGTTTTGACTTGTATGAAAGTTCCGGTATTTTAGGTGAACAATTGCCTTGCCATTGCATGTGTTGTGACATATCCACCGACGGGGCAGTACGCTCACTTTTTGGCGAATACCTGGTATCATCACTGTTTGACACTGTCAGTAATTTATTGAGACAATATCATGGATCGGAATCTTGTGGTTAGAGAAAGAATCTATAGATTCTGCGTTGTTTGCAAAGCAAACAGCAAGCAAACACTGTTCTAGCTGGTAAAATGTTTTTGCCTATCGTGAACTCATCATTGTCACAGGGAATGAATTATTGTTTTTTTGTTTCATGTGGAAAACCAAATAGAAAATTTCTATATCTGAAACACCGATAACAACGAGGGCAAATACCTCGCTGGAAAATGTCTGCATCGCCGCTCGTCTATCTTCAGGTCAGATACAGTACTCACGCTTCCAATAGTGGATGTCCAACATTCACGTTAGGTTACATGACCCCTTGAAATCAGGTCTCGCATCAAGCACCATCGTCATTCTTGATTCCTTCACGGAGCGGTGGTTCACGTCAATTCATCAATAGAATGCTGTCCATTCTTACACGACCAACTGGGTATGAGGCCTCCAGGTCTGATTTACGAACTGATTTACTCCCTTTGCTGCCCCATTTCTCCCAGCGCGCCCTTGTTGGTCCATATATGTAATTTACTTGTCAGTGTTCATTAAATGGATGAGGCAGGGTTTGGTTTATGTTGTTTTGGTGATGAAACTCTCCCACGCGTTGACATGGCAATGACATTACTTTAATAAACTTTCAGAGCAATTTTACAGTCAACGAGTAGCCATAACGTATCGACATTCATTCAACATTTCCGAACCTTTGAACCCTCAAAGCTCGTTGATAATTAATACCGTTCCCACAGAACTCCACACGAAACAATGTTGGAATTAACAGGGCGTTTGAGGGAGGGTCTTGTATTCTGTGTTGTGTTTAGATATACCTTTATGAACCTCTTTTATTAACAAATGCCCCATGGTCAAGGAATGGAGGTTTTCCTTAAGTTTGTCATATCTGATAGTGGTGTACAATGTTGAAAACTCCAATGCCTTGACGGAACTGAACTCGGTCTCTTCTGACGTTGCAAACATTCACACAAATCACTTGAATCTGTGAGAATCCACCTGATATGAACTCCGATGTTTCAAGAACTTTCCGTGGAGAGAAAGAAAGTTGTTCCTTGATAGTATCAAGAATTATGGTGGTCGATTTGCTGGACTCAGCAATATATTTCTGTTTGTGCACATTGTTATGGAGCTTTGGAATCCAGTACAAAACAGGAATGGACATGTCTCCAGCTTTCAGACTCAATCCAAAAGTTGATAGTACCGATGATTCGATTTGGCAAATTTCTTCGTTAGTTAACATACTGGGCAGTACTTGATACGTGACTTACATCAAGCTCTTTGAAGAAACTATTATTGCAGTGATATTTATATAGAAGGCTGTTATATTTGAAGGCCTCGTCAGTGGGAACGGCTGCATAACTTGGAGGGCAGAAAGACTGTGGATGACATCTTGCTGGGAACGACAGGGTTTATTCCAATTCTGTTTCCTCTTTTTCAGTTTGTGCATTCTACCAATGACAACACCATGTCGTGAGTTAACCAACACTAAAAGACAGGTTCCTCTTCTCTCTGGTCCGACCAGTGTCGTCACATTGCACCCAATTCAGAACCGGAAGCAGTAAAAAGGGTACCCCTTAAGATCTGAGACGGACCCCTAAATCTTTTTGGGAAAAGATCTAATGGAGATGCGAAGACCTCGAATGATTGACATTCTTCTTCAAACACCAAGAAAGCCCATCTCACGTGACTTCGTGACACCACGTGCAACTCAACCCTGCTGCGTTAGCCTTATTTTACCCAAATAAATTCATTCATGTTCTAATTCTCTTCGATAAAATATTTATTTTGTATAACAAACACACATGGTGGGTTGTCTATCTCAGCTCGAAATTAAAAGAACGGATAGATGTGTTCTGACATTTTATTCTTACAAACCCAATAACGATGTAACACTCAATAATTCCTTGACATTATCTTTGACGTAGCCCTCTTTTGCGTTTTCAGAGGCCCAGCGGCCATGTCTTTTGAACAGGCGGTCTGGTACACCAGCACTAACAGCGGTAGTGGTGCCACCAGAACGTAAACTATGCAATCTGATTTTCTTAACATCTTCCCCTACAATTGAAGTTTTCAATAAATATTTCTCTGGCTCTGGAATATGAAATAAGTTAGTCTCCCCTCAGAGTGTTATAACCACGTTTTTTTAAACTAAAATATATTAAATATTCTTGCGAATGATCGCAACTTTCAGCTTTCACTAGCTTCAACTACAATCGGTGAATGTTTATCTTGTTGAATAAGAGAAGTAAGATACAATCCAACATGAAAAGAATTTGCCGGTAAACTTTTCACTTCATCAAACGTTGATGCCCACATTTGCCATAATTTAAGAGCTCTTTTGTATTTGTGAATTGAAGAAGTTGCTTTCGATTTACAAACAATACGAGGCATTTTCTTTGACAGATTGGGTAAATCTTCATGGACCAAAGGTTGCTGCTGCTTCCATATGCCAACGGAAAACAAATCTGCAAAATGCAACAAAGAGAGTTTCTGATTGCAATAATGTGTCCACTTAAGTTATCAAATATACCTTTCTTGCTGCCACCTGTAATGGAATTGTTAGCACTAACCTGTATCATATCTGCAACAAAATGTCTAGGTTTGTCCTTGAAAAACATCATTGGCCAGTACGGGGCAGAGGTCCACATAGGAACAAGTAAAGTTGTTTGTGCTTAGCAACTCGAAACAAACCGAATAGTCTTTGGTATCAGGCGTACTGGTGGGACAGCCCAGTTGTTATCTCCCGCCCATTGCTGTGTGAACGCATCTACTGCTTCTGTGCCAGGAACCCAAACTCTGGAATTAAACCTCACTAACCTGGTGTTAATGTCATTTGTAAAACGGTCAATGGAATATGGGTCCCACCTTTTATCCAGGAATCTGAAAACCAAATCTGATATTTTCCAGTCATCAGAATCTTGAAATCTGCCCAAAGCATCAGCCTTTTCATTCTCCGATCTTGGGATCCAACTGAACATTAACCTTATTCTGTGAAGACTAGCTGTAACAAAGATTGACATAGCAAGCTTTTGTCAGTCTGTTTTAAAACTTCCACACAAAGCAATGTCACAGCAAGGTTTAATGCCTGTGAACATTTTCACAGATTTGCCGCACAATAGGTTTGAAAAAGCATTCAATGTTATTTCATCAGCCTTCATTTCCCTCCAAGTTGAACTTAATTTAGCCTGTTTCGAGTCCAATGTATTCTGAAACACAGAGTTTGCAGCATCACCTGCACAACCGATATCACTCGCTTCAGAAAAACAGCAATCGTGGGCATACAACTCACTGACAGCAATCTAGGCTTCAAGGAATGAAGATTGTCTCTCCGGAACAAAAGTTCGTACACACATTCTGGATTGTTCATTTTCCAAACTTCATCCCAAGATGGAGACTCCTGAATATCTGCAGGCATCTGTCTAGAAAACAGACGACAAACATCGCCAAATTCTGGTGTCAGTGATATAATCTTCCCTGGCAAACTAGCCACACTTCTCGCTGTAAATCTAGATAAAGCAGCAACGTTGCCTTCGAAAGTACATCTTATATCCTCTGCGTTTCTGTCCGAAACTGAAAGAACAACTTGATCTAAATCCTAAACAAATCCGAGCCATTCCCTTTTTTTGAATCTACACTGATTTTTTCAACATTATGTACAAAGCCGGATTTAAACAAAGTATCTTTTGCCATATGAGGATGTTGAGAAGACAATTCTCTACATTCTTCGTATCAAGAACCATCATCAAGGTATACCACAATGTTAATTGAATTTTCTCAGGTGTTTAACTAAAGGACGTAAACACTTTGTAAAAATGTACGGGGCAGAAGAGAGGCCAAAAGGCAATGCAGTAAAGCAGAACTATTTTACACAACCATTAAACCAAGTAAAACCCAAAAACTGCTGCTGGCTGGGATGAATGTCAGTTTGATGGTACCCTGACTTTAAGTCAAATCTAAACATGTTACCGGTCTCCTTGACAAAATCTAAGGCGGTTTTATGACCTTCGAAAACAATCTTTTCTTTCCACAGAAACTGATTTACAAATTTCAAGTCGAGAATGAGTCTAATTGTTTCCTGAACGTTGTATGGAAACCGACGGAGGATTGACAACATTCGGTACGGTATCCAACTGAATAATACAGTTGTTTTTCAGGATTTCTTGAATAGTATCAGTAACAAACTCTGCATTTTTGATAGATGATAGATTATTATTAGCAGAATGTGCACCCGGACTTGCCTCTTTCAACTCATACGTTCTAAACTCTTCTAGACAAGCCAAATCTATTTTTGTAAACGTACCTTCAAAGTGCGTACTATTTCCACCAACTGTTCCACATTCCTGAACTTGACTATTCCCTTTGTCCAAACTGAATGGGTTTTTATCATGTGCCATTCTGTCAGGCAATCTGACGTAGCACTCATTCTTGAGTGTTTCGCTTTACTGCTCACGCTGGGTTCAACTGGCTGTCTGGGCTGCGGGTTGTGAAGCAGCAAGGGGGCAAGACGCCCTCCAGTGCCCAAATACACCGCAGTAGAAACATTGTTGGTTTTGGGAAAGGCCTCGTTTGAGCGAACGAAAGGGCTGGTTCAGCATAGATTATAAACGTGATGCATTAACATTAACATTGTTGTTAGGAGGAGGAGACACAGCAGCAGACACATTCTGATACTTTCCTCTGGGCCTAAAGGAGGAGACACAGTAGCAGACACATTCTGATATTTTCCTCTGGGCCTAAAGGAGGAGACACAGTAGCAGACACATTCTGATACTTTCCTCTGGGCCTAAAGGAGGAGACACAGTAGCAGACACATTCTGATACTTTCCTCTGGGCCTAAAGGAGGAGACACAGTAGCAGACACATTCTGATACTTTCCTCTGGGCCTAAAGGAGGAGACACAGTAGCAGACACATTCTGATACTTTCCTCTGGGCCTAAAAGGAGGAGACACACACAAGGAGCAGACACATTCTGATACTTTCCTCTGGGCCTAAAGGAGGAGACACAGTAGCAGACACATTCTGATATTTTTCCTCTGGGCCTAAAGGAGGGAGACACAGTAGCAGACACATTCTGATACACTTTCCTCTGGGCCTAAAGGAGGAGACACAGTACAGAGCAGACACATTCTGATACTTTCCTCTAAAGGAGGGCCTAAAGACACATTATGATAGGCCTAAAGGAGGAGACACAGTAGCAGACACATTCTGATCCTCTGGGCCTAAAGGAGGAGACACAGTAGCAGACACATTTTCTGGGCCTAAAGGAGGAGACACATTATGATATTTTCCTCTGGGCCTAAAGGAGGAGACACAGTAGCAGACACATTATGATACTTTCCTCTGGGCCTAAAGGAGGAGACACAGTAGCAGACACATTATGATATTTTCCTCTGGGCCTAAAGGAGGAGACACAGTAGCAGACACATTCTGATATTTTCCTCTGGGCCTAAAGGAGGAGACACAGTAGCAGACATATTCTGATACTTTCCTCTGGGCCTAAAGGAGGAGACACAGCAGCAGACACATTATGATATTTTCCTCTGGGCCTAAAGGAGGAGACACAGTAGCAGACATATTCTGATACTTTTTTGGGCCTAAAGGAGGAGACACATACAGTAGCAGACACATTATGATATTTTCCTCTGGGCCTAAAGGAGGAGACACAGTAGCAGACATATTATGATATTTTCCTCTGGGCCTAAAGGAGGAGACACAGTAGCAGACACATTCTGATACTTTTCTGGGCCTAAAGGAGGAGACACAGTAGCAGACACATTCTGATATTTTCTTCTGGGCCTAAAGGAGGAGACACAGTAACAGACATTCTGATATTTTCCTCTGGGCCTAAAGGAGGAGACACAGTAACAGACATATTCTGATACTTTCCTCTGGGCCTAAAGGAGGTGACACAGTAATAGACACATTATGATATTTTCCTCTGGGCCTAAAGGAGGTGACACAGTAACAGACACATTCTGATATTTTCCTCTGGGCCTAAAGGAGGAGAGACAGTAACAGACATGGGCCTTAGTTCTGATCTTGATACTTTCCTCTGGGCCTAAAGGAGGTGACTCAGTAATAGACACATTATGATATTTTCCTCTGGGCCTAAAGGAGGTGACACAGTAGCAGACATATTTTGATACTTTCCTCTGGGCCTAAAGGAGGAGACACAGTAACAGACATATTCTGATACTTTCCTCTGGGCCTAAAAGAGGAGACACAGTAGCAGACACATTCTTACACTTTCCTCTGGGCCTAAAGGAGGAGAGGCAGTAGCAGACACATTCTGATACTTTTCTCTGGGCCTAAAGGAGGAAGCACGCCGTCTGCTCAAGGCTTTCGTCTCCGCTTTCTCAAACCTACGTTCTTCTTCTGAACCTGAAGCAATTTCATAACTTTCCGGTTCTGATACAATACCCCAACCAGAAGGAGAACGTGTTTGCAGAGATTCTAAACTCTCTGAATAACGTTGTGTTTTAATATGTCTGAAAGATGTATCTATCTTATCCAATCGGCCAACATGGAACTTACCGTAGTTAAGTTCCTTGCAAGCTCTAATAAATGCAGTACTAGATCTTTGTTCAGTCTCTTCAATAATCTCTCGTTGAAAAGTATTTAATTGTATGTATATATAGTTAAAACAGTTAAAATGTATCACACCCTTCTACTGTGTCCTTTTGTGTTCGAGCTCGTTGTTCGTCCAACTGGGGGCTAAAAGGATGAGAAACGGCCTCCTGATCCATCGAGAAACACGTAATGGAGATACCTGCTCGCCTGCACAGTGCGAAGACCTCGAATGTTTGTACATTCTTCTTCAAACACCAAGAAACCTCTCTCACGTGTCTTCGTGACTCTACTTTCACGTGCAACTCAACCCTGCTGCGTCAGCCAAACCTCCACCGTATTTTACCCAAAATAAATTTATGGTACCTACATGACCTTCCATAATTGCATAATGACATACCTTCATCCGTATATGACCTCAACGGACACCATGTATACCCGTTGGCGTTATTCTGCCGAGAAACCTACCGTGAAACCTACCAATGAAGATTGGTACAAGCGTGTACATATCCATGTCGTTATGTTTCTGTAATTATAAGAACTAAAAAGATTCCTAACCGAATATTTGGGCTTTGTCTTAAAACGGCATGAGGGTGGTGTTCATTTTGAAACTACAACTTGCACTTGGGCGACTGCCTGGCGTTAATACAAAATATTCCATGTGTGATCTTGTTTTTAAAAAAGCCAGATGGAAAGCCATTGACCGAGAAAATATTATCCTTACCTCAAGTGTCTGCCAGTAACTGTTGATTATTGTACTTTAAGTCTGGCAATACTCTGGTGAAGGCAATGGTCTACTGTTAGTCTGTGAACGGAATAACTACTATTGGTCCAATCTTAAACTAACCAGGAATCTCTGTTGAATTAGATAGCAATCTGGACGTGCAGATATTATCCATTTCTTTCTAATAAGTAGGATGGCACAAGACTTGATATTGTTTGGTTTGACTGTTTAGACAAACAGACAGACAGACGGACAGACGGACAGTATGCACGATATTTGCACATGCTTTTCAGCAATTTGATGCATGATCCTCGTGCAATTCAGCTGCATAAAGTTTGCAGTTGGTTCCCCCAAGTTAGTGGAGAAATCAATCTTCGATGTAACCATATCGGCAATATCACGGCGGGGACACCAGAAATCGGCTTCACACACTGTACCCATGTGGCAAAAGTTTAGACTCACTTAAAACACTCACTATATGTTAAATGTGTATATATACACAGGTAACATATAGTGAGTGTTTTAAGTGAGTCTAAACTATATAGTGAGTGTTTTAAGTGAGTCTAACCTATATAGTGAGTGTTTTAAGTGAGTCTAAACTATATAGTGAGTGTTTTAAGTGAGTCTAAACTATATAGTGAGTGTTTTAAGTGAGTCTAAACCTATATAGTGAGTGTTTTAAGTGAGTCTAAACTATATAGTGAGTGTTTTAAGTGAGTCTAAACTATATAGTGAGTGTTTTAAGTGAGTCTAAACTATATAGTGAGTGTTTTAAGTGAGTCTAAACTATATAGTGAGTGTTTTAAGTGAGTCTAAACTATATAGTGAGTGTTTTAAGTGAGTCTAAACTATATAGTGAGTGTTTTAAGTGAGTCTAAACTATATAGTGAGTGTTTTAAGTCAGTCTAAACTATATGGTGAGTGTTTTAAGTGAGTCTAAACTATATAGTGAGTGTTTTAAGTGAGTCTAAACTATATAGTGAGTGTTTTAAGTGAGTCTAAATTTTTGCCACATGGGTACAATGTGTGAAGCCGATTTCTGGTGTCCCCCGCCGTGATATTGCCGGAATATTGCTAAAAGCGGCGTAAAACTAAACTCACTCACTCACTCATTAAACTTTTGAAGAGAAGTATATTTTACACTTAGGTACTTAATGAATGTTCCACTAAATAATTACATAGTATGAACACTCGTGTACCCTGCCAGCATACCCTGCGTGCTCCAGCTACTACTACTGACCCTGAGACTAGATAAGCATACCAACCGACATAGAAACTAGAAAGAGGGCAGTTGTCAACTTGCTGTAGACATGTGTTTATAATTGCCAAGATCAGTATTCAGGGGGTCTGTTGGTACGGACAGTTGATTTCTGGTGTCCCCCGCCGTGATAAAACGCGACAAGAATAAAAACAATCTAAATGTCTAAAAAAACCAAACAACTTTCATAATATAATCAGAAGGAAATAGGTTCTTGGGATAATTTTAGAAATGTAATTTCTCGTTAATCAAAAACACAAGCATGAGTCATCTGGCAAGATACCCATCCATGTTAGGTGTCATAATTTGATAACGCAGTGGTTCCATAATGTTACATGTGTAAACTGATTACATCCTGCTATTACCTTACAGATAAGAAGAGATAAAAACAGATGAGGTTCAGCTGTATGTTACAGCACAGTGGAGGTAACCTATGCACACTCATTGGTGATCTGCTGCTGGATACATAACGGATAAACTGCATATTTTTCTCCAAACATCCTCATCACTGATAGCTAGTTCTACACAATTAATTCAATATCGAAGCAAGAAAAAAACAAACTGACGAAAAAGTAACTGTGCTTCTGTTAAAGTTAAATTAAAACAAATTTATTCTGAAATTAAAACAGATTTATTCTGAAATTAAATTGGTAATCTTTCTATACATATTCAAAGGTGGTCATTCACAGTGTTCACGCGTATGTTGATACATGGCAATAGTATATAATTCTATGTAAACAGCACACACTGGTGGCTTAGCGATCGGGTGGTCATAAAACACATGTGTTTAACCGTAATATACACGTCCTTGGTATGATCGAACGGGAATGGTAAAACGAGATTGCCAGGCATTTCAATGTTCATCAGGACAGGTCCGACGGTCGTTCATGGGTCTACACTAGCCAGGGTAATGTGTCAGGGTAATGGTTATAGGGTGACATCACCATACATCATTGTTAATGACACATCTAATGACGTACGCAGAGACGGTATCAACAGAATATTCTACGCTTTGTGCAACGTCACGTTGCCCAATCATGCGTTGTCCACCTCTGAAGCAAAATAAGATTTCTGTACTGTCAATTCTGGTAAACTAGCTCGGTTGGACCCGTCGTTGGTTGACGTTGGAACCAAATCCCCTGTATCAATACATATGGTGGTCGCACACCATATTGACATTGGTAATGGAGCTGTTACACCACCCCTCTTTCAGGGCATGTCGACCGCCTCCGTGGTGTAGTGGTTAGATCGTCCGCCCGGAGAGCGGAAGGTCGCGGGTTCGATCCCCGACCGCGTCATACCAAAAGACGTTAAAATATGGTACTTGTTGGTCCCTGCCTGGCGCTCGGCATTAATGGGTACAACAAGGACTGGTCGGCTCGGAGTCAGTATAATGTGTCTGAGTGGGGTATCCATGCGGCATGGTATCTCAGTGGGCTAGCACTATAAAACCAGCTTCAGTCTGGGCTAGTACAAGCAGCCGCACATACACACACACACGCATGCACGTCGTCATATGAGCGAAATATTCTCAAGCACGACGTTAAATCCAATTTCACCTCACCTCACCTCACCTCAGGGCATGTCGCCCTGTTACCAGATATGAGCTTCATCAATTACTTTGTTATGATAATAGATTAATTAGATGGACGACTAAATGTTATGTTGCTATATTCTAAAACATAGTATTTACATAACTTTGTATGAAGCACAATTACTTATTTCCGTTATAATGCTTATTCAGCGTCCTCTTACTCAACTACACCTGGTCAAGACAAGCTACATTATGTAATCTGGTACAAGAGTCTGCATGTAGTTATTAGTTTTATTACAACATGCACCTCCTTTAACAACTGGTTCTTTCAGACGTTCACTTAATCAAATCATTAACAAGACATTAACATGTATAACTACTCCCGTTAACATTACATCGTCAATTCGTTAAAAAAACCAGATTCTCCTAACTGTTATTCAGCTTTCTTATTATGAGAGCGTTTTGGAGGGCAACTACATTTTAATTGTGACGTTCTGATGTTGAACACCATTATCAAGCGCTGCAACCTTTCCACCGGTGCAGAAACTCGTCACGTATGTACACCACTTGCTGAGTAACACGATTAGGTTCTACAACGAACAGAGTTGTAAACTCGTATAACAAAAATGGATGACTAACCGTAATATTTTGTTATAAGATACATGTTACATTTCTCAATTCAAGTAATAAAGCCAGGGTCCCCATCCACAAAGCGTTCGTAGCACTACGGCATCCGTAGGCCTATGAGTGAGTGAGTTATTATTTAACGTCACCCGTAGGCCCATGAGTGAGTGAGTTATTAGTTAACGTCACCCGTAGGCCTATGAGTGAGTGAGTTATTATTAACGTCACCCGTAGGCCTATGAGTGAGTGAGTTATTATTTAACGTCACCCGTAGGCCTATGAGTGAGTGAGTTATTATTTAACGTCATCCGTAGGCCTATGAGTGAGTGAGTTATTATTTAACGTCATCCGTAGGCCTATGAGTGAGTGAGTTATTATTTAACGTCATCCGTAGGCCTATGATAAACTATAGACGTTACTTATGCTTTTTGGATCGGAACCCAGTTCTTTAAGTTGTACTCTTAAGCACAATATCCACGTGATGTCCACATGTCCCAGTTGTCTTGGAGCTTAAAACATGAACATGTAAACTTAAATTTCACAGAAATACATAAATCTATTTTGCTGACAACTAAATTTTGTAACGAAGGTTCCGCTATCAAAGGTCTGGATAGTCTTCCATTTATTGCATGCATTCAGAAAATACGAATATGACACGTAGTATGCATTTCGCAGCGCCGTATCCACTGGCACTCATAACTTTTTTGTTTCTCTTTTTGTTTGTTGTTTAACGCCGCACTCAGCAATATTCCAGCTATATGGCGGCGGTCTGTGAATTATCGAGTCTGGACCAGACAGTCTACTGATCAACACCATGAGCATCGATCTACGGAATTGGGATACGATGACGTTTCAACCAAGTAAGCGAACCTTACCACCCGATCCTGTTAGGCACCTCTTACGACCAGGGGTTGGGTTGCTGAAGACCAATTCTGACCGGGATCTTTACGGGTTGCATGTGTGAGCGTTGGATGCAAGTGGTAGAGCAAGACGTGCTAACCCTTCTCCAGGTGCCACACCTGATTTTCATTGACCCTGTTACGACGTAAATTGTAATAGAAACGTAAATTGTAATACGTAAATTGTAATAATTTTAGTTGCGGTAAAATGTAATAAATATTTATGTAAACTGTGATAACAGTTTTACTCATTCGTAAATACGCGTGTGTTCGTTTTTCGTTGAATTTCATAAATTATATACGCGATAACTCAAGAAATGATGGATTTTATTCAAATTTTGTACCAAGGTGTCGTGGCTAGATTCACCAGTTCAAGTTTAGTGACCTGGAGATAATTTGCAAGGCCTCAGCAAAAATCTGAGGGATTTGCCAATATAAAGACTGTTAGCGCGTTAACTCAAGAAAGAAATGATGGATTTTGTTCAAATTTGGTACCAAGGTATAGTGGCGAGATTCACGGACACCAGTTGAATTTAGTGACCTTGAGATAATTTGCAAGGTCACAGCAAAAATCTCAGGGTGTTGCCAATATAAAGATTGTTAACTCAAGACAGAATTAATAGATTTTGATACAATTTTATATCAAGGTGTATTGGCGGGATTCCAACTACACCAGTTGATTGTGGAACTTATTTTTGAGTTCACAGCGAAAATTGTATTGTTTTGCACATGTCTAAGTTATTAGTGCGAAGACACAAGAAAGAATTAATGTATTCTGCTTTTAGGGTAACGCTATTTTTCAGGGCATTATCATTTGCATAAGCCCGAGGTCTTTCATTAACAGCCCGACGAAGGAGGGCACTTGAAAAGACCGAGGGCTTCTGCAAATGATAATGCCCTGAAAAATAGCATTACCGTTATTATAGCTAAAATGGATAGAATTTTTAATAAAACAACAACGGTATCTTTTTTGAAGCATTTACTGCTAACAACAAACGACGGAGGTCACTGACACTTTTTTTTACAAATATGGAAACCCCATAGAAGAAAACAGGTGACGTCACTATTGAGACGACATTCGACCTTGACGTTTGCCCATACTATGAGCCGCCTTTTTTCAATGCTCAACAACGTTAGAGTTCCAGTCGATGTTTTCATTGCTGCATAATGTAATTTATGGTACAATTGTTAAGGTTGGCACCGGCAAGAAAGTGCATAATGGCACAGGTACATGTGACGAATGTAAGTTAGAAATATCGTCAATATTGAACCCAAGTTCAAACGAGCCGTAGGTGATTGTTTTGAATATTAAAGTTAATTGTTTTTCATTATGGAGTTATTTTCACTGTTGACGCAAGGACATATTTTACGAGCAAAAGCTTTCACTATTTTAATGTTAATTCTATTACATTTTGAAGTTATTCATGGCATATCCAAAACTAACAGGATATTGTTTGTTTACACTTTGAAAAGTACGTTTATTCTTCTTCATTTTGGAATTATTTTCAATATTCACGCAAGGACATATTTGAAGTAAATTTGATCATATGTGATTTATTATGATTTATGTTTCGATCATACATTCATATATTGCATTGTTACAGTTTAACCTGGTTCGTATTATTTTCTTCATCATATTACTACATATTACTGTATTTTTTTATGAGAGGGAATTTGATGTTAAATTTGCTAGGGATATCATGAATCGTTGGCGCCTGGTTATTCATTGCCACAGAGCAGTCAATAGGTCTACTCATTTGTTGAATTTGATTGATGCATTTAAAATAAAATGTAGAAATGCTATTGAATTGTATCAATTTGTTTCAAGTAATCGATCATATGTGCTCGTTATCAAAGTAAAGTCAAACTTTCTAAGGTATACAATGTTTGTTGACATTTAGTTGTTAGGGGTATGCTGTGGAGTAGTATAGGGAAGAGATCAATTCCCCCAAAAGCCTTAATTAGGTGTAATAAAGGCCCCATCAATGATGAAATAAATGAGCGTGATCTACTGAGACATTCATTGATATGCATAATCATCATTGAAATAAACAGCAAAATGTCTGCTGTGGTCGCAATCCCACAAGGGAGAAAGAATTTGAAGATAGATGCGATGCGCAAGCTTACTCCCTCGTGGCATTGCATTCAACTGCATACTCTCGACGAGAGCCGCCCCGTTCAAGATAACCTTACTATCGAATGTTTCGACAAATTTGCAAGGAAATCATAGAGGCCAGATGGGATACGAACTCAAAATCGCACAGTTGCGCGGCTGCGGGAAGCAAGCTGTATTTTTTCCCAGCAGTTTAGCTGACTGAGCCACCACGGCTCCTGTGGTATGAGGCATTGATTTTCCTGGTGTATCCTACGATCGAGAAGTCAGAGTTCACAGGGATGTAAAAATAGAGCGAGCTGGCTGACTACCCTCACCTCACCCCACATATCTTTATAAAATGTTTTTTTCTCCGAAATTGCGAACAACGGGATCATTCTCACGTCTTTCAGTGCAAGAGATAATACCATGCAAGTACTGCGAATACCAGGTCACACGGGCAACATGTTAGCTCCAGTCGACTTATATTCATATTTACTGTTTGACATACCCGATTACTAACGGTATTTTTTAATTCAAATTTTGCTATCAAATTACACACCACACTCGTAATAGAAGTCTATCTCGTAAACGCTCAAGGGGCAGATCGACCACTTTTGGATGGGTTGACAATAAGCTGGGACGACTGGCACAAACACCAACGTTGCCGTATCATCATAAGACCGGGATCTAAATGCTAAACACCATCGATGATCACATATCAACAGCGCTCCCCGACAGCAAGATCACGGAGGAAGAGTTCCGTCTGGTGTTAGCGGAACTCGCAAAATACCACAGAATGAAACAAGAGATTCGAACCAAGCTCCGCAAGACCAATGACATCGACGAACAGGAGAAAAAATGCTCATAGAACAAGGCAGACAACACAAGCATTCCTTTCCAAAACCAAAGCGATCATAGGAGATTCACACTAAACTGTTTCGCCGAGATCAACATAACATAGCCAGCTCGCTCTATTTTTACATCCCTGTGAACTCTGACCTCTTGCTCGCAGGATACACCAGGAAAATCAATGCCTCATACCACAGGAGCCGTGGTGGCTCAGTCAGCTAAACTGCTGGGGAAAATACAGCTTGCTTCGTGCAGCGCACAACTGTGCGATTGTGAGTTCGTATCCCATCTGGCGTCTATGAATTCCTTGCAAATTTGTCGAAACTTTCGATAGTAAGGTTATCTTGAATGGGGCGGCTCTCGTCGAGAGTATGCAGTTGGATGCAATCCCACGAGGGAGGAAGCTTGCGCATCGCATCTATCTTCAATATTCTTTCTCCCTTGTGGGATTGCGACCACAGCAGACATTTTGCTGTTTATATCAATGATGATTATGCATATCAATGAATGTCTCAGTCGATCACGCTCATTTATTTCATCATTGATGGGGCCTTTATTACACCTTATTAAGGCTTTGTGGGGAATTGATCTCGGACTATCATTCCCTATACTACTCCTTAGTATACCCCTAACAACTAAATGTCACAGCCCAAAATACAACAAAGAAATCAACGGGTGACATAACCTCAAAGAATGATAATAACAATGCTTATAACCAACGAGGGGTAAGTTGTTCATACGATATGCACCGGGTAAAATATCACTTTGTCATGGTGAAATGACATCATGAACAATGTTATGACGTCACGTTGCTTCTATTAAGCCTCCTTCTAAATTCAATGATGAGGGGAGCCTGCCTTGTTGGAAAGTACATTATCGCATTATTTCCTCAATTAAAGACTTCGGTAATAAATAGAAAATTATATTCGTGACCATATTCTACTATGTTAACGACCTAAATATCGGCATATCCCTTGCTCTGGTTCCGAAAATAGCAAGATATAGGCAGTTGTGTCGTAAACATGTTAAGACAAGGGCACTCGTATTTATCTTATATAAAGTCAGCTATATTCCAACTATGAGAAATGTCGTCAAATAATGCCTTATAAAAGTTACCAACGTCTCAATACTATAAATGGATGTTAGAATCTATAAAAAAATGCACAACGTCACTACTTGTTTGATAAATGACAACCAAATTGGAAGATTGTCAGGCTTGAAGGATGAAGCTCGTTAAAAATACATCGCCAGCTTTTTAGGGGCTGATAAAAGGTTCGAAAATGTGGGTCATAAATACACGATAGTTTTGATTGTTGTATGTTAGATATATATATGTTTTAACACTCTCATGTTAATGCCATCAGGTCCACTAAATTTGTTTGCTGGCAAGGTCTTAATCATATCAGATACCTCCTTTTCGGTTACAATGGCATTTGTTATACTGTTAACACAGTGATGGCTAACAGGTGGCAAAGTCTTGCCTCCATCATTAACATTTGAAACATACACATACTATATTGATTTAATGTTTGAGCTTTATCCAAATCTGTAAAAACTGAAGGTATCCCAGAACCATCAGTGAGAAGCGGGGAAATGGGTCCCTATGAAGTAATAACAGTACCTTTCAACAAAAAAATATAGATCATCCAATATCCACCTGATTGAGTAGACTGAGGTGATCAATAGTTATCAAAAATAGATTAAAAGTTTCCCTTGGCTATTCTTTTCAGATTATTTACTTTATTCCTTTGCTTTTTATATTTAAATAGGTCAGAAGTATTCAGAGATCGAAATGCCCTTTTCCTTAGACGTTCTCTTTTCTTTTAAGTATGTCACGAGGGGCGTTGACAAAGTAGCCAGCCTAACTATATTCTCGATGTCCAATGTTTGGAAAGCTTCAATTTTATTTTGAATGAATCATTAGCAAAGTCGTATCCGAAATTTCACATATGTGAGTCATGTGGTTAACGAGATATTAGTCATCACAAAACATTGGGGTATAATATTTCTTTAAAATTTGCAGAACATGAAAAACGATCTGTAATTTGGTACCTCTTGGATAATGATATGCCTTCAGATAATATCATATAAAATATGTTAATTGTAGTATTGGATGACTTCCCGTCATAATCAACAGTCAAAGTTTTGGATTGCTTGATTTATATTTAGACGGGGACTGTTTTTTTTAAGAACACCCCCATTTTAACCTTTAAAAAACATTGTGTCCAGATAATGGGCAGATATACACTATATTGAGAGCAGACACTTGTCTGACCATTCAGTATTTAGTTTGAACAGTTGGCATCATGTATGAATAAGTGAAAACATTAGGATAAGTTATGTCCTTATGATTACGTCATCTGAAAGGGCTTTGTAGTGCCTCCAAAACAAGCTCTTTCAGTAAACATGAAGGGGAGACCCTTGAACAAGTGATTGTAGTTTCAAATTGCCTTTTTTGCACTTTAATATCTAAGTTTGATTCTAGCGGACTTCAACCAATCTCAAACATACAAAATGTTTTTTGCACATTTTGAACCTAATAACTGCCATTCAATGTGGTTTTCGTAAAAACAGAAGTACAATGTACTATTAATCAGTGCGTTTAGAATCATTTGTCCAAAACGCTGTAATTGTTCAACAACATGCATTGTCGATCTCTTCCGATCTAGAAAAAGCATACGACACTACATGGCAATACGGTATTTTAAAAGATTTACATGACTTTGGATTGAGAGGCCGTTTGCCTTAATTTATAACCAAATTTTTAAATGACAAGCAATTTCAAGTACGAGTGGGTTCTACCCTGTCTGATCATTATATAATCAGGATCAGGGTGTCCCACAAGGCAGTATTTTGTCTGTCACATTGTTTAGTATAAAGATTAACAGTTAAGCAAAGGTTCAGGTGATGGATCGTTATTTGTGGATGATTTTAACATTATTGTGGAAAAGATATGCATTCTATTGAGAGACAACTGCCGCTTTGTTTAAACAAGATTAATAAATGGTGTTTGAAGTTAAGTTTTCAAAATAAAAAACTAATTGTATCCATTTCTGTCGCAAATATAAACCTCACAAAGACCCAGAATTTTTATTAGATAACACACCTATTAAAGTGGTAAAAGAAGCGAAATTCTGGGGTTTAATTTTTTATGATCACTTGACCTTTCGAGCTCATATCAAATATTTAAAAAATGATAGCCTGAAGGCCCTTGATTTGCTAAAAGTTATCTCTAATATAAAGTTGGGAGGTGATCAGAAAACTCTCCTCAAACTCTAGCGAGCACTTATACGCTCCAAACTGGATTATGGCTCCATTATCTATGGTGGAGCCTGCAAAAGCAGCCTTAAAGTTTTAGATTCTATCCACCATCAAGCTCTGAGACTTTGTCTTGGATCTATTCGTACTTCTCCAATCGACAGTGTTTATGTCGAGGCTGATGAGCCATCCTTAAAACATAGGTGGATCAAATTATCTTTGCAGTATGTCCTTAAACCTTTTTCGAATCAGTCCAACCCTGCTTATTATAACTGTTTGTTTAATCCTCTTCATGAGGATCTATACAATAAAAAAATCTTCTCTTATTCCACCTCTTGGAAAAAGAATAAAACCGTTTGTTTCTGCTGCTAAGACTGACCTAAATAATATAGGTCAATTCCCGCCTGTTTTATTCTCCTTGCAATTGGTGAGGCCACAAGTAGACTTAACACTGACCACATTAAAGAAATCTGAAACAAACGAATGACAATACAGACAAGAATATAATCAATTGAGAAATAAATATAAAACTTATGAATCCTTATTTGCAGATGGATCTAAGAATGGTGGCCTGTTGCTTGTGCCACTGCCATTGGATCCAGAACAATATCTTCTCGATTATCCGATAAAAGCTCTATGTTTACAGCTGAAGCAAATGCCATATTTAAAGCCTTAAAATATATTAATAAACACCCTGACCATAAATAATACATAATCTTTTCCCACTCATTTTCGTGCCTTCGGGCGATTAAAAAAAATTGCCGTCTCAACATCCACTTTTAATAGAAAATATTGAATTATATAATGATCTTGTAACTGGCCAAAACGACATCGTCTTCTCTTGGTTACCCAGCCATGTTGGAATTTCTGAAAATACAAGGATCGATTTTGCTGCTAAGGCAGCACTCAACAAATATGTGACACCACTTCGAATTCCATACTTTGATTATAAATCTATCATCAAATCTTATATCCATGATCTGATGCAGAAGAATTGGTACACCCAGGTAGGTATCAATAAATTACATCAAATAAAACCAACTATCGGTTGCACCTACTTGGGTTGTTAGTCCAGATTTGAGGAGGTCATTATGCGACGATATCGCAGTGGACATACGCGATATACACATGAATACTTATTAAAAGGTGAGGTTCCTCCGTTTTGTATCCATTGTGATGAAAGAATCACGGTCAAGCATGTGCTGCTTGACTATTGACTTTTCCCTCACCGTAAATTTTCATTTAATTCATGTTTCTTAAAAGAAATAGAATTATTGCATAAATTTGTATATGTTTTATAAATAGATAAATATTTTATATTTAGTAGTTTAAATTATCAACTGGGATTGTTCAGGACCGTATCCTCAAAGTGGGTTAAAGTACTGTAAAAATATTGTCCTCCTGAGAGGATACGTAAGTCCCCCAAAACGTTCAAAAAAGTAAATCTAAACTTACTACGTTTTTAACCACAGTATATATGTCATTTTTATTTATGGCTACATTGCCCCAAATTGCTAACATCTGAAGGGATGGTGTAAATCCAGTTAGGGTCCATGCAGAAAGCAAATGCACTGTAAGTCCCAATGGTCCCTAGTATGGTGATCTACCTTCAGTTGTTGGCAATCTACAGCCAATTACTAATCATTATCATAGGCTTATACAGCGTTTGGTAAATGAACACTTGTCAGCGAGAGAGGGGATTATGAGATGTTTCTTCAGAGGTAGGTGTCTGGTACTCTTCAATGGGAGTGGGCACTAAAACACCTTTTATGCACATTGATTGAATTAGATGTAATGGTTTAGAGATTACTGAAGATTATGTTTTCTTCAACTACCTCATAAATACGAAACAGTATACGAAATTTCAAGGACATACAAATAATTCGAACACAATAGAATAGTTTGAAATTACTTTTTAGATATTATTACGCTGTCATGTTTCATATAATGAATCGTAAACACATATAATTATACATCCAAGCTCGAATAGATTAGACATAAATTAAGCTACTAATTTAAAGCTTACTGAATCGTAATTATTTATTTTTCATAATCTTAAGTTGATAATGTTACCTAATCGAATATAAAGTGATAACTCGCGCCTTTGAATCGACACATAATATATATACATGTCAGTGTTATTACAACACTGAAATCTTTTACTACGTATGTTACAAAACACAGTTGGTAATTCAACAAATTCTTAGACACAGACTGAAGTAATATCATAAAATATTACATGTAAACCATACAAAGGTATTTCAAGCATTTTTGTTCAAGCTGTTGAAAGTTTCATATTGATTTGAATTGTCATTTTTCTATGCAATTTGCATGAGCATTGTGTAAAACTTTCGTATTGGATCTCTGTAATTATCTGATCCGGTGTAATTATCACGTGTATCAATGAACTCAGTCTCTATTGATCCATCGTCAATAAAAGCAGGATACATGTAGTATATCAGTTACGGTATTGATACACATGCGTATAATCATTCAATCAGACTACAGTAATAAAATATGAACACCTCTTTCGACCTTGAAATAACAGCCTCCGGTAGAATGCATATGTGGTTACGCCCTTGTTGAAAGGTTTGTCCCGTGACAAGTGTAAAATAAACAAATGCGCTGTTATATCATTGGACAACCTGCTTTATGGAGTCACGCCCCTCTCTGTAATGTTTATACATGCATGCACATCTGTAATCTTATGAACCTCGTTTGCATTCACTATAAATATAGGCACGCCCATCTTCATAAATATTTGGGGTGATTCAACGGCAAGTTTATACAATATTATAATTCAGTATCGCGTCATTTTTTAAGTGTTTTCGATTTTTGAGGACAAATTTACTCGCCAAAGCGTCTATCTACTCCTATTTGTCTTATGTGTATATTTCATACATCGATACGATTATTTATGTTGACAATACACAAACTGTTACATGATAGTAAGAGTTGATAAAGCCGAAACCAGGCATATAGATTGGTTAACGATATAGTCAATAATCAATCTCTATCCAAGCTGTTGAGTGACCAAACGTGCTCTTTAGAAAGTTAGCCCACTCCCCATCACCTGTCACTTCCTCTGTGACAGGTATCTCATGATACTATTGGTCATAGATAACAAATGATCAGCGACTTTATTGAACAGTTGAGATACCAAACGTTGTATTCGGGAAATCTGATGACGCCCCATCACGTGACTGTTTGTTTTATGTCTATACAAGGAATAGGTATTATACAATATGTATACGTATGTTCGTATGATAACGTATGTTTTTTACGTTAAATCTAGATGAAACAAAGTGACAAACTATGAATCTGCTCTATGTTAGTCACAGACTAGCATATAAGTACTTTCCTTAAAATATTCAGTATACCCTAGCAATATATTGGCAAAAACGCTAATTTCGTAGAAGATTATAAAGCATGTAAGTAACTTCTTCTTTACAGTCTGTCATTGTCATGGATGTTTTGTAAATTAAACCTCACACAATGATATGAGAGAGAGAATTTGTTTGTGTATGTCTCATCTCTTACATGCAAAGTATACATACATATGTTGATAAAATATAAATGTACAAGCCACCAAAGAGAAACGTGCAATAACATCACATAACACGTTGCTATACCTGCTTTCTTTCAACACATATCTTTAAGACACAATTACACAATCAGGACTTGTTTCCATGACTAGACAGTTTCCTGTTGTCCCTGTGAATAGTACTAATTAGTCTCGCCACAGCGAGCCGGGCAATCAGCGAGGCGTTCCAGGTGTTGAGAAGTGAAGTGGCTCTCGGGCTTAATGAGTTGTGTAGTTAATCGGCGAATAGAAAAAAACCCACTTACTTTAAACATTATCCTTATTAATAAAAATGTATGCATGGTTATGTAATAGTATACGTCAGACATTAGAGACATAAAATTTGGGTAATGTTTGCGTCGCAATTTCTTGTTGAATCCTAATGGATCGCCACAATAGTTCCGGTTAGAAATACAGTCTATCATCTCGTTATTTATGACGTCTGAAGGCGGATTCTTGGAAAAGACCACTGTTTATTTGGTTGACCTTCATGATGCAACCACTGGCTAGGTTAACATGAAAGGTATCGTAAACATACCTACACAATCACTATCTTATATTAAACGACTACCTCTCAACATTTTGTTATTTACCATGTGAGCATTTTTATGTAAATTGAAAACATCAAACAATTTGTGTAATGTTTGTGTCGCTTTTCTTGTGGCCCATTAGGCTGAATGGTCTTGTGGTTTAGTCCCGATTTTGACAGTCCCAATTTTGACAGTGAAATTCCACACTTCTGTAATTGATCTAGCCACTTGTCCAAAATTTGACAGCGAGCTTACCGTTTTCCCAATTTTGTCAGTCCTCGGCTCACATATGTTAATTAACCCCTGATTATGCAGTGATTACCGTGACTGTTGGGGCTACTGTAACAGACGAATAAAACACAAGAGACTAAAACTAAAACGGTTTATTATTCATTATTGAAAGTCAATCACTATTCACCAATAGTCAATTAAGTCACCAATCACTGAGCAACATGTAAAGCTACTTCTCCCATCCTTCTCCCAACCTTCTCCCAATACTTCAGTGTAACTATCTTACATCGCCGCACCTTCTCCCGTCACTTATCTTCAATAACAATCCCAATCCCAATTGACAATAACGCCGATCACTATCAATATACCAAGCGGATTAAGCTACTTCTCCCACTTCTCCAGCTACTTATCTTACACCTTCTCCCGCTACTTATCCTCAATAACAATCACAATTGTGATTGAATCAATCCACAGCGGATTAACATAATTACCCTTAATTGGTACAGCTACTTCTCCCAGTTTGACAGTGGTTAATCTGCTCCATTCTGTTATTTCAAGGTTTGATAGCGAGACCTCATACCTAAAGGTCACATGCAACGTAAAACACAACTTAGCAGATTCTGATACCTTTCGGTATGGACTTACCAGAACAAATCATCAAAAATGCAAATTCAACTCAAAAAGTTGAAAAATAACGCGATGAAAAAACCCGCGCGAAATCGTAGTTCAAACGATTCACTAATTTTCCCCCAGCGCTTGGGGGAATTCAAGTGGTTTCAACAGCTGGGCTGCGCTCATAGCACATGCGCAGTGAAATAGGTTCGCGCAGGTTGGAAGCGGGTTGTCCGGTGAATACTCGGAGAAGGCTTTGGTGTGAGCTATTTTTCTAATGTTTTGTTGATATTTCACAGGCGCGAATTTTTTTATATGTTATGAGAGTAGATTAACTGTTTATATAATTTCATTTGTCTATTTCACCACACGTTCTTCTTACCGAGTCACTTTCCCAGTTCGATACTGATCGGGATCAGTGACCAAGGCGCTGTCAACAATGGGATACTACCGACTGAACCGTAATGGTTCGCCACAATAGTTCTGCTTAGAAATGCAGTCTATTTATTGACATTTGCCATTATATCGCATTTACAATTCTTTGCATAACTTTAAACTCTAGCACTTGCCTTCGCTTATAGTATCCATCCAGCGTAGCAATGCACGGAGGAACCTCACCTTTTAATAAGTATTCATGTGTATATCGCGTTTGGCCATGCAAGCGTCCTCGTGCTTTAACTATAATAGTTTAGGGCGAAAGTGTGCTTTATTACACTATACATGGTGGTAGAGCGAACTGTATTTCTTTTCGAAGATGCCAAATTTAATACTTTCGAAGGATAACTACGATTAATCTAAGGCAGAAAACAAACGGCGGTGTCGGTGAGCTAAATTAAGAATCCTCGCACAGGGCTAACTGACGCGCTGTTCGTTCTATTGACGTGTCTGTTGCCTCTATCCCCAACAGGGCCCCAGTGCTATTTATAGTGCAAGGTAGTGTAAGGGGGATAACTTTAATTGTCCTTGTTCTAGGAGTTGAGAGCACATGGCCACTGTCTTGCCATGCTTGTCATGTGAGCACATCTTGAGCTGGAATAAACCCACATAATTCAGTGATGGCTGTCCTTCATATCACCACATGGTGTCAGAAGTGGTTCAAGGCTCATCATGGCAAACTTTCAGATCACTCCACCTGAATCTTTTGACATTTCTAACCCTGAAAGTTGGACTCGTTGGATCAGAAGATTTGAGAGATACCGGATCACTTCCAGACTATTTACTAAGGACTCTACAACTCAGGTGAATCAGTTATTGTATCTAATGGGTGCTGAAGCAGATGATATTCTCCCCACATTTTCTCTCAGTGAGGATCAAGGATGACTATGATACAGTAAAGCAGGAATTTGATGATTATTTCTCAGTGCGCAGAAATGTGATATTTCAGAGGACAAAATTCAATCAGCGAGGCCAAAATGAGGGAGAACCTGTTGATTCCTTCATTACTGATCTGTATTCTCTTGCTGAAAATTGCAATTATGGTTCTCTTCATGACGAGATGATCCGAGACAGTATAGTTGTTGGAATTCGTGATGTGAGACTGTCAGAAAAACTCCAGCATGATTCTAATCTCACCCTACAGTCTGCTGTTAGTCATGTGCGCCAGTCAGAAAGTATTCACAAACAGCAACCAGTTATTCGTGGAGCTACAAGTAAGCCTGATGTAACTATCAACTCCAATGTGGAAGAAGTAGTGTCTCCGTCAGCAAAATCCAAGAAACCACAGCACAAGTCAAAATCAAAGAAATCGTGTCCATTCATTGATCGCTACAAACCTAACCCAACATGCAAATATTGTGGAAAGAATTCTCATCCAAGAAGTGAGTGTCCTGCAACTAATTCTACATGTCGCAAATGTGGTAAAGCTGGACAATGGGATGTTGTGTGTCGAAGTTCAAAGTCTAGCCTGTCAGAAGTCAGTTCTACTCCGAAGTCTCCTATGACAAATGAGCCTGAGTATGCCTGCTCAGCACAAGTTCATCTCAGCCTTGGACTGTAAAACCTGAAGATAAATTCATCTGTCACAGAAGAATTCAAGATCGACACAGGGGCTTACGTTACGGTAATTCTGTATGATGTCTACACATCTCAGTATCTTCCCCGTCTACGGAGAAGCGACAAGAGACTGTATGGTTCTTCAAACTCCTGCTTGAGTGTTGTTGGAAAATTTCGCACCAAACTGAATTGCTTAAACAGGGATGTTGAAACAGAACAAGACATATATGTCACCAGAGCTCTCACACTTTCTCAATTTGGTAGACCGGCAATCGAAGGACTGCACCTCATTGAACGCATTGATGGTGTTACAGGTGACAAATGGAAAGAACGTTTCCCTGAACTTTTCTCTGGATTAGGGAAAATGGAGGGCGAATACACCATCAAACTCAAGGAGAATGCAAAACATTTTGCAATTTCTATACCTAGACGTGTACCACTTCCTCTCATGGACAGCGTGAAACGTGAACTTCAGTCTATGGAAGACATCGGCGTCATATCGAAGGTCGATGTTCCTACCGAGTGGTGTGCCGGCATGGTAGTGGTTCCCAAGTCCTTGGAAAGAGTAAGGATTTGTGTTGATCTCACCAAACTAAACGAATCTGTGAGACGCGAAAATCATCCACTCCCAGCTGTAGATCACACTCTCTGTCAGTTAAGCGGAGCAAGAGTATTCACCAAACTTGACGCTAACTCAGGATTCCATCAACTCCTATTGTCTGAAGAAAACAAACTTCTCACTTGTTTCATTACACCTTTTGGTTGATATTGCTTTAATCGACTCCCGTTTGGCATTTCGTCTGCACCTGAACTCTTTCAGAAGAGAATGCAACACATCTTAGAAGGACTGGATGGTGTCGTTGGTCAATTGGGTGAAATTCTCATACATGGTCGTGACGACAATGAACACGATCAGCGTGTTGAAGCAGTCTTATGCAGACTTCGGGACGCAGGTGTAACTCTCAATGGTGATACATGTCAGTTTTCCAAATCACAAGTGAAATTTCTCAGACACATCATCGATCAAAGTGGTATTCAAGCTGACCCAGATAAAATCAGCGCTATCCTCGACATGGCAAAACCACAGAGTGTCTCATATATCCGGTTTCTCGGAATGGTCAACCAACTTGCAAAGTTTGTTCAAAATCTTGCCTCCATCACGCAGCCTCTTCGTGAACTCCTTGTCAAGGACCGACAATGGATATGGGAGGAACCTCAGCGAACTGCATTTCAGTCAATCAAATCTCAACTCACATGTGCCCCAGTTCTTGGACATTACGACCAAAACGCAGAGACAGTGTTGTCAGCCGACGCATCTTCCTATGGATTGGGTGTGGTAATCTCGCAAAGGTGTGACAATGGAGTGTACAAACCAATCGCATATTGCTCCCGCTCGATGACGGAGTCAGAGAAGTGCTACGCACAAGTAGAAAAGGAAGCGCTAGCCATTACCTGGGCATGCGAACGTTTCCGAGATTATCTACTGGGAAAATACTTCCATATAACACTGACCATAAACCTCTTCTCGCTCTTCTTGGTGACAAGTCTCTTGACCAACCCCCACCAAGAATACAACGATTCAGAATGCGTCCCATGGAATATTCTTATGACATTTCTCATTTTCCTGGGAAGCCATTGTGTTCCGCAGATGCGCTGTCCAGAGCTCCTCTGAACTCGCCACTCTCCAGTGTGGAATCTCGTCTTCTAGCGGACACAAACATCTACGTTGGCTCAGTCTTAGCAAACTTACCTGCTTCTTATCAGCGTCGGGATGAAATTCGTCTCAAGTTGCGCCAAGTCCCTGTCTGTTCACTCATCATGAAATACTGTCTCGAGGGATACCCAATTTATACATCTCTTCCAATCTGCACAAGATCTTACTGGCCGTATCAAGGAGAACTTTCCGTGGTTGAAGGGCTCTTACTGTTCGGAAAAAGGCTAGTAATTCCATCTTGCATGAGAACAGAAATGCTTGATATCATTCACTTTACTCACCAGGGCATAACCAAGTGTCGTGCTCGTGCAAAGGAATCTGTATGGTGGCCAGGACTTAGTTCTCAGATTGAAGAAGTCGTTATGAGTTGTCGTACTTGTGCTCATAGTCGACCTAACTCTCACGAGCCACTCATCCTGTCAGAAATTCCTTCTCGTATCCACTGACCTGTTTGAAATCAATTCAAGTCCATTCCTGCTTGTCATAGTCTACTACTCGAAGTACATCAAGATAGCCAAACTCACCAGTACAAACTTCAGCATGTGTTGTAAACCATCTGAAATCCATCTTTGGAAGATATGGAATCCCTGATATCGTCGTCTCTGACAACGGTCTTTAGTACTCGTCGTACATCTTCAAGAAGTTCTCAGACGACTACTGTTTCAATCACATCACAAGCAGTCCGAGATATCCTCAAAGCAACGGAAAAGCCGAAAGAGCTGTCAAAAGCGTCAAACAGACTTTGAAGAAAGTGACTGACCCATATTTGGCATTGTTAACTTACATAAGTACGCCTCTGCAATGTGGTTACAGTCTAGCGCAGTTGTTGATGGGACGTAATCTACGTACAACTCTTTCTGTTCATCCATCCCAACTTGAACCTCAACTGCCTTCTTCACAACAAGTCGATTCATCTTTCAAGCAATCTTAACAGCGACAAAAGTCTGACTACGACTCACGTCATAGAAGTCGCGATCTTCCACAGGGTGACGTCACATCCGCAGGCATACGTCACATCCGTGTCCTTTCTCTCCTTCACGCTCTCCTGTCAAGTTCGGTTCCATACTGACTCTGCTATTTTATCCTGGCTGCGGTGTATTTAAACACCTGCTCGCACCTGCTCAAGACTTCCCTTCAACTCGCCAATTGTCTGGGCGTGTCAGTCGCACACCAAAAAGCAGTACAACCTACAACTTGTCTCACATTTCTTGGTCTCACCATAGACACGGCTAGGGGCGAAATCAGGTTGCCGCATGACAAGATAGCGCAACCGGTTCATCAACTGTCGCAGCTAAAGTACTGTCGGAAATGCTAGAAAATGCTTTTTAGCCTTGATATCTTTAGAAAGGTGATACATGTACTATGTTGTCAATATATCAACTCACATATAGTGCACCTAATTTTCATTTCAATTGATTTAACATTCCCATGCATTTAAAGGGCAGTTTACAGGAGAGAATTTGGTACCAAAACAACAACTTAAGATTTTTTCTGAGTTCAACAACAGAAATCTGAAATAGTCTTTACATTTATGCTAATAATACAGGTGGTGTAAAACTATGAATTAACATTTTTCTTAAACAAATAAATGTTGAATGTTTGTGTTACTTTACTTAATTATCGTTTCTTTATCGAAGAAATATTAATATAAATGTTAAGGCTTGATAAATACGTTTCCCGTCATGCATGCACATCTTTATCACAGCGTCCACTATGGCCAACTATTTGCAGTAGATTGTTGCAAATGTTTATCAGTTTTTTTGTGCTTGAAAAGACAGAGGTAAACCTTTCATTACTTTAGAAAGGGTTTATTACAGAACTTGTAGATCTGTTGGTATGTCTTACCAACAAGTTTACAATACTGTAAACAAATCAGACAAGACAGGGGCCGTCTCAAAAGCAAAACCGGGACGTAAAACCATCCTTGACAACTTTGACAAGGGAGTACTTAGACACCATTGACGTCGTGAAATCTTTGGCCAATGTTCACAACTAGATTAAACTGACCGAATTACATCCATATTTTTGCAATGAAATATACTGTTGACATGCAAAACATTTATTAAAACATTGCACATTTCTACAATCAATGGATAAGATAACACAAGTGACAGGATTCTTTCCAGTGTACATCAATTCGTATGTTTATTTCAAAACAAACACACATACACCAATGATCCATTACATAACCAATACGTATACAATACGTACACATATTCAACATTTTGAAGAAAACATCTATTGAGATGACCCCTCGCCCGAGCGTGTGTGCTCAGGTGTCAATTTCACCTGTCGATACCGTGCATGCTGATGACGTAACACAGGCAGTTAATGTTTGTATCAAAAAACGTCCACCTACCCCTTATTTTTCTAAGTTTTTGGTATTTTCATCAGTAAAAACACATTTTAGGGCATGTCTCTAAATTTATTTCCTCGATCTACATTAAGTAGATGTTTCTTAAGTGATATTTGTTATTTAAGTAACTGTAATACCTCTGAATTTTAAATATAAGTCAAAAAACATTTTTCTAGCATTTCCGACAGTACTTTAGTAGCGGCCCCATCCAAGAAGGTCACACTGCATAAACTGCAATCAATAGTGGGGAAGCTGAATTTTGTATGCAGGGCAATCCCCATGGGTCGTCCATTCTTGCAGCGTCTTAAAGACGCTCGGAAAAGGGCACGCAAACCATATCATAGAATACGTGTATCGGCGGGCATGCGTCAGGACCTCAACCTATGGCTTTAGTTTCTTGCCAAGCAAATTGGCACAACCTTATTCTTGGAGCAAGGATGGGTTTCTGCCCCACTTCTACAGCTTTATAAAGATGCAGCGGGAAGCCAGGGTCATTGGGCTGATGTCAAGTGGCCAGAGCTATGGCTACAACAAGGATGGGTTAAAGACATGACATTGATGGAGCTTTTCCCTATAGTCATGGCGTTGCGGTTCTGGGGCACCAGTTTGGCAAACAAAAGAGTCCTAATGTTCTGCGACAATCAGGCGGTGGTGAGAATTATCAATAGGCACACCGCGAAGGGGAAAAGGGTCATGAAACTTCTCAGACGAATGGTCCTGATTTGCTTGCAAAACAACATCCACTTCAAAGCACGTTATATACCCTCACAGGATAACATAATAGCGGACGCTCTTTCGAGATTTCAGTGGTCATGGTTTTGAGCAGCAGCCCCACAGGCAGATCAACATGCCTCTGCAATCCCAGTGGACATCTGGCTCATCTAACAGCGGAAGCAAACAGCCTAGTAGCAACTCGATGGTGGCAAACACTTGGAGGATATACGAGTCGGCAGTTCAGTCACTGCGGGTATTTCGGGCGGTGTACTCCCTGCCTGACCTATGGCCAGTCCCCTTGGTTTACATGCTCCATTTAATAGCCTATCTCTCATTACCAGGTAGGTCTCCGAGCACGGCATGCTCCTACATTTCAGCCTTGTCCTCCATCCATAAGGTCAACTCCTTGCAGTGCATGTCTAATCATTTTCTAGTGCAGAAAGCCATTGCAATATTTGGATTGTCCAGATTTGATTCATCTAATGCACGTAACCACATATCTCCAATGTGACATTGCCTCAGGAGGGGTAATAAAGATGCACGTCTAACAAGCATCTGGAATTGTTCATCACCATTAAAGTCAGTCACAAGAGTCTGCACTTTCCGCCAAATACACTGCCGAAAGTGGAAAAGGCAGCACTTCATGTCAGTGTTGAACACTTGTCTGATCGCATTCTGTGCTGCTGGTTCAAAGTCGGTGAATACCTGTGATGCGGCCAAGATAACACCGACTTCTTCTGCTTTCTCTTTAATGCCACGGAAGAAGCGGACATACGTTTCTTGCTTTTTGTCCGGAAGAAGTCCATAAACGAGGGGCATCCTTTTGTCATCGACGAAGGCATGTATGGTATGGCCTGGTGTTGAGCATATCCAATGGATGCTATTTTGTCGTCTCCTTCTGAACTTGAACATTAGCCATTGTGACATGATGATCTAATGTATGATGATGATACCCCACAGAGAGTTGTTTTAAGTGAGTTTTTTAAGTTTAATCCATTATATCACCCTGCAATCAAATAGTAAACTTTCGTTCACTCAAGACAAGATTACAATTGTCCGATTTGAACTCTCGCTCACTTCAGGAATTTCTGAATTTCGCTCATCTAAGATTAGGAGATGTCCCCCATAATCCCCCATTGTCTAATGGTGTAGCACGCTTAATTGCTTTGCCTACCTTACACAATACCCGCCGGCATTCAGGGAAGTACCTGGTACTACGGGCCGCCAAAACAGACCAACAGGGCCGAGGTACGCGCATTGCCATTCAGGCAGTTCCAGTTATTACAATTTACGTTGTAACAGACCCAGTTAGAAACTTCTGAAATTTGCACTTTAAGTCCATTGGAGTCAGCAGATAATTTCGAATTATACAGAGAACATACGCACAAAATGTAAAAGGAGGCGTTTTGAAACACATAATTAGGCTTAATGAATAGCCTTTCATTTTTTCAAATCTCTAATTCCACGCTTGCAATTTTTATCTTTAAGCTCAAATGTTTGTTTAGAAAATGATTACAATATAAACACATTCCTTCACTTGGTTGTTTCATTTCAAGAGGGATAATTAGGCGAAATTTCCTGAAGTGTTATGACCTCGGGTATTCATAAACAACCCAATTTTTATATTCTTTGAAGTTTTAAGTCGATGATAAGTGTTCACATGTATTTTTTCACGTTTGATTTAAATAGGTATTTGGAATGTTTTCCAGTTTCGGCTCAAGTGGAAAACTATTGTATACTAGGCACATAAAGAAACTGTGCATACAAAACATTATAATCTACATTTATCAAACCTGTGTAGACACATAAGGATTTAAACTCAGAGATTAGTGACATGTATCCAACATGCATGCACGTGCCACGTTCCGTGACGTCAGTGGGTTCGTCCTTGAGACGTGCAATACGTTGGTGCACATGCAATCCGGGAAAGAGAAACAGAGCAAATGAATGCCACACAATACTGTCACTTTGGAAAGCTCAACCCCTGCCCTTGCGATCCTTTTAAAAAAATAAACGGCTATTGAAACGCATAGCATGCCAAGGCTCACGTCTGCACAACGTCATGAGGCCATTGGGATGGTCCCTGGGGGAATGTCTCAACGACAAGTGGCTGCACATTTCCACTGCCACTGGAACACCATTTCTGCACTGGTGAGACGCTACCAGAACACAAGTGACGTCATCGATCGGCCACGTTCTGGACGTCCACGTGTAACAACGCCAACACAGGACAGATGGATAAGGGTGACCCATCTTCGCCACAGGTTTCAGACTGCAGTGATGACTGCCCAAACCATCCCAGGACTTCGCCGTATCCACCCCAACACAGTTCGACAACGTTTACGTCATCACGGGATCAGACCACGACGTCCCGACATACGGCCTATCCTGATACAACGTCATCGACAAGGTCGCCGAATGTGGTGCCGAAACCATGTCCGCAGACCCTTGTTTTGGTGGAGAAATGTTGTTTTTACAGATGAGTCCAGGTTTAACATTTCCCATAGTGATGGACGTCAACGTGCCTATAGACGCGTGGGAGAACGTTATGCACAGGCCTGTGTCTTGGAGAGGAATCGCTTTGGTGGTGGTTCCGTGATGATTTGGGGTGGAATAACAGCACGCCAAAGAACTCCTTTGGTGATTGTTCGGTGCAACTTAACTGGTGTGGGCTACAGGGATCAGATTCTTCGACCTGTGGCAATTCCTTTTCTGCAACGTCATGGCCCTGGGTTAACATTCCAACAGGACAATGCCCGCCCTCAATCAGCAAAGGGTTGCTGTGGATTTCTTGCAACACCACAACGTTGACTTACTGCCTTGGCCTGCAAATTCACCGGATCTCTCCCCGATACAGCATGTTTGGGACGAGATGGATCGACGTCTACCTCATCCGCCAGAACTTGAGAGAATCTGGCGTGAAATCCCACAAGCCTTCCTTGCACGTTTGATAGGCTCTATGCGTCGTCGATGCACTGCTGTTCTCAATGGCTATGGTGGACATACCCGTTATTGAGCTTGTGACATGGTCGTTTGACCCCTGTCCCGCTTGTGGACTCGTGACGTCATTGTGATTGACTTTTCAGTTGAAATTCACCCGACTTGTTATGGTCTTTTGATCCCTCCATTAAAGTTTATATGTACCTTTGACATTGTTAACCTTCTTATCAACTGGGATAATATTTTGACAATGCACAGTTTCTTTATGTGGCTAGTATATGTGTCCTCGTAGATCACTGATGTGTCTGCTCCCGAATCAATCTTGGATGTGACCGGCCTTTCCCCGATCGCTAGGTTGATGTACCGAGCGTCTGTCTCCTAGGAAATAACAGTCTTGTGTTTCACAGTCTGTTTTGTCAGTCATTTCGTTCACAACTTTCGTGCGACACACATGTTGAAATAAAAGAAGTTGTTATCCATAAACAATCTTACTTTCTTATTAGTCACCAACTTCTAAATGCCAATCAAACAGATCATCCGCCGTCTGCATGGAGACGTGGCAATCAAGACCATCAACAGCCTCACCCGACTAGAGAAGAATGCATCTCACATGTTGAAAATGTCCTATCTTGTGACATTTTAGACATCGCTTGAATCTGGTTGGGCATTTGGCTGCGCCCGTGTGCTGTGGGTGACCACACTTGCCGCAATTTGGAGGGGGAGTTGTTATGTCCGCGCTGCTGGGCATGTGACACACTGATCCGTGATCCACCTTGTCTGTGTCCCTTGTTGCTATGGTAACCAGACTTGTTATGACGTTTCGGCTTGGCCCCTCTAACTTCGTCTAAGTTAGTGGCACTTCTGTCCGTACCCTGACTCTTTATCATTTCATAGTTTCTAAGCATCTGGATGGCTGTTTCAAGATCCAGTTTTGCCTCCATTTGCAATTGTTGTACTAGATCCTGGTCTAGGATTCCTGTGACAATTCGGTCCCGAATGTATTCACCTTTCTTGTCCCCGACATCGCAATATTCTGCCAGTTCATATAAGTGACGAATAAATGCTTCAACTTATTCACCTGGTTGTTGTGATCTCTTGTTGAAACATACCCTTTAATGAATCACATTTCTCTTGGGGATGAAGTGATTATCAAACAACTTCAAAACAAAATCAAAGTCTTTCTTTTCATCGTCATTAGGAAATTGAAAAGACTTAATGATATGTTCTGCTTCTCTACCCATTGCATAGACGAGTGAACTTACTTGTAATTCGCCATCTTCATCCTTGTATTTAGACAAAGTGAAAAAACGACAGAAACGTTTCCATTCGGGCCATTCCTGAGGTCGCTCGAAATTGAAATTCTTAGGCGCATTGAATCCAGACATAACGGGCGAATTATCCCAGTTTATGACACAGAATCACTCACAAGTTCGTTTGGGGCATCGGCGTGGTTTCCTACGATATTGCACTTCTGACACCATGTTATGAAATGACAAGGCGATAAGCTTCATAGGTTTAATGTAAACAAACAAGTTACATTCCAACGATGGCGTTTGCTCGAACGCACATGGTTTTGCACTGCGCATGTGCGTCTCAGGGAGCGCATATTGTCAATTGTCATTTGGGAGTAATCATTGGACAATACTGTAACATTACCCGATATGACATATGCGTCATGACTCAGCTATTATTTGACTGGCAAAATAATTTGGCCATTTCGAGTACAGTCTTGAGAATACGCAACATTCCATTAGGTGTAGGAAAACCCAAGCCATATTCCATACAGTTGTGTGCAATATCACTACGAATATCTTATAATGCCCCTATGGCTATACCGCAGTTCCTTAAACACATTTTACTGTTGGAATTAGGAAGGATTTTCCTATATTTATTTATTAGACCTGAAATGTATAGCGAAATTAACATTACATTTGCAGTAGCAAGTTATTAAACATACTGAACAATACAAGTCAGTCTATTTGAGACGTCAGTTAAAGAAATATTGTCCGTTAGATGAGATTCAGAGAGTGAGTGAGTGAATATTGCCCAGCAGTTTTGCGGATGTTCACGGCGAAGACGCTCAAGAAGGTGCAGTAAATGAGGGGCTGAGACTTTGGAACTATTGCTTTTGGAATAAGTGGCACTGATAGATGAAGTTTGGGGATGAATTATCTTTTATACGAGAAATCCCATGTGAACTTCATGTTGGACATGTAATCACAATACCACAACAGTTCCGAAATGTAAGATCATGTTTTAAATGAAACAAGAAGCCCAATACTTGTGCTGGAAATACTTGAGAACCCTCGCCATCAGTGCTCAAAGATGCCATAGGTTATTCATCATCCGACTTTCATGGACAGCCTCTTCTGGACATTTATGAGGTGAGGTGAGGTGAAATTAGGTTTAACGTCGTGCTTGAGAATATTTCGCTCATATGACGACGTGCATTCGTGTGTATGTGCATGTGCGGCTGCTTGTACTAGCCCAGACTGAAGCTGGTTATATAGTGCCAGCCCACTGAGATACCACGCCGCAGTGAAGCATGAATACCCCACTCAGACACATTATACTGACTCCGAGCCGACCAGTCCTTGTTGTACCCATTAATGCCGAGCACCAGGCAGGGACCAACAAGTACCATATTTTAACGTCTTTTGGTATGACTCGGCCGAACCCGCGATCGAACCCTCGACCTTCCGCACTCCGGGCGGACGCTCTAACCACTACACCACGGAGGCGGTCTGGACATTTATGAACCGTTATGAGACAAAAAACATGGTCAATAAAAGGTATTTTCAAAAATGTTATTTGCCGAGTTTCTACTCGACTGTGTCACAGTAATAAAAAGTAAGAAGCATCAACAGCCGAAGGAACACCTCTGTTCTTATTGCTCACCCAGAATGATTGATCTTAGACGACTTGATGGCTTAGATCACACACGAAGCAGTTACTTATGACAGGTAATGACTGATCCGGACATAAAGATATGAATCTCGGGACATGATACTCCCATGTCCTTTGATGAATTAATTAATTACGGAATAAGCGTCGCTCGGGTGCATTCGTAGCTATTCTGTTAGCTTCATGTTATGCGTTTGTGTGTGCATATAAATTGGAACTATCATAACGCAGAACATATGCATATATTGCGCTACAACATCTAAAGCAGAAGGAATCTGTATCAGGCGGAAGTCATCAGAGTGGTCTGAACTCTCACGATTTGGGCATTGCTTGATTGACATCGATAAGCGTCACTTTGTAGGGAGGGAAACAAAATACCCAAATAGCGCGGTATGATATGGGGAGAGTTAATTGGATAAATAAAACTCTTTGAGAAATGTATTTTAGTGCCAAGTTTCGTTAACACAGACGCGTTGTCAGTCCTTCATCTTAGATTGAGATTCTGGACCACGATGAGCTTATATTGAAGGCGTTTCAAACCTTCCTTTTACTGCGAGGTCAAAAAGATGAAAGGATTAAACTGTTTTCCTTTTGCCAACGACAAAAGAACCTGCGCTCACAAAACAGTACACATAATTCAATATGTAGAAGTATTTTGCCTCCGTATGCGTACATGTACGTTGAAACTATAAGACAATACGTGTCTTCAAATCGATGGTGCAACAGAATGTAGCCTACTTTGTATTTTTGGAAATGCATTCAGATAAATTTGATTATCATCTGATGATACAACGGTCATCGGAGTCTTCATCAGAATCGACATGTCTGAAGATAATAAGATTTAACATATCATTAAAAGTAAACCTACGTAATACACTATGTATGTTTGCATGTTGTATATGAAATTATGTTCATTCGAAATTCGTCTTCCCAGCAAATGGTCTGTATTAATGTAGATGCTGGAAAGGTTGAAGAAAACCCTGCTAGTGAAATTTGTTTAAAACAAAATTGTGTACAAGCGCCTGCGACACATAAAAAAATCAGTAGAGGTTAATCGGTGAACTTTTTTTTCAAGCAACACATGAGATCGAATAAGTCCTGTTCTGGAACAAATTATCAATTCGGAGAAAAATGAATTGAGTATATTTTGTACAGGTAAAATGGATAATAAAAACACATCTAAGAATATACATTTTTCATTTTCGACACAAATTTATGAGGTGCTACTGCTTTAAAGAACATATTCCAAGTGTACTCTGTAATGTAGAATCACATAGCTGAATAGAGATTTCAAACATTTCTGCTTTAATGTTCAAAGATGTTCCTCATAAGTATGTTTTGTGGAAGTCAGAAAAAGTAAATGTGTTTCTAGTTATACAGCTACTTCCCCGTAATTTAATAAAATGTTATGCCTATTAAATAATTTTATTTCCGGTGACTCCAATCGTCTCTGTATACGCTCTTACGGGCCTTTGGTTATAGATTTTGATAATATACCAACCAAAGGAAGTTCAAGATGACCCGATGGTTTTAATATTAGTATAGTGAATCTGTCACTGCAGTGACGTCTCTGAACATGCATGGTGTCATCCTACCTGTTTTTTTTACGACTTCTTTCAGATGTTTTTTCACTGTTTGTACGATAAGCACTTTTAACCTACATCATAAGCATGCCATTTATACCATACGTTCCCGAATTATTTCAGGTGAACAAATGACTAGACTTAGCATGTTTATGACAGGTGCACCGGTGGGGCAGGATACGCTCACCTTTTCGCGATCACCTGGTATCATCACTATTTGATAGTGATTCATAAACACATGCTCTGCCATCGTATCGCATGGTGATAATCACTGGATTGTCTGGTTCAGACACGATTTGTTTACAAACAACATCATACAGCTGTAATACTACTGAAACAAATATCTGCTCATGATATCGTCACAATTGTACAATCGTCTCTGCTTTTGGCAGAGATTTCCTATGAATGTGGAAAGGGTTTTGTCTCTTCCATTTTCATCAGCTATCGACTTGTATCTGATGCCCCCAGACTCTAGTTAGGAAGAATTATAGCACATTTCCGTCATGTTACCGCATATACCCACTTTTTTTCCAGGTTAAATTGGAAACCGTAATTGTCCATTGTTGCCGGTATCTCTCATCTAGAGCTGTAAAAGAGAGAGGGAGACTTCCGAAGCAGCTCCGTGTCGCCTGTGAGGGTGTGAAAATTAAGTAATGACAGTGTTTCACGGGGTAAGGTCAGTACAAAGGAAACACTAGCATTACAGAACCAGGGAAAGACAATATTTTTGAGGTGCTTATGATGGTGGGAGGCATTTAGGTGAACGTACGTCAGAATTGTGGCATGTCTACCTTGAGGAACGTTATTGTGGAGAGTCTCCTTAATACTGACGCATAGTGATGATGGTGAAACGTCCTGCCGTTCGCGGTAGTGTAATTACATATCTGACTGACTGACTGAGTTTAGTTTTACGCCGCTTTTAGCAATATTCCAGCAATATCACGGCGAGGGACACCAGAAATGGGCTTAACACATTGTGCCCATGTGGGGAATCGAACCCGGGTCTTCGGCGTGACGAGCCAACGCTTTAACCACTAGGCTACCCCACCGCCCCGTAACTACATATCACTGTCGACCCCTCTTATTGCACATGAAGTGATTACATGACGTTGGCACTTCTTATGACTATATGGTGTAACTAGCGTAATGCTGACACTTCGTCATGGTGTGACTACATAAGGTTGACTATATAACTACATATTAACGTTGACATACTCACATACACGGGCTGTTGTTTTCTTCTCCTGGAATAATGCCAGTTACATATTGCTACCCCACTGATATAGAGTTATGGCATGAATAACCCACTCAGACACAGTATATTGACTTCAAGCCAATCCATCCTCGTATGTCGAGGTGAAGGGCCATCGTCATATATTACCGTCCTTGGTATGGCGGAGATAGGCTGACCACAGCGTTTGCAAGTTCTATATACTGAATAACGTTAAGTAGTAAAACGTATAGCCCAACGTGGAAAGTAATACTGCAACATCAGCAAGTACAGTAAAAGATTGCAGTGTCGAGGTTGAAGCCGAAGGGATCGAATTACTTCGAGTTTTTAGAAGTTTGACGCAAATGCAAACCATAATGAAAAACGGAATAGTAAATTGACGTACTAAAGAAAGTACATACCTGTTTTTTTCGAATTATGTGAAAAGTGTTGTGATTTTGACTGGCAACTTCGCAATTAGGCCCGATATCTGTGGTGTTTTGGCAACATATTAGGAAAGTCTGTGACTTATATATCACTGTAGAAACTCTTTTCAAAATATTTACGCCGCGTTTTGGAAAGTAATCCAAAGGCACCAGGTGTGTACTTTCTTTTGTATGTCATTTTTTAAAGGTAACAATTCGAGACAATCGTTAGTTCGACACATCAAGGTTCAACGCAACGGTGTTTTATGGTGCCAGTTTATTAAATATAATACTACAGAAGTGGAAAGTATATTGCAACGTTATCAGAAACAAATCCTGCCAAGCTTCATAAACTATGATGCACCTTTACCGTACATAGACTAAACGTAAATAATCATGATCTGTCTCACCCTTGTGATGAAAGAATCACGGTCAAGCATGTCCTGCTTGACTGTATTGATTTTTCCATCACAAGGGATAAGTATTTCAATGTAAAAACTGTTAAGGATCTTTTTAGTACTGTTAATGTTCATTTAATTATTGAATTTTAAAACAATAATAGAATTATTACATAAATTTTGATGAATAGTTTGTAAATAGATATATATTTTATTATTGGTAGTTTGGATTAGTAACTGAGATTATTAGTGGCTGTACCCTCAAGGGGGGTTGAAGTATTGTAAAATTATTGTCCTCCTGAGAGGGTACATAAGTCCCCATATAGTTCAAAGTTAATTTAAACCTACCACTATTTTAATCGTAGCATATATGTTATTTTAATTTATAGCTAGATTATCTAAAATTAACAATAGCTGAAGGGATGGTGTAAATCACGATATGGCTGAAATATTGCCGATGTGACTATAAATCTTAACTCACTCACTCATGATCTGTCTCAACTAATCAGAGGCCACTGTGTTATTCTGCTATTCCATTAGCATGTTTTTGTGAATCACCAGCCTTTGTTGTTGTGTTTTTGTTTACCTTTGTCCACAAGATGGCGTCAAAGTCAGCACTTTGCATGGCCACCATTGGCAGCAATTACTGCTCGGTACCGTCTCGGCACAGACTGGATAAGTCGGCGAAGTCGCTCTTGCGGAATTCCTCTCCACTCTTCCTGCAATGCGATGGCCAGTTGTGTATGGCCAGGCGTGTTTTGACATTGACGTACACGTCGCCAGAGTTCATCCCATAGGTGTTCTATCGGGTTTAGATCTGGTGATCGGGAAGGCCATGACAAGGCATTGACGTTAGAATTGGAAACGCGAGCGTGACGCGAGCTGTATGTGAAGTAGCGTTGTCATTCTGGAACAACTCCTCTGTCAGTCCATAACTGAAAGCATGTGACGTGCAAGGACTTCGTTGATGTACCGATTTGCTGTCAAATTCCCTTGAACCACCACTAAATCAGATCTTTGTGTGCTGGATATCGCAGCCCACACCCTGATACTGCTTCCACCAAATCTGTCGACCTGTCGAATGCAGTTAGGGCCAAAACGTCCATTTCTCCGACGGAAAACACACTGTCTTCCACGTCGCCGGTGAAGAAGAAATCGTGATTCATCACTGAACTCGCATCCAGCTTCTAAGGTTACAGTTTCGGACTCTACGACACCACCGCAAGCGATTGCGCCGATGGAAGTCTCTCAAAACAAGGGCGACAACTGGCCTTCTCGGTCGAATCCCCACTTCATGCAATGGATTCCTGATAGTTTGATCCCGTCAGTCGCCTCTTACGACAAACATGGGTTACTGAAGATCAATTATAACCCGGATCTTCACGGGTCGCTTCTCGGGCGATCTTGGATGGAATTGGTCTGCAGGAAACGATCCCAAAGGCGAGATATGGTGCTCTGATGAACGTTGAAATGTCAACTGCAGACTGCGACTCCCCAGCTTCAATGCGGACTATGGCGATGTTTCTATTGGCGACATTCAGTCGTGGCATGATAATTTCCTCTCTTCCAGGCAAAACCGAATGACAAAATAAAACACAACCTTATTTTAGTGATTCATGCCGCATGCACTTGCACGTGCATTTTCCTTTGCATGTTTTCTTGGTGACGTTTTGGCGATTATTTCTTCAAACGCATCTAAAACAAGTGCGTTTTGGCTCAGAAGCTGTTTACAATCACACAAAGATGACGTTTTGGAAAGACATAGTATATTTATATTGTTTTGGCCGCAGCTACAGCTACATATTCTCAAAATCACCGATGCGTTTCATTATTTGAAGAATGTATTGTGGAGAGTTGACTTGTCATACTGATTCTTTTTGCTAACATCTCAATATGTTTGTTGTTTAACGCCGCACTCAGCAATATTCCATCAGTATGACGGCGGTCTGTAAATAATTGAATCTGGACCAGACAATCCAGTGATTGACGTCATATGCATCGATATACGCAACTGGGTTAAAACGACATTCATCAACCAAATCAGACCCCGTTAGTTGCCTTGGGGTTGCATGGGTTGCTGAAGTCCAATTCTAAACCGGATCTTTACTTGACTCTTATTTTAACTCAGGTTGGCAAATGAGTAAGAAGGAAATGTCCATTACTGAGTTAAAACTACAAAATCCAGTTTCCGAAAATGATCTCTAAATTTTGTGGATGGCACTTGGTTTCATTTCTGACAAATTGTCCTGAACCTTAAATTGCCCTAAACCCCTAAAGACTGAGATATAACCAGATCTGTGGTCAACAAGGTCGATAGGGAAGTACACAGTCGAAATATGGAAATTGAACTCGAATATAAGTTTGAAACAATTCAAGCAACTTCTATAGGGTTTTCAAAACTGGCAGTTGCAAAATCACCCATGGATTATTTGGAAGGCAGTCAAATGTTTCTCACTTGGACATCAGTACTCCACTCCAACATTATGATGTCTCAACATCCACAGTGTTCGTAATACAGGGATCTCAAATGTTGCTATTTGAAACCCGTCAATATACTGCAGCATTGTATAATGTTCTACTTCAGAGTAATTGGGTTGTTGTTCTCGGCAGACCCTCGCCATCATCCTCTCTGTTACATACTATTCAGCACCAAGGATTGTCTGGCTTCACGGGAATGACCTCAGTGGACCTCAAGTCTCGTGATATTCTCGTGATTCACGAGAGTTAGTTGTGAACGTCATGGAACAGTGGTAGACGTCTAGTCTTCGAATCATTGTTGTTTCCACAAATACACGTAGTTAGAGTCTCTAATATGCTTGTTGGTCGGATTAATGTACTTAACTGCATCCGATCCGAACCTTATTGCCCACAGTGAAACCTAATGATTTGATCAGTGTAATTTATTTGCCAATATTTATTTAATAAATGGAGCATGTAGGTTTGGATTTAATGCTTCCTTTATAGACATCTCCCACACAGTAGCACGGTCCAGTGATTTAGCGGAAATCCTCTTTTTCTTCAAACGTATTGTGTCTCGGTGTTTTCATATATATCCGTTCATTAACTGTTGAGATTATACAACAATCAATTCTATTCAACACAGAGTTAGCATGCTGCTCTAACACTTCACTTATTGCGCAGATAGATTTATCTATACTTAGGTTTTGATAATAGTAAAAAGGGTTTATATGTCCGGTCTAACATATTCAGTCACACAGTACCATGTCTATGACCGGTATGATTCAATTCCAATGTTCTAGACACAGTTATGTTTTGTGATAGGAGTTGAGAGTTGTCAGTCTTTAGCACAGGGCTTATTATCTGTCATTTGAAACCATGCGAATCCAAATCGCTTTCAGTTTAACTTTGAAGACTAATGTGAAACGTTAAGAATAAACCTTTATGTTAAAATAATTAGATGTGATGTGAATTTGTTATACCTCATTAGTTAGATAAAATAATTATTATGCATCCTCCGTACCTCAAGATGTGTTATAAATCCTTTATGCCTCAACGATTAGATGATATAGAAATCCCTGATAGCTCAATGGTAAGATGTGATATATAGAGGATACTAAACGACCTTCCATGTAATAGCATTTTTATTAAACGAGTTAATGATTTGGTATCAAACGAGCGAAAACGAGTTTGATGCTAAATGTTTCAAGAGTTTAATAAAAAAAGTATTTCACGGAAGTGAGTTTAGTATTCTGTTTATTCCTCTCCAACACAGATTGATAGGAACGGCCTACAACGTGATGACTGTCAGCTTTCCGGGGGTCAAGCAAGGTCTAATACCATTGCCACAGAGGTATTAGCATAGTGTCGTCATAAGTGTAAACCATTATGGCGTCATACGTCTGGCCGTATTACACTAGTGTAATATTGCCGTAAAACTATTACACTGCAGTACCTTCCACGGGCGAGTAATAAAAATCCCATTTTCGCCAATGATTTCATGTGATAATACCCTAAATACTTCCATGATTCGATTTGATGTATATCCTTGATGCCTCAATAATCGGATGTGACACAAATCCTCTTACAAACAATGAAAACCGGATGAGGGATATAAAAACGTTTGTAATGCCCTTGAGACTTACAGTTTGTCCATAAACACCTAAGCTTTCATCAGTCGTTGGTGTTACGTTTCATTTGTTTGTTCGTTCTGTCAGTCCATTACCTAGGCTCTTGTATGGAATCAGAACGAGAGCTGAAACGCTTAGCATATTTATATTTTAACGTCTAAATAGATTCGTGAGCAATAAATCTACTTTATATCAGGATTCAGACTGCAGACTGTCTCGCCGCCTCTGTTCATAGACTTGAAACGGTGTGTACGTGATGATTTAGTAGCAGATGACCAGATCGAAGGTCAAGGACACGTAAATGATGCCAACATTGATAGAAATAAAAATGAAAAAGAAAAAGAAAACATCCTTATGGAAACTGAACATGATTGAAAAACAATGAAAGTCAACCAATATTAAACATTCCCCCATTTGTGAGAGTTCTAAGGAAGGTCAATAGTTCAATGGGTTAGAGTGTTAGCTGAATTCCATCATTGGATTTCGATCAAGCTAACAAGTGAAACAAACACACTGAGGAGCCCACCTACTTTGCAAACTCAGCGAAATTGTGAAATAAATAAACATGCTCCTGAAGAAGTTAGGAAAAAGGAATGATATATATGTGATATATATCTTACAGAACTCAATAGGCAGTCGGCACAGGAACCGTTTATACCTATATGAATGGTTTCATGTCCTATAAACCTCGTCGCGCTGGATTTAGTACAAATACCTCTATATCTCAATTATTAGATGTGATACAAATCCTATATACCCGAATGAATAGAAATACACAAATGCTATACATTAAATTAACATGATGTTATATAAATCCTCATACCCGTTTATTAGATGTCATATCAATTTAAATATGGTTTAAATGCCTTATAGTTAATCAATATCTGATATTAACCCCACCCCAAGCTCCCATTGACTGAATGATAACATGTTAAATCCTCCATACTTCGATGATTCGATGTTATATAAATCCTTTATAACGCGTTGTTAGATGTGATACAGATTCCCTGTTCCTCAGTCATTGCCTGTAATATACATCTTCTATACCTCAGGGTTGGGTGTGGTATAAATCCTCTTTATTTCAACATTTTGATGACGGCGATAGACGTTGTCGATAATCACTACACAACTACAGTAAACATTTACGGCTTGAACAGTGATCCATTGCCGTCTCTCGACGCCCACGACGACATTAAAATACGTCCATTAGCGTGGTCTCGTGTGACTACTCTCGTTTAACATCACACGTGAGCACTGTAAAAACCGGATTGGAATAATCAGGTCAACCCAGGAAAGACATTTCATCTATAAAAAGGTACTGGATAATTTATTCCTATTAGAATCGACACCGTTACCTTCCGTTCATACCACTGGTGTCACGTTACACCGTGGAAGAAAGCAGAGCGTATAATGATCCAGTTTATTTCCATGTGTTTACACATACGTCGTTCACGATACGTGAGCACGGGTTATGTTGTCAGGGAATGAGATCAATCAAAATGCCGCCTATCAGTTGTGACGTGGGATTTCCTTTTTGGCGAGAAATTGAACACCGAAAGATACACAATAACACACTTTTCTTGCGTTATCAAAGCGTTTGTGTCACGTTGATTGTTATGGTCTAACCCACCTGATGCTAAGTAAGGAAACAATTTCAAATGACCGAGTTTTTAATTTGCTCAAAAAGAGAATAACAATATTGGTCAAATAACTTGATAATTGGAACTATCATTATCCCTTATCAATATGTTGAATTAGACATTATCTTCACGCTAAATCAGTTTCATTAGAACTGTCAACTGCGTTTTCTTTAGCGACACACAGGGTGTAGTATTTTGGTGTGATAATTGTGATTTAAGGTTTCCACAGGCATATAGAAATAGCGTCCAACTGGAGCTAAGGATATGGTACCGATTTGCTTCCAGTCCATGAGAGATGGAATGCTTTATGGTCTAGGCGGTAGGAACAATTTGGTGCCGAACACTCGTCTGCTTTTTCGACTTGATGATGTGATCGATAGAGAGTGTGGATAGAGAGTTTGCCCGTAGTGTATAGGTACGTCTTTATGTCGTTGTCCTCCAGTGTGTAGGTACGTCTTCGTGATGTTGTCCTCCAGTGTGTAGGCACGTCTTTATGTCATTGTCCTCCAGTGTGTAGGTACGTCTTTATGTCGTTATCCACCAGTGTATAGGTACGTCTTTATGTCCTTTTTCACCAGTGTATAGGTACGTCTTTATGTCGTTGTCCTCCAGTGTATAGGTACGTCATTATGTCGTTGTCTTCCGCTGTGTAGGTACGTCATTATGTCGTTGTTCTCCAGTGTGTAAGTACGTCTTCGTGATGTTGTCCACCAGTGTGTAGGTACGTCTTTATGTCGTTATCCACCAGTGTATAGGTACGTCTTTATGTCCTTTTTCACCAGTGTATAGGTACGTCTTTATGTCGTTGTCCTCCAGTGTATAGGTACGTCATGATGTCGTTGTCTTCCGCTGTGTAGGTACGTCATTATGTCGTTGTCCTCCAGTGTGTAAGTACGTCTTCGTGATGTTGTCCACCAGTGTGTAGGTACGTCTTCATGTCGCTGTCCTCATGTGTGTAGGTACGTCTTTATGCCGTTGTTCACCAGTGTGTAGGTACATCTTTATGTCGTTGTCGTCCAGTGTGTAGGTACGTCATTAAGACGTTGTTCACCAGTGTGTAGGTACGTGTCTATGTGGTTGTCCACGAGTGTGTAGGTACGTCTTCATGTCGTTGTCCTCCAGTATGTAGGTACGTCATTAAGACGTTGTTCACCAGTGTGTAGGTACGTCATTATATCATTGTCCTCCAGTTGGTAGGTACGTCTTCGTGATTTTGTCCTCCAGTGTATAGGTACGTGTTTATGTCGTTGTCTACCACTGTGTAGGTACATCTTCGTGATGTTGTCCTCCAGTGTGTAGGTACGTCCTCCAGTGAGTAAGTACGTCTTCGTGATTTTTTCCTCCAGTGTGTAGGTACGTCATTATGTCGTTGTCCACCAGTGTGTAGGTACGTCATTATGTCGATGTCTACCAGTGTGTTGGTACGTCATTATGTCGTTGTCCTCCAGTGTGTAGGAAGGTCTTCGTGATTTTGTCCTCCAGCGTGTAGGTACGTCTTTATGTCGTTGTCCACCAGTTGGTAGGTTCGTCCTTATGTCGTTGTCCTCCAGTGTGTAGGTACGTCTACGTGATTTTGTCATCCAGCGTGTAGGTACGTCTACGTGATTTTGTCATCCAGCGTGTAGGTACGTCTTTATGTCGTTGTCCTCCAGTGTGTAGTTACGTCTTCGTGATGTTGTCCTCCAGTGTGTAGGTACGTCTACGTGATTTTGTCATCCAGTGTGTAGTTACGTCTTCGTGATTTTGTCCACCAGTGTGTAGTTACGTCTTCGTGATGTTGTCCTCCAGTGTGTAGGTACGTCTTCATGTCGTTGTCCTCCAGTGTGTAGTTACGTCTTTATGTCGTTGTCCTCCAGTGTGTAGGTACGTCTTGATGTCGTTGTCCTCTAGTGTGTAGGTACGTATTGATGTCGTTGTCCTCCAGTGTGTAGTTACGTCTTTATGTCGTTGTCCACCAGTGTGTAGTTACGTCTTCGTGTTGTTGTCCTCCAGTGTGTAGGTACGTCTACGTGATTTTGTCCACCAGTGTGTAGTTACGTCTTTATGTCGTTGTCCACCAGTGTCTAGTTACGTCTTCGTGATGTTGTCCTCCAGTGTGTAGGTACGTCTACGTGATTTTGTCCACCAGTGTGTAGTTACGTCTTTATATCGTTGTCCTCCAGTGTGTAGGTACGTCTTGATGTCGTTGTCCTCCAGTGTGTAGTTACGTCTTTATGTCGTTGTCCATCAGTGTGTAGTTACGTCTTTATGTCGTTGTCCACCAGTGTGTAGTAACGTCTTCGTGATGTTGTCCTCCAGTGTGTAGGTACGTCTACGTGATTTTGTCCACCAGTGTGTAGGTACGTCTTTATGTCGTTGTCCTCCAGTGTGTAGGAACGTCTTTATGTCGTTGTCCTCCAGCGTGTAGGAACGTCTTTATGTCGTTGTCCTCCAGTGTGTAGTTACGTCTTTATGTCGTTGTCCTCCAGTGTGTAGGTACGTCTTTATGTCGTTGTCCTCCAGTGTGTAGGTACGTCTTGATGTCGTTGTCCACCAGTATGTAGTTACGTCTTTATGTCGTTGTCCTCCAGTGTGTAGGTACGTCTTGATGTCGTTGTCCTCCAGTGTGTAGGTACGTCTTTATGTCGTTGTCCACCAGTGTGTAGTTACGTCTTTATGTCGTTGTCCACCAGTGTGTAGGTACGTCTTTATGTCGTTGTCCTCCAGTGTGTAGTTACGTCTTTATGTCGTTGTCCACCAGTGTGTAGGTACGTCATTACGTCATTGTCCACCAGTGTGTAGGTACGTCTTCGTGATTTTGTCCTCCAGTTTGTAGGTACATCATTATGTCGTTGTCCTCCAGTATGTAGGAACGTCTTTATGTCGTTGTCCACCAGTTGGTAGGTTCGTCATTATGTCGTTGTCCTCCAGTGTGTAGGTACGTCTACGTGATGTCGTTGTCCACCAGTTGGTAGGTACGTCTTTATGTCGTTGTCCTCCAGTGTGTAGGTACGTCTACGTGATTTTGTCATCCAACGTGTAGGTACGTCCTCGTGTTGTTGTCCTCCAGTGTGTAGGTACGTTTTCGTGTTGTTGTCCTCCAGTGTGTAGGTACGTCTTCGTGATTTTGTCCACCAGTTTGTAGGTACATCATTCTGTCGTTGTCCTCCAGTATGTAGGAACGTCTTTATGTCGTTGTCCACCAGTTGGTAGGTTCGTCCTTATGTCGTTGTCCTCCAGTGTGTAGGTACGTCTACGTGATTTTGTCATCCAACGTGTAGGTACGTCCTCGTGTTGTTGTCCTCCAGTGTGTAGGTACGTCTTCGTGTTGTTGTCCTCCAGTGTGTAGGTACGTCTTCGTGTTGTTGTCCTCCAGTGTGTAGGTACGTCTTTATGTCGCTATCCTCCGTGTGTTGGTGTGTACATTGTGCGAAAAAGCCACTTCCCCCCTAGCCCGTGGAAAGTAAAGTCCAGTCGGGCCAGTAAATCTCTACAGTCACTGGCCCGACTGGCTGATGGATTTTCATGGGGTCATTTTGTAAATATATTACTGTCTTCGACTTGTTAAGTTATAATACACTTTTAAATCATGCAAGGTTATGGCCTGGTAAAAATGGTCAACTTATTAGCAGCTTAATGATGAAACCCGTGTCTAATTTCAAATTTCGGGCCAGTGAATTATTTAGTGGGCTTGTAACTTTCAGGCATAGCTTGCCCGAATGGCTAGCAAAATATGGAAACTATTTCGCACACTGGGTCTGTAGGTGTGAAAAGATCCCATACACATAGACACACACGCGCACGCACGTACGCTCAGGCTCTGGTCCCCTGGCAGTTTGATTATGAAAATATTAAATAGAAAAGGGAGATAACCCTGTATGACTTACAAGTAGCAATCGGCATCACGACCAAATTCAACATTTCTCCATATGTAAAGAACTGGTTGTACACATTGCTGTCATCTTGCTGTGACGGTATAGAACAAATATTGATGTTATTGTAGGGTTGTTGTACCTAAGTTTGCTGTAGCGGGCGGGATAATGGGGACATGGTCTTGTTGCAGTGATGTTGCTGAATTGCTGAATCAATGACGTTGGGGTATAGTGGTGACGTTGCTGATGACTTGTAGTGGGGAAGTAAGGGTATGATGTTGTTGGAGCGGTGAAGTGTGGTGAAGTATATATACTTGCCATCAAAAGTTTAGACTCACTGAAAACACAGTTTTATAAATTCTTGAACTCATAATCTTGTAACTGTACGAATTTGTTTTACAATACATCCGTTCATGTGTAAACAGTCGCATGTATGTATGTATGTATGTATGTATGTATGTATGTATGTATGTATGTATGTATGTATGTATGTATGTATGTATGTATGTATGTATGTATGTATGTATGTATGTATGTATGTATGTATGTATGTATGTATGTATGTATGTATGTATGTATGTATGTATGTATGTATGTATGTATGTATGTATGCATGCATGCATGCATGCATGTATATGTGTGTGTGTGTGTCTGTGTGTCTGTCTGTATGTATAATATATATGTGTGTGTGAGTTTATAATATTATAGTGGGAATATATTGGTGGTGCTGTGGTCATTACATTTTTTGACATGCTGTTTTGAATTTGACAATACTCGCATTATTTGCGACCAATCTCTTAAATATTTTGTAGACGTGTTGATGATACCCCAGGGTTACTCTGTGAAATGTTTTATTAAATTCGGTTTATCTACCGCTGAGAAAATACTTGTCAAAAACCGGTTCACTATTTTAGGGACACCCGATATATATCTCTTCATTCCAGAATATAAGAAACAACGTGCGTCATGCATCGCACTTCCTTTCATTAGAAAGGTCATCGTACAACATCTTGCATCATGCTTATGTCAAAGTAATCGCCAAGTATCAAACAGGTCTGTTTGTGTTACTATTTGGACTCTGAAGGCGAATGCGCTCGATGTTACACTGACGCAAGAAATATGTAGATGCATAAAGGATTAGCTCCTATTGCGTAGGCGACGAGGACTCATTATGGCATTGATATCATCAACTGACAACTCAGGATACGTACACGTTGATAAACACCGTTGATAAACATTGTCTGACACGAAACAGGTGAAAAATCTATACTCTCTTGGAGGATGTTCACCTCCTAAATAAACAGAAAAAAGAGTATAATGACCCCGTGAACAACCAAACACTTAACGCAGCTGCTCTTAAATGCCCGATGACGATATTCCGTTATTTGTCTAATATTTCCTTACCGCCATCTAAATTGATGTATTTGGTTCTGTGTCGTAAATACGGAACAAATAGCTTGACCTCAGCCTGACATCACGCTGGAAACGGTGACCCCTCAAATACCGTCATCCTTCCGGTCGTCCTTGTCGCTACCAACTTACTGGTGGTCATTGACCTACGTTGGGTTCAGATTGCGGTGAATATTGATAGGTATGAGGAAGTTGGTCACTGTCCTGGCTTGGTTGTCCATTCTGTAGAACGGAACAAAAGGAGATGCCCCATACCTTCTTATTTGTTTGTCCATCAGATGGAAGAAAGAAAAGACAAATTCCTCATATGGAAGAAGGAAAAGACAAATTCCCCATATGGAAGAAGGAAAAGACAATTCCTCATATATTCTTATTTCTTTATCCATCGGATGGAAGAAAGAAAAGAAGATTCCCAATACCTTCTTACTTGTTGGTCCATCTTATGGAAGCAAGAAAAGACAAATTCTTTTGGAAGAAGGAAAAGGGAATTCCTTATATATTCTTATTTGTTTGTCCATGATATGGAAGAAAGAAAAGACATATTCCCCATACCTTCTTACTTGTTGGTACCATCAGATGGAAGAAAGAAAAGACGATTCCATATACTTTCTTATTTGTTTCTCCATCAGATGGAAGAAAGAAAAGGAGATTCCCCATACCTTCTTATTTGTTTGTCCATCAGGTGGAAGAAGGAAAAGACAAATCCCCCATATGGAAGAAGGAAAAGACAAATCCCCCATATGGAAGAAGGAAAAGACAAATCCTCCATATGGAAGAAGGAAAAGACAAATTCCCCATATGGAAGAAGGAAAAGACAATTCCTCATATATTCTTATTTCTTTATCCATCAGATGGAAGAAAGAAAACAAGATTCCCAATACCTTCTTACTTGTTGGTCCATCTTATGGAAGCAAGAAAAGACAAATTCCCCATGTGGAAGCAAGAAAAGACAATTCCTGAGATATTCTTAGTTGTTGGCCCTTCATATGGAAGAAAGATTCCCTATACCTTCTTACGTATGTGTCCATCACATGGACATATACAATCTTTATCACAAAAAGATATGCTCTCATTATATTGCAGATCTGGGTAAAAATGATCTACCAAAACTAGATGTTTGATAGGAATTTAGAAGTTGGTAGGGTAATACAACACACTTGATATGGATGTGCAACTTCTTTATTATTTACACACGACGTTTCTGGACTAATACTTGCCCCTCCATCAGGGGCCTCTGATGAAGGGGCAAGTATTAGCCCAAGAAACGTCGTGGGGCCCCTGATGAAGGGGCAAGTATTAGCCCAGAAACGTCGTGTGTAAATAATAAAGAAGTTGCACATCCATATCAAGTGTGTTGTACTACTATAACTAGATAGGATTCAGATGTTTAAAGCACATAGCTGATCGTGGCACTATGCAAGCGTTCACATTTCATCACAAAGTTCAAAACTTCTTTCAAAGTTCTTTTCATGCCTATCCAGTAAACTCTTATCGTTGACGTTAAAAACAGTGCAATCAATAATTATTTCCAGACCGATGGAAAAGCCTTACTTTGACATCCGTATATGTTTTGTTTGCGTGTCCCTATAGTTACAAAGGTGGACGATTTCTTTTATCCCGTGATACGTTCTTTATCAATATGTGCTTAGTGACATCAAAGTCGTTTTCGAACACGTGTACTTAGTAAGAAATATATGCTTGAATCCTATAAATAAGCGCAGAGCAAATATGATATACTTCCAGGGAAATAAAGTATAAAGTTATGTTTGATGGAGAAACAAACAAGAAAGGGGATGTTTTTATGCGGGTATCAAAGTTGTGTTTTTGACCGAAGTCTGAAGGGCGTCGGCGACTGTTGTCAGCCTATAACGAACGCCTTGACAAAGGATGACGTTTGTTCAACCTTGTCGATGATGTTTTGGTCAAACACAATCATCCAGTGGATATTTTCTTTGGCCCGGCAGTTAATTAACTCTTTCTTGTATATATTTTAATGTTTTGGGAATATACAGAAACACGTCAACAAATTGTTGATGTCAATGATTGACAACCAATCACAGTGCTACTGACCAATGATACCTCGTGGAGACCCGGGTTCGATTCCCCACATGGGTACAAAGTGTGAAACCCGTTTCTGGAGTGTCCCGCCATGATATTGTATGGAATACTGCTAAAAGCCGCGTAAAACTAAATGTGTATATTTCATATGTTTTAAAAGGATTTGGATTTGAAGGATGCATTTTCTGTACCAGCAATACATTTCTCTTTGTACGGATTTTGAAATAGAACTTGGCTTCAAATACTAAACAGGAATAACCTGTCACCAGGCTTAAGAATCAAATCAAACATTGATAGGACTGATGAATACTTTTGGCAGATTTCTTCCTCAGTTAACATAGCAACATTTGATATGACACGAAAATCTTTGATCAGCCAATAAATGTAGCGATGCTGATATATCATGGTGATGTTATTTGAAGTCTCCAATGGTATCAACTATTCCGAAGGCAAACAGACAAGGATAACAGCTGACTCGGACTGTTTCCTCCGTTTGTTTCAGTGTGTGCAGTATTGGGAGCAGGCTGTTCACGATATTTGGGCCATATTTGAATACACGTATTACACGTTCTGTATACATAATATACATATACGCACACTGTTACTAGTGTTTGCATGCCAGTACTTAGTACGATGTGAGATATAAGGGTAAGCAGAGGCGAGGAGCTCTGAAGTTGATGCTTTAGCTTGAAGCGGACATGTATCACATTATTTACAGTTTTAAACTCGCCTTACAACTCCTGTTTAAGTGGATAAACATGGTGTATATTTTGGTATTGAAAAGACATTTCCAAATTAAAGGCATCTGTTTCCCAAATTTGTTTTTCCTCACATTCAAGAGCTGCTTCTGACGCCTCTAAAAGAAATTGAACGTAAACTTCCGTATAAGTGTAAGTTCACTGAACAGAGATGCAATGACTTCAGGAGAAGCGTTCATCGTCCTCCGGACCAATCAAGTGTATGATATCATATTGCACATGCACAAATGCACGGAGCTTCCAAGAACGATGTATGAAATCTTTTTGTCTTTCAAAGAAATCATTCTTGTAAAGCATTCACAAAAAGGTCAAAGGACATGTATGTTGAAATCAAAGCAACCTTGGGTTAATAACTATGCCGTTGTATCTCAATGTAATCACGATGTCATTAAAATAGTGCTGTATAAACAGGAGTTCAGTTATCTGACCTTTACAGTAAACTGAAAATAGCATGATCTCTCATCACTTGTACATTGTACCATCTATAACCCTTAAGGTCTAAAAGTCTCGTTCCTTCTTCATGTAAAGTGGCACGCACGCACGCGCGCACACACACACACACACACACACACACACACGCACGCACGCACGCACGCACGCACACACACATTAGGAAAAGGTTACTAGGCGACAATAACGCTTTGCATTTTATCAGTTACATCACAGGGATTTAATTGGAGGCGAGGCATCGTAGTGTTTTCGATTGTGGGCTTTATGCATTAAACATTCCTGATGTCCCGCCATCATGTTGCTGGAAACTCACTCACTCACTCACTCACTCACTCACTCACTCACTCACTCACTCACTCACTCACTCACTCACTCACTCACTCACTCACTCACTCACTCACTCACTCACTCACTCACTCACTCACTCACTCACTCACTCACTCACTCACTCACTCAGTATTACGTGACACTATCAAGAGTTCCGTATTTGCCTCAGTTAATTGTTGAATGTATTTGTGTGGGAATGTAGCCAAGTGTCTCTTGGCCCCGTCTCAGGAGTACGGTAATAAATGTAGACAGTTTCATTTAACGTCGTAACGTCTATTCACGATGTGGCTGAAAGTAGTGCTCCTTTCGCTCTGTTCGCCTAGCTTTAGTGAAGTGAAACATACTTGTCTATGTACGCCAATGTAAGTCAACAGGTAAACCGAGACGTCACAGTCAGTTAATGTGTTGTTAAATTACAAGTGGATATCAGCTCTACGTGAGCCAGGGCTTAGTGCATGGTGACGTCACAATACAGAATCGATAAATATTTTTTCCCTATGGCAATGGCCTGTGATCAGTGCAAGTGTTTGTCTGTTCGTCATTCGTCAACTTAGTGTTCGAATCCCTCAAATACACATATAAGATAAACTTCAGCTAACGAACGTTAACGTCGACTTCATGTTTTAATGTGTCAAAAAGTCATCGTAGTATAAAACAGTGGGCATCAATCACTCAAAGATAGTTCAGAAAGTAGGCAAATAAATATATATACATAAATGCAGAAACTATATCAACGCCAACACCAAGTTTCAGAGGTTTTGTATGTTCCCAAGACGGGATCCAACCCCTGTCTTAACCTTTGTCACTACTAGGATGCCTATTCGACAATAACGCTTTAACCACTCACTAGGTGGAACCTTCACAAACATACACATTTATTTTGCACGGTATGTGATTATCGCAAACCGATCCAATCATACAATTTATGAAGAATATACCTCATTGACATGTCAATTAAAATAAGTCGGGACGATTTTGTGAACATCGAACAGATATGCTCAAGTTAGTGCCTGCTGCTTTAACGAAGTTTATTTGTGTTAATGAGTTCTGCAGACTCACAACCACATACCAGGAAGTTGCCATTTAACCATCTTAGCCTGTGGTCAAATCGTCTTCAGATTAGATATATCTGAAAGGCCCCAGTTTCCTATCGGCACCTCGTCTTGCCGGCCCCATGTTGCGCCCCGGGGTCTCACTCAACAGCCAATATTGCAGGGTAACGTGACACCTGTGCCTCAATAATAGCAGGAAGTGAAACTCCCCCTCGGGGCCTAGTCTAGACTGGGCCAGATGGGGGTTCGAATCTAGATTCCAGGGAGGTGCAGCGTGAATGGGTCAGGGAGTGGGGAAAGGGGGTCTCGGAGGCTATTCAGGAGCTGATGGGTGATGGTGAAATGATGTGATGAAGGATTTGGACGGGAAGTTGTAACGGCGTGAGATTTAACATGGGGAAATATGAGCACTGCATTTGGATGCCACATGACATTTCTACGAAGCAGTTTTTTATATGCGGTGGTCTACTTTTTCAAAACAGTGGACTGCAAGTCGTGATACAGATAATCTTTAAATTGACAAATCTAACATTATTTCACAATATGCCCGCCAATATAAGCGCAAATCGACGAGTGATGAAACTCAGCTCTGTTGAAACTGGTCTGGTTCAGATAGATCAAGGATCCTTCATGGAAGTTAACCTCCCGATCTGCGGATACTGATGCAACTAAGGGACGCAATTCCCGAACAATTCGATTGTTACTTAATGGATCACTTAAGCTCCTGAAAAATGGTTTCACTCTTTAAACTACCAATGCTAATGATTGTGTAGGTTCCTATCGTTTATACTTGGTTAACTAAGACCCACAAGTCAAACATTACCTAATACAATCCCACATCCCTAAACAAATGTTGCATGATCATTCCGAGGCTCCCAAAATGCACGTATAAGTTTGAGGATGGTAGACGATTTCACTCACACACTATCTCTTGCCGCTCTGTCTGACTTGATCATAAGAGAGGCAGGTGCGAAGGAGGTGCTTTTGGATGAAAACTCTGATAGATTTACTGAGGTCACACTCTAAAGGATTATGTGATCCCTGATAACCCAACCTTGTATTCATAACTACGAACTGTAAAAACCATTAACGCTGTTGTTGATAATTTCTATTACGGTTGAATACATACATATTTACAACTCCTTTTAACTTCAAAACTGTTTGTAGAAATGTTAAATGCATCTTTTATGCATTTTAACATATCTTATTCACCATTTTCCATGGCTAGATGCCTTCTTTAGATATATGTTTTCCCTTTTATCGTGAATCAACGCAACTTGTTGCCCAAGGCGGTTAATGTTTTGTCGTTCTTAGCGTCTATATTTGGTCATTTTCAAGAGCATGGAAGAGATTTTATCGTTCCTGAAGTGTTTGATCGATTGTGTCTTCAGAGATGACATAGACGGAGACGTCCGTCGGAGGTACCACATCCTGTCAGTGGTTCTTCATCTTTGTCACTTCCAGTCGAGCCCTTGGAGTTCTGTTTGTGCGATTCGCTCATACGTTCCGGGGGACGTTATGCATCAAAATTTAAATTTATAGTTTCTTCACATATACAGGCTACATATACCAAGGCTATACATTAAACCAAGGCTATGTATTACAGTTTAACGATTTTTCTATACATTCAATACAACATGAAGATTCATAGATTTCTAACTGATTGGCCTTCAGTGTAGAGTTTTTCTGTATACATGACTCTTTTCGCGCCTTTTGTGGTTTCATTTAAAAACGAAATTCATAAAACACTACATGTATATTAATGGATTGGAAAAACCTCGCATATTCATACCGAATTCGATAGTGTTCGATAGTTCGATTATATTGTCCCAGAGAATTTACGTCAGTAACATGACATTAGATTCTCTGATTATCTAAAGCTTTCATTTTGGTATTTCGTTATATTTTCAACACCTACCAAAATTTTGAGTGAACGAGGATTCAATGTACAGAAACAAGAATGTTTTTGTCATTTTGTTTTAAAGAATTTGCTCCTTCACTTTCTAGAAAGAAGTACTGACTGACTGACTGACTGAGTTTAGTTTTACGCCGCTTTTAGCAATATTCCAGCAATATCACGGCGAGGGACACCAGAAAAGGGGTTAACACATTGTGCCCATGTGGGGAATCGAACCCGGGTCTTCAGCGTGACGAGCCAACGCTTTAACCACTAGGCTACCCCACCGCCCCAAAAGAAGTACTAAAATCACAACTTGTATCACTAATCCGTGAGCATTAATATATGAACTTTCGTCTTTCAGTCTTAGAAGAAGGTCGAAAATATCCGACCACAGCGCTGTGTAATGGAGTACGGAAATGGAAGAATGATACCCGCAAATTGTTAAACATTTACCAATGGACCGTGAGGGAGTTAACGCAAACAAAGGCGTTGGATCGCCGAAACGCAGCCAATCAGTTCACGAACAATTTGTTCTCGCATTCAAAATATAACTCGTCGCTCTCGTCAGACAATCATTGATACCCATATAATGGACGAAGGCATCCATCAAGAGATGTAAACATCTACAAATATCTTTTATAGACTTATCGATTAGTTGTTAGCGTGGGAGTGTTTGCACTGTGGGTCTTAATGGAGTTCAACAATGTAGAAACAAATTTGCTGACATTAACTTCCTCTTTCATCATTGCCAGATTAGTGGACCTTTAAGTGCTCCGCCGATTCTTAGAGAGCTGACGTTACTTTTTTGGGAGGACGTCTATGATCAGTGTAAGATATTTTTGTAAACGAATCCACTAACACAAACTTATAGATGTACGCAATGCTTAGGTTCGTTTAAACCGGAGACAAAGATGTTACTATATAGAAAGGACGTGCCCAAAATAGGCCCATTAAGAATAAAATCGTGTTGAAAGAAGTATTGTCAGATTAAAGTATTTCTAAATCCGAAGCTGACCACGAGTTTATCTCAGTGGTTACTGGAACATTCCATGCAGATATTCACACTTATTTTGATTCCGTGTTTGTGTGTTTGTTTTAATGTTATGCATGTGCTGTGTGTGACAGCGGTCGGTTAATATTTGCGTCTGGACTAGACAATCCAGTGACTGAAATTGTCGGCATCATTCTTCCTTTTGGGGATATGATGACAGACAGCATTCAAGTCAGCGATCCTCATCATGACCATCCGAGCTCGTTAGTCGGCATTTACAGCAAACATGGCTTCTAACCGTGGGTGCCGACGTATAAGCGATCTCATCACTAACGCGTTCGTAACTTCATACCTTAACGTACATTTACGACAGTCGAAGAGCAAGTTTGCTTGTACACCGGAGCCCCGATCTTCACGGTTCATTATGAAACCTTCCCCTTTGCTAAGGAGAAATGAAATAAACGCATTTCATAAATTGAAACAAATGTGGTACTTCAATCAATAGTCATGTATTTGTAGTGTATAATACGTGTACCGGTAGAGAGAGAGAGAGAGAGAGAGAGAGAGAGAGAGAGAGAGAGAGAGAGAGAGAGAGAGAGAGAGAGAGAGAGAGAGAGAGAGAGAGAGAGAGAGAGAGAGAGAGAGAGAGAGAGAGAGAGAGAGAGAGAGAGAGAGAGAGGCAGGGAGGGAGGAGAGAGAGAGAGAGAGAGAGAGAGAGAGAGAGAGAGAGAGAGAGAGAGAGAGAGAGAGAGAGAGAGAGAGAGAGAGAGAGAGAGAGAGAGAGCGAGAGAGAGAGAGAGAGAGAGGCAGGGAGGGAGGAGGGAGAGAGAGAGAGAGAGCGAGAGAGAGAGAGTGAGAGAGGCAGGGAGGGAGGAGGGAGAGAGAGACACAATGTAATAAATCATTTAGGGATGAGCGAAGAAATATATGAGACTAGATATGGTATACTTTCCTGTTCATATTCCATTTGAATTTATATAAACTATATAGTGAGTGAGTTTGGTTTTAAGACCGCTTTTACCAGACTGCATGTTCCCGTCACCTTCAGGTGGGGTGAAATCTCCAAGTGATGCGGGTCTCAGACGTTCATCACTTTGGCGGAACCCAGCAGCCCAGGTATGGTGCAGATAAGCCTAGAAACACATTCGTGTTCATAGGTTGCTGTCGGGAACAATGGGCGCAACTCTTCCCGGCGATCTGCGGTACCTTACATCACTTTTAACACCTGCCGCTATGTAACAACATTTGCCCAGTTTTGTAGAGTGAGTGAGTGAGTGAGTATCGTTTTTACGCTACTTTTAGCCATATTCCAGCAATTCCAAGTCGTTGATTCAAAGTTTTGTTATATAGGTGTTGCAACGCATTCGAGCAAAATGCTGTGATTGTGTAACAGATACGATTGGTCTTTTGAACAACTCAATTGAAAACGGATCAACTCAATTATACATTTGGCCTTTTACTAAACTTCAAATTTGGTTGATAATCGAGTGTGCATAATCGACTGATATATAACTTGTACTTATGTAATTATTTACTGTAGTTTATGTCAGTAGTCTGAGTCGTCGCTTGTGACATTTTACCCAGTTTCTTGTTATCTGACTGACTGACTGACTGACTGAGTTTGGTTTTACGCCGCTTTTAGCAATATTCCAGCAACATCACGGCGGGGGACACCAGAAATGGGCTTCACACATTGTACCCATTCTTGTTATCTTTCCTTGGCATCTAAAACGAAGAATGCACAGGTGTCATGTGTGAAACATGAGCCTCTGGAGCACATTTATTGAGCATTGTTGAATATAACTCAATGTGACAGATGCACTGCTGCATGACGGCAGCCATTGTGGTACGGACCGGTCAAAGCGGTAATCGTGAATTCTGATTGGCTTATATTAATGTGTAACCATAGCAACATAAATAAAAATTAGTTGACATTTTCAAGTTAACAAACCACGCTTTTTACTTGAACATTAAATTTTCATGCACGAATAAGGTACTAGAATTGATTCCAATAGAGTTTTTGCCTCCACCTTCTACACTGCAGCACAGTAGCAGATACAGGGTTCGGCCCATGGCCTATGTGGTGAAATATACTATACGAAGAAACGCCTTTTCAGTTAGTCATCGTTGTTACCCTCCATGGCGGTTCACATACGGACTGGTGGGACGTCCACGTCAAACCGGTATGGTATCTTAGTGGATGAAAACCTTAAAATGTCCAAGGAATTAATGCAGAGCTATTGACCAGTTTTCCTGAACAGCTTATAAACATGCCCCAAAAAACGAAGACAACATGACGCTTGAAATGTAACGAATATGTGTGAGTGTATTAATAAATAATTATTTGAAGAAAGTGCAATATAATGTTAGATGATATGCGTGCACTGGGACTCGCTGTATATTTATAGCTTATGTCAATAATGGCTACAGATCAACCAACCAGAAGATAATGCAGACGGGGAGACATCTGATTAATCACGGACAAAAGGTATGGTAATCTTTGGTAGCTAAGAAAAGAGTTTTTCAGAAATCATGCACAAATACGATTTATATAAAATTTTAATGGAGATTTCGGTTCAGTTTTCTGTCACGATAAGATGACAGAAATTATAAATACTAACACTACGGCTGGGAACTGTTTAAGGTTATACATTGTGTAAGACTCATCACATTTTATAATTATTGCTAAAATTATACGTTTTATTAGATTTCCAAACATATCAAAACACAATTACAGTTGTGTTAAAATATATCAGCGTTGCTGTTTTTAAACTTAAGTCTCAGATATACATTAAATAATAGATTTCACAGACATCTAACAAGCGATTTATACTGTTGCTTACATAGTTACTTCTGGTTCAATGGCAGAATATATATCATTGTAATGGCTGGTGAAACCTGAAGAAGAAATACTGTTGCATCCTTTTTGAAGATAAATATCTTGTGACCTTTGCTTAAATGGGAATAAATACATTTTTTGTGAGAGATTTTAATCCCCATTTTGCAACACTGACGCTAATAGAAAGATGCATGCATTCTATCTGCCCCGAAACAAGAAGATATGTGAAGTACAGGTGGGTGTTGATATACGTGTATGGCAAAATGAACAACTGTATAAAACAATTTTGAAACAAGAGAAGGGATTTCAACGTATTCCTCGTCAAGGTATCAGCATGGATTTGTCCGAATCAAATGACTAGGAAGTCGTTAAAAGGGCGGTTGGATAACCTAGTGGTTAAAGCGTCACGGCGAAAACCCTGGTTCGATAATCATTCCCCGCGTTGGTGTAATGTGTGAATCACATTTCTGGTGTCCCATGCCGTGATATGTCTAGGACATTGCTAGAAGAGTGATAAAACCAAAGTTACACATTCATTTAAATCGTAACATTATTGTAGTGTTTAAATGATAGCGCTTTTTAATTATCGGTCAGTATGCATAAACTCGGCAAAATCATCTAGTTCCAATCGCCATCAGAAAACCCCAAGAAGCGTGAAGATCCGGGTTAGAATTGGTCTTCAGTAACCCATGCTTGTCGTAAGAGGCGACTAACGGAATCTGGTGGTCAGGCTCGCTGACTTGGTTGACACATGTCATGATATCTCAAAAGTGTAGATCGATCCTCATGCTGTTGATCCGCCGGACTCTGCAATATCCCAGCTATATGGCGGCAGTCTGTAAATAATCGATGTGGACCACACAATCCAGTGATCACACGCATAATAAACTGATGCAGTATATTGCATGTAGTGTATAGTATATCACGTTCAGAATACACTGTAAGACAAACAGAATACAGTAAATCACGTCCAATACACATTCTATGACATTCAGTATATCACGTTCAGAATACAATGTATCACATACAATATATCACGATCAGAATACAATGTATCACATGCAGTACATCACGATCAGAATACAATGTATCACATCCAGTACATCACGATCAGAATACAATGTATTACACGCAGTATATCACATTCAGAATAGAATGTATCACATACAATATATCACTATCAGAATACAATGTATCACATGCAGTATATCACTATCAGAATACAATGTATTACATACAGTATATCACGTTCAGAATACCTTGTATCATATGCAGTATATCACGATCAGAATACAATGTATCACATGCAGTATATCACATTCAGAATACATTGTACCACATGCAGTATATCACGATCAGAATACAATATATCACATGCAGTATATCACGATCAGAATACAATGTATCACATGCAGTATATCACGATCAGAATACAATGTATTACGTGCAGCATATAACGATCAGATAAACATAAATGTATCACATACAGTATATCACGTTCAAAATACATAATTGTATCTCATGCAGTATATCACGATCAAGATACATGATATTACATGCAGTATATCACATTCAGAATACATTGTACCACATGCAGTATATCACATTCAGAATACAATGTATCACATGCAGCATACAAAAATCAGAATACATAACTGTATCACATGCAGTATATATCACGATCAAAATACATTATATCACATGCAGTATATCACGTTCAGAATACATAACTGTATCACATACAGTATATCACGATCAGAATACAATGTATCACATGCAGTATAACACGATCAGAATATAATGTATCACATGCTGTATATCGCGTTCAGAATACATAACTGTATCACATGCAGTATATCACGTTCAGAATACATAACTGTATCACATACAGTATATCACCATCAGAATACAATGTATCACATACAGTATATCACGTTCAGAATACATAAATGTATCACATGCAGTATAACACGATCAGAATATAATGTATCACATGCAGTATATCACGTTCAGAATACATAACTGTATCACATACAGTATATTACCATCAGAATATAATGTATCACATGCAGTATATCACGTTCAGAATACATAACTGTATCACATGCAGTATAACACGCTCAGAATATAATGTATCACATGCAGTATATCACGTTCAGAATACATAACTGTATCACATGCAGTATAACACGCTCAGAATACAATGTATCACATGCAGTATATCACGTTCAGAATACATAACTGTATCACATGCAGTATATCACCATCAGAATACAATGTATCACATGCAGCATAACACGATCAGAATATAATGTATCACATGCAGTATATCACGTTCAGAATACATAACTGTATCACATGCAGTATATCACCATCAGAATACAATGTATCACATGCAGCATAACACGATCAGAATATAATGTATCACATACAGTATATCACGTTCAGAATACACAACTGTATCACATGCAGTATAACACGATCAGAATACATTATATCACATGCAGTATATCACGTTCAGAATACATAACTGTATCACATGCAGTATATCACGTTCAGAATACATAACTGTATCACATGCATTATAACACGATCAGAATACAATGTATCACATGCAGTATATCACGTTCAGAATACATAACTGTATCACATGCAGTATAACACGATCAGAATACAATGTATCACATGCAGTATATCACGTTCAGAATACATAATTGCATCACATGGAGTATGTACATCTGTATGACAATTCACTGCATTCACATATACATGTAAAGTATATTCACACCTGAGAAGCTTTGGTCACCGGAATGCACAATCTTCAAATAGTCCAGTTGACACGGGAGTACGTAGGCATATCAACCTAAAAATAATAATAGACGTGTGTAAAAAGGTAGATTTGTCACATCATTAATATTACAGTTCATAATACAATGTTCATAACACATCTGCTAAAAACACCGTTTCATCCCTGTATTGTAAGATTGCAGATGAGAGATCAAACCCTGAAATGTATTGCGGATCCCAGCTGTTCAGCTCTTCATGTTCCCACGTTGTATTTAAAACAAAGCTCCAAGCATATTTCCACATGAGCATGTGGTTTGGAAATTAAATCCTCATATGTCTATTTTAAGAAGGAAACAATAAAAGCGTTAGCTCATTTCGAAGTCGTAGTTACGTGTGGCTTTATTATCTTGCTGAAATGCAGTTGATGTAAACGTTGATCAAAAGAACACGTGTACCCGTACTGGCTTCCTCTGTACGAGCTCAGATGACTGATAAACGTTCATATATATCTACATATTTAAAACAAACGCCCAAATTACGCAAACAACTAAGTGCTTAAATGTCGTTCTTTCTAAAATTGAATTGTTCAAGCCGGTAAGATACTTGATTCACTGGCTGTTTACACTTGTTGAAGAGAGATATGTCTTGCAAACTTGAGTCAGCTGGTGTTATCTAACGATCTACGCTAAACCTGTCAATAGATATAGTTCACAGCCTCGTCAATCACTGCAGGTCTGCATAGTTTTGACAGCCATCCTGACAGGTTTTCTGAAGCAAATTTAGATATGATCTCAATGAGACATCACTAAGTTCATTTTTGAAGAAGGACTCATGCCCGTCGTGTACAGATGTGGCTGCACTGCATTTGTTGACAAGAGGGGATATGATGTTTTGCATTTGGTTGGCTGGGAAGGACGGTTTGGTCCTATCACTCAGTGTTTGAAGTTGGGAGGGGTTGGGGTTGCTGTCGGTGCTGATGGTGTAAGGTGAGTTGGTGCAGGTGCAATTTTGGTGGAATCTTAAAGAGACGTATAGAATAGATCATTGTGTTAGTAGGAAGTGTGGGTATGAAGGTTGGTGTTTTCAGGTTTGGGTGAATGCATTCTCGAGCTGGGGGTGACTGAATGACTCACGGGTCACTGGGCGGAGGTTGACAGATGACAGTGCTCAAACAAGCGTCTGAAATTTTAATGTTTTTTATGGCTTTGACCATGTCGCATCGCAATCGTGTTCATGAAAAACACTCGTTAAATCTAGTCCTCCTCCTCCTCCTCCCCCTTCCCTCCTCCTCCTCCTCATCATCATCGTCGTCGTCGTCAGATCCTCATCAACCTGTCCCTTAGTAAAGGTAATGAAATGCCTCGCTTCGATATTTCGTTCACACGTAAGTGCATGGGTACCCGGTAGGGTGAAATCGAAAGGTCTTCGCAGACTTAGCGCCTAACTTTGGTATGTACACTCATTTGGCATCTGAGAATCGGTTTTGAATGTAAACTGATCCGTGGACAACAACAATGCAGATGCTTTCTTATTTACAATGGATCTTTGCGAACTAACTTGCACTTGAGTTAAACGACCGCGGTGATCGGCGAGTCCTGGCATGCCTTCAGAGTAGGCGCAGCAAGAGTTAACGAAAGGTATATATGATGTAGTTAGTCCCGATTATTAGCGTTGCGAGGTGTTCTTGTGAGGTAGCTGACAATCAACTGTACGAGGAGATAAGGGGCCTTAAGTAGCCTGTAAAACCAGATTAGGGTCAAACTGACTTTCTGAGTACATAACACACTCAGCACGGTTCCTCTCCCCGCGGCCAGCAACCAGTTACCCAAGTCCCCACTACCGTTACCTGTCCACTTGTCTTCATCCCTCTGTCTCGGAACAGGAAACTCAGTGTTGTCATGTGCACCATTGGTGATAGCTACGTAAATGCTACTGAACTGAGTACATGGGGATTAATTTAATAAAAGCCACTAACTCTTTCCTTATTAATGTGAAAACTCGCTAAAGACTCCGACTTTATAATAAGATTATGTGTGGTTTTCACATAAGGATGATTATTATTTATGATGAGTACAGCGGTTAAGCATCTCCAGTACGTACCCGTTAATACGAAATTACCACGTTGCCCACGATTATAGATGGGAATTACAGCAAGGGTTACACAGTGCAAACAATTACGGAAATATGTTAATTTAAATTCAAATGATTTCAATGGGCTCATCCATTCAGATTAACGGGTTTCACTGTCTTTATGAAATAAGTCTTAGTGGGAAACGTCGTTCTCTATGGTATAGGAATGTATCATGATCATATCAGCTGTCTAGGTGTTGCAGTGTCTAGCTGATTAATTGGTGAGATGGTAAAGATTCGAAATGTTGGTGAGGTGGTTAAATGTCGGGATTCATATGGTAAGGTGATGTGTGTGTACTCGTGGTAAGATTGCCATATGTTGAGGTAATTATTTATGGAGCTGCTCCTGGTAGGGATTCGAGATATACAAGGTCGAAATAGTGAAGTGTCGAGTTTTATTCGGGATGATGCCGTCATTGAGGTAGAGAGAGGTGTCGATGTGAAGCGTTTAGATATCGAGATGCTGAAGTGGTAAACTGTAAAGGTGAGGAGTAGCCGGAGTGAGGTGTTGAGAGTGCACATGGTGAGGTGGTAAGATGTCAATGTGTCTAGGTGGTAAGATGTCAATGTGTCTAGGTGAGGTGTTCAGTGTGCATGTGGTGAAGTGGTAGAGATGTCAAGGTGGGAAGACACCCAGCCAGACACAACCGGACCCAGGAAGACAAATGAGTGAGCATGTGGAAGTGGACCAGAAGGACAGAGATGTCAAGGAAGATCCGACCACGACCAACGCACAGTGGCAAAGACCCGACCCAGGTGGCACACAGTGGCCAACCCAGACGCACACAGGACCCAGGACACACCACAGGAAAGACCATGGCACAGACAAACACACAAGGAAGTGGCCGACCAGGCCAACACGGAACGGAAGACACAACACGGGTGGAGGACCATGGTGGCTGACAAGGACAAACACAGGACGGAGGCATGGAGCCACCAAGGATGTGGACCCAGGAGAGGACCAGCAAGACCCAGGGTGGACAGAAGGCCACAAGACACCGATGGAACCCAGGACAGACACAACCAGATGAGGTGAAAGCACAAGGAACGAAGACAACCAAGGACCATGGAAGACGTCACAGCGGAGTGCACCCCAGGAGACAACTGACCGGAAGGAAATGGAAGACAAACATAAACCCCAGCATGTGGTGAAGTGGTAAAGATGTCAAGGTGTATATGTGAGGTTTTGAGTGTGCATGTTGTGAAGTGGTCAAGATGTCACAGTTGTGTAGGTGAGGTGTTGAGTGTGCATGTGGTGAAGTGTTAAAGATGTCAATGTGTATATGTGAAGTTTTGAGTGTACATGCTGTGAAGAGGTAAATATGTCAAGGTGTCTGGGTGAGGTGTTGAGTGTGCATCTAGTGAAGTGGTAAAGGTGTCTAGGTGAGGTGATGAGTGTGCATGTTGTGAAGTGGAAAGATTTCAATGAGTATATGTGAGGTGTTGAGTGAGCATGTGTTGAAATGGTAAAGATGTAAAGGTGTCCAGGTGAGGTGTTGAGTGTGCATGTGGTGAAGTGGTAAAGATGTCAATACTGACTAGGTGAGGTGTTGAGTTTGCATGTGGTGAAGTGGTAAAGATGTCAAGGTGTTTAGGTCAGGTGTTGAGTGTGCATATGGTGAAGTGGTAAAGATGTCAATGTATATAGGTGAGGTGTTGAGTGTGCATGTGGTGAAGTGGTAAAGATGTCAAGGTGTCTAGGTGAGATGTTGAGTGTGCATGTGGTGAAGTGGTAAGATGTCAATGTGTCTAGGTGAGGTGTTGAGTGTGCATGTGGTGAAGTGGTAAAGATGTCAAGGTGTCTAGCATGTGAGAAGTGGTAAAGATGTCAAGATGTTGAGTGTAAATGTGGTGAAGTGGTGTCATGTGGGTAGAAAGGTGGTGAGGTGTTGAGTGTGCATTGTGAAGTGGTAAAGATGTCATTGTGTTTAGGTGAGGTGTTGAGTTTGCATGTGGTGAAGTGGTAACGTATGTAGGTGATGTCAATGTCAATGTGTATAGGTGAGGTGTTGAGTGTATCTGGTAGGTGAGGTGTAAGTGAGAATGTGCATGTGGTGAAGTGGTAAAGATCTGTGACTCAACATTTTCATCGTTGTAGTGTGGGCACAACAGCTCGCTATACAGACGTACATCCAGGAATGTCCATGTTCTTCGGTAATAAACAATTTCCAAAAATGAAATTCAGATACATTTTACGCACCTAAATCTTGCATGTCATGTATTTTGCATAATATATCGAGAACCCCATATGAAATTATTGCATCTCAAGTACAAGTGATCCGACGTTTTGAAAGGATAACGTTTTAACTTTTCGTGACACGTAAAACTTATTTTCAAGATATGTCAAGCGTATAAATTGAATGACAAATCTGTCTGTCCTTATCAAAAGTTAAATTGTGTACATGTTTGCGCATTTACCAGACACATGGGAACCAAAACCTACCTTTTCATTAAACCGCTCAGAGTATTCATAAGACAGATAAAAGCTGTACCGCGGGTTGTATGTATATTTTGAGAGGGCAGACACATTGTGACCATAAAAAAACCCACATGCACGATATAATAATACATCGGAATAATAACACACAATAACACAGCCTCAAATTGTATGTCACATTGTCAAACACGACATAAGATAATACAGGTTGAATACAAATATGAATATATAACAGTACCTCATGTAGGTTGGTATCATTTATTTCATTTTAAGCACTGGACCCGCCTTAATTCTCTGCCAAATCATACACAAAATAAATGCCAATGGTCATAAATATCACATAAAACACAAGATAAACATGGTATGAGTTACATTTAAACACAAAGTATGAACATAATTGAAACTGAATATTACTTCTTTAATCGCACAGTTGCGAACTTAAACGTTATACTTTGATCGCACGAAGACCTTCTCTAGTCTGCACTTAATTTTGAAGAGTGGGTGAGTATGGTTTTACGCCGCTTTTAGCAATATTCCAACAATATCACGGCGGAGGACACCAGAAATGGGCTTCACACATTGTACCTATGTGGGGAATCGAACAGGGTCTTCGGCTTGGCGGGTGAAGGCATTTAACCCTGAAGGCGAAGCGAAATTCGAAACAAATAGGTGAATGAGTAAGCTAATATGTTATCGAAACGTTTAGACCTTTAACAGTGTATGAAATAAGTTTGAAAAATAGCCATCCCGAATATGATAATTTGTCTATTTAAATGGCAAAATTTAACAAAAGCTTCCAAAAGTTGCCAGCACAGACAAAAGTTACCACGTTACGGGCTGTCGGACAGGTGTTATTTCATACACTGCTTTTAATCAACCCAGGTGTACGGATAAACAGACACTGAACTATGGTAACGATCAAAGCAACTCTAGGGTTCAAAACAACAACGCGCGGACAGTTCAGTGTGACATTTCAATTAAAGCATACCGATTACTCAACACGATGATTTTTAGCAAGTAAACACAATCGCTCTCACACATTTGAGAAAAACAGAAATCAAATGCAGGCAAAAATCACTCTTACCTTGTTATTTAAACTAGATATGACAATTCGAACATGTCCCCCGAATATGTGAGTCTCATAAATAACCATGTACAACTATAGGACGTTCAGTATGTTTCAGGGAAATTGTATACAAACAATATGACATAATAGTGGGTAATTGATGGTGTTATATGAAAAATAAATAACACTACTACAATCCAACGTTAATCTGTAATCTAAAAAATGATGGAAATGTGAAATATTCAATTGTATTCCGTTAACTTAAAAATCCACATTAACGTCGTATATCGCAATAGTGACGTGACGTTGTGTGTCGATTTCACCGTCGAAGAACTGAAAATTCAGATTTGACTGCCCGTCTTACTGCCTAGGTCCTTGACTATACACAGCGCTAAAGGCATGGAGGGTCTAACGTTATCATATATTTGACGTCACGTTCAAAACGTCGTCGTTCGTGGAAATGATATCGGGATCTTTTTCACATTTTTGTGAGCAGTCATCCCGAGACGCATCCGGTTCTGGCGTACCGACTACGTCATGACGTCATGATGAGGGCGCTGTATGCGGGCGAGTATTTTTCAGCTTCGATATGGAAGCCATGTCGCCATCTCACTCAACACGTGTCCGATGTCTCTGTCATGCACAGAACGTCATTCCTCCTCAACCCTGAGCATACATCTGCAACCAAGGGCCTTGAGACCCCGTCTGTTCAATGGTATAGAGTAATCCACACGAATTACCAGCGTTTAATGTGAGTTCACGACTCGTTCAATCCAGTCCACAAAACTAGGAACTTTTGTGTAAATACCGAATTTCCCCTTACGTCCGCACCCCTCGCCATAGCTGGTAATCCCATACACAAACCAGCGTGAGGTATTGTTGACCTCATGAGCGCATAACAGAGGTCCACCACTGTCCCCTGCGCATGAGTCTACACCTCCACGTGCATACCCTGCGCAAACCTGTGTGTCCGTGATCTCATAATCAAAAACGGCTTGGCATCTGTTGGCGTCCACAACTGGCACTTTAGCCTCCTGTAAAGCGATTGCGCCAAACAAATGGGTATTTTTTCTTTTCCCCCAGCCAACTGTATAACAGAGAGTTTTGGGAGGAATCACCTCGTCTTTCTCAGGAAGACACGCAAATCCCAAGCCAGGTATCCGGTGAACTGGCTTCTTGAGTCTTATGAGGCCTATATCGTTTGATATTGTTGAATAGTCAAATTTTGGATGGGGAAAATCTTTGTTCGGTTTTTGCGTCACTTCCGTTCCTTCGTACAATTGGAAGTCGTGTTCACCCATGCGCACAAGGACTCTTCGCTTTCTTCCTCTCTTCCGGATACAGTGTGCGGCTGTGAGGACCCAAGATGGCGCTATGAGGGTTCCACCGCAGTACGGCTCTTCATATCTTGTCATAATGGCAACCTGGAACGAAAAATAGCATCTTTTGTAACCATCTGTCATGTAGCCAACAGTCACAATCCTTTATACATAATTTCAATCTCCAATTTTAGTGACTTTAAAATACATGATATAAAGATCCCTGTCTGAACACTGCATAAGTATGAACAGAGACAATTAACAGTATCTTTTATAGGCTGCTGAGCCAAATATGCAACGACACCATTCCTCCAGAAATATGTTTGAAACAGATTACAACATTATTATAATAGTTCCACTACAGCTCACTCGTACCTATAGTGAACCGCGTGCATCAACGTAGGCACCCACTTAGGAGGTGCTGCCGTCAAAATGTTTTTATGTTTCATAAAATCGTGTTTTCAAAACATGATTCATTTGCTTCTACATGAGTTACAGCATGTATAATACTTTTGACTACACTGCCATTTATATATTTACTGTATAAATATTTTGACCTAAAAGCTTAATCTTATGAGGACAATATGTCGTAAAAAGGATATTATATACATGACAGGATTCGTCTCACTCACTGACAGTTTCATAGGTGGAGAAGTCCACGGATCCAAGTTTGCATTTTTCAGAATTTCAAAGCATGGTCTTAGCTCAGTGAACATGTCCCCGTAATTACAATAACATACTGAACCTCTTTCATACGGGGAATGGAGGGTCAGTTAAAGAACATTTAAGAGTATAGGGTAAATATTTGAACCATTGGACACAACGAACAAATATATTGTGCCTAATTGCTAAATACATATACGCCACATTTTGATCATAGATCGTTATTTCAATACGGCTACATTGGAAATCATATTGAAAGCCGGGTTCAACGAAAGGGGATGTCACGATGGCTTATGCTATAGTATGGTAAGTCTTATTAGTCTGGCGGTTTCTAGAAGAACACAGACCTAATGACGGCCAACAGTTAAACTGGCCATGACATACGCTCATTTGACTTACTCGGGAGTTCTGTAACACGTCCAACTGAAGTACCCCACCTTCATTGTATCTGAGCGCAATAGAGACTTGGGAGGCATGTTTTGAAGGTAGTATAGTGTGAAACATGCGTGTGCACGCGGAGACTCTGTAAGCTATTTTCGTTGCGTTTTATGCCTCAACTCATCTGATAGACTTTCATGCTTAAATCTGGATGTCTGGTGTCTGTTATAACCATACACATGATTCCCTTGATGAACAACATGACTTGTAAATAACTTTTAGAGTTCACATTGACGTAGAACCATTAAATATACACCTGAAGGCATTGTGTGACGGTCTGGACTGTGTTTACCCCGATATATAACAGCATAGGGTTATGCTTCAGACATCAACAACATGTCTACATGTGCAACTGGTGCGACCCTCGTCTTGTCTACACCATGAAGAGGATGCTAGCTACATTGTAATACTGTTTGCACCATGAAGGTGTTGGTAGCTACAATGTAATCCTGTCTGTACTACGTATCTGATGCTAGCTACATTGCAATCCGGTCTGCACTATGTATCTGATGCTAGCTACATTGCAATCCGGTCTGCACTATGTATCTGATGCTAGCTACATTGTAATCCGCTCTGCACTATGCATCTGATGCTAGCTACATTGCAATCCGGTCTGCACTATGTATCTGATGCTAGCTACATTGTAATACTGTCTGCACTATGTATCTGATGCCAGTTACATTGTAATCCGCTCTGCACTACGCATCTGATGCTAGCTACATTGCAATCCGCTCTGCACTATGTATCTGATGCTAGCTACATTGTAATACTGTCCACACTATGTATCTGATGCCAGTTACATTGTAATCCGGTCTGTACTATGTATCTGGTGCTAGCTACATAGTAATACTGTCTGCACTATGTATCTGATGCTAGCTACATTGTAATACTGTCTGCACTATGTATCTGATGCTAGCTACATTGTAATCCGGTCTGCACTATGTATCTGATGCTAGGTACAGTATAATACTGTCTGCACTATGTATCTGATGCTAGCTACATTGTAATACTGTCCACACTATGTATCTGATGCCAGTTACATTGTAATCCGGTCTGTACTATGTATCTGGTGCTAGCTACATAGTAATACTGTCTGCACTATGTATCTGATGCTCGCTACATTGTAATACTGTCTGCACTATGTATCTGATGCCAGCTATATTGTAATCCCGTCTGTACTATGTATCTGATGCTAGCTACATTGTATTCCTGTCTGCACTACGTATCTGATGCTAGCTACATTGTAATACTGCCTGCACTATGTATCTGATGCTAGCTACATTGTAATACTGCCTGCACTATGTATCTGATGCTAGCTACATTGTAATCAGGTCTACACTATGTATCTGATGCTAGCTACATTGTAATACTGTCTGCACTATGTATCGGATGCTAGCTACATTGCAATACTGTCTGCACTATGTATCTGATGCTAGCTACATTGCAATCCGATCTGCACTATGTATCTGATGCTAGCTACATTGTAATACTGTCTGTACTATGTATCTGATGCTAGCTACATTGTAATCCGGTCTGCACTATGTATCTGATGCTAGCTGCATTGTAATCCGGTCTGCACTATACATCTGATGCTAGCTACATTGTAATCCCGTCTGTACTATGTATCTGATGCTAGCTAAATTGTAATACTGTCTGCACTATGTATCTGATGCTAGCTACATTGTAATACTGTCTGCACTATGTATCTGTTGCTAGCTACATTTTAATCCGGTCTACACTATATATCTGATCCTAGCTACATTGTAATACTGTCTACACTATGTATCTGATGCCAGCTAAATTGTAATCCGGTCTGTACTATGTATCTGATGCTAGCTACATTGTAATACTGTCTGCACTATGTATCTGATGCTAGGTACAGTATAATACTGTCTGCACTATGTATCTGATGCTAGCTACATTGTAATACTGCCTGCACTATGTATCTGATGCTAGGTACAGTATAATACTGTCTGCACTATATATCTGATGCTAGCTACATTGTAATCCAATCTGTACTATGTATCTGATGCTAGCTACATTGTAATACTGTCTGCACTATGTATCGGATGCTAGCTACAGTGTAATATAGTCTGCACTATGTATCTGATGCTAACTATATTGTAATACTGTCTGCACTATGTATCTGATGCTAACTACATTGTAATACTGCCTGCACTATGTATCTGATGCTAACTATATTGTAATATGTACCGAGGCATGCTTCATTGTAAGTACTGTCTTCAAAGCAACGTTTTGTGACATTCTGGTTAATGTGTTTGTAGCGACGCTGGGGGGGTCGAGTACGATGTCAGGTCAAATCTTGTGGCATTACGAACTTAAACCTATCCCGTCATGGGATCGGATGCTGCTATATCCCGTTCACAAAGCGATCGCAGCGCTTAGATGAGTATTTTGTCAGAGAATTTTCTGAGGATTATAAACGGATAATAAGATGGATTACATCTATAATTATTATGATCACATAATCGGAAATTTGAACTTTATGCGTCTCCGCACTTCGGTCATAATGTGTTGAAAATCCGCATTTTCGCGTGATAACGACAGTTACATACAGGGTTAATACACCGTGTAGGGTTAACGAGACTCGTCACAATCCTTGGCCACCATGTTCACTCCCCTAGCATCTATCGCGAGGAAATAACTCCGTCAGCTGGTCTTCAAATGATCAACGGTCCGCGACGTTTGATACAGACATCTACCCCGAGGCTTCAAGAAACCATTTAACATGCTTTAACAGAGCCTATTATACAAGCGGAGCAGGGGTGATTGTAACTAGTGGTTTGCACCGGCTGTGTTCATTTGGCGTACTTACTCACATTATTGAAATATCTTCATACACATTTTGATAATGAGTGGAACACATTCAAGCGAAACAGGTGTTTGAGTTTTACTGTCGAAGCTTTGCTTTTCTCTAGGAGAATTATAATAAATACTGACAATGTTTTAAGTGTCTGTTATGTTTCCATGGTTTTTTTTAAAGATGGGATCATTATCGTATCCCCGCAACTAATTTTGAGGATAACTTGTAAAAGACATTGATGGTATTCAGGTCTCACACATTCCTATGTTCTATTGTGAACAAGACAGCCAGAGTAATGTACACTTTCAGAAGGGTTTGGTCACTCGTTGTGTCGTTAATGTGGGAACTATCGGATAGAACATTGCAAAGGCTCGCACTTTCCTTGCGATTAGAGCTACCTGTAAAGACCCAAGAACATGTGTAATATGTGGGGCTACACTAACTTTTATCATTCCGATTTTGTGTCTGAAATGTATGGTTACATACCGTGTCTTGTTTAACGACGCATATGTGTATTGTGTATTATGAAGAGAATGTTGTACGTATGGCTGTGGTAGATGTTGTGTACTGCTCCACGACGAATATGTTATGTTGTATGCTGAGGATGTTTTACAATGAGTCTGCCCTACATAGTGCGTCTGTTTTACTATGAATATATTAAATTGTATGTTGTATGATGATATATGTTTTACATTGTGGCCTTCCTACACGTTGTGTCTGGTTTACGATGAATACGTTGAGTTGTATGTTGTATGATGTCCGGTAATGATGATATATGTTTTACATTGTGGCCTACATACACGTTGTGTCTGTTTTACGATGAAATATGATGATATATGTTTTGCATTGTGGCCTACCTACATGTTGTGTCTGTTTTACGATGGGTACGTTGAGCTGTATGTTGTATGATGATATATATTTTACATTGTGGCCTGCCTACACGTTGTGTCTGTTTTACGATGAATACGTTGAGCTGTATGTTGTATGATGGTATATGTTTTACAGTGTGGCCTACCTACACGTTGTGTCTGTTTTATGATGAATACGTTGAGATGTATGTTGTATGGTGATATATGTTTTGCATCGTCGCCTACCTACATGTTGTGTCTGTATTACGATGGGTACGTTGAGCTGTATGTTGTATGATGATATATGTTTTACATTGTGGCCTACCTGCACGTTGTGTCTGTTTTACGATGGATACGTTGAGCTGTATGTTGTTTGATGATATATATTTTACATTGTGGCCTACCTACACGTTGTGTCTGTTTGACGATGGATACGTTGAGTTGTATGTTGTATGATGATATATGTTTTGCATTGTGGCCTACCTTCAAGTTGTGTCTGTTTTACGATGAATACGTTGAGTTGTATGATGATATATGTTTTGCATTGTGGCCTACCTTCAAGTTGTGTCTGTTTTACGATGAATACGTTGAGCTGTATGTTGTATGATGGTATATGTTTTACATTGTGGCCTACCTACACGTTGTGTCTGTTTGACGATGAATGTATTAAATTGTATGTTGTATGATGGTATATATTTTACATTGTGGCCTACCTACATGTTGTGTCTGTTTTACGATGGATACGTTGAGTTGTATGTTGTATGATGATATATGTTTTACACTGTGGCCTACCTACATGTTGTGTCTGTTTTACGACGGATACGTTGAGTTGTAAGTTGTATGATGGTATATGTTTTACATTGTGGCCTACCTACACGTTGTGTCTGTTTGACGATGAATGTATTAAATTGTATGTTGTATGATGATATATGTTTTACATTGTGGCCTACCTACACGTTGTGTCTGTTTGACGATGGATACGTTGAGTTGTATGATGATATATGTTTTGCATTGTGGCCTACCTTCAAGTTGTGTCTGTTTTACGATGAATACGTTGAGCTGTATGTTGTATGATGGTATATGTTTTACATTGTGGCCTACCTACACGTTGTGTCTGTTTGACGATGAATGTATTAAATTGTATGTTGTATGATGGTATATATTTTACATTGTGGCCTACCTACATGTTGTGTCTGTTTTACGATGGATACGTTGAGTTGTATGTTGTATGATGATATATGTTTTACACTGTGGCCTACCTACATGTTGTGTCTGTTTTACGACGGATACGTTGAGTTGTAAGTTGTATGATGGTATATGTTTTACATTGTGGCCTACCTACACGTTGTGTCTGTTTGACGATGAATGTATTAAATTGTATGTTGTATGATGATATATGTTTTACATTGTGGCCTACCTACACGTTGTGTCTGTTTGACGATGGATACGTTGAGTTGTATGTTGTATGATGATATATGTTTTACATTGTGGCCTACCTGCAAGTTGTGTCTGTTTGACGATGAATACGTTGTGTTGTATGATGATATATGTTTTGCATTGTGGCCTACCTTCAAGTTGTGTCTGTTTTACGATGGATGTATTAAATTGTATGTTGTATGATGATATATATTTTACATTGTGGCCTACCTACACGTTGCGTCTGTTTTACGATGGATATGTTGAGCTGTATGTTGTATGATGATATATGTTTTACATTGTGGCCTACCTACATGATGTGTCTGTTTTACGATGGATACGTTGAGTTGTATGTTGTATGATGATATATGTTTTACATTGTGGCCTACCTACACGTTGTGTCTGTTTGACGATGAATGTATTAAATTGTATGTTGTATGATGATATATGCTTTACATTGTGGCCTACCTACACGTTGTGTCTTTTTGACGATGAATGTATTAAATTGTATGTTGTTTGATGATATATGTTTTACATTGTGGCCTTCCTACACATTGTGTCTGTTTGACTATGAATGTATTAAACTGTATGTTGTATGATGATATATGTTTTACATTGTGGCCTACCTACATGTTGTGTCTGTATTACGATGGGTACGTTGAGCTGTATGTTGTATGATGATATATGTTTTACATTGTTGGCTACCTACACGTTGTGTCTTTTTGACGATGAATGTATTAAATTGTATGTTGTATGATGATATATGCTTTACATTGTGGCCTACCTACACGTTGTGTCTGTTGTACGATGGATACGTTGAGCTGTATGTTGTTTGATGATATATGTTTTACATTGTGGCCTTCCTACACATTGTGTCTGTTTGACTATGAATGTATTAAACTGTATGTTGTATGATGATATATGTTTTACATTGTGGCCTACCTACACGTTGTGTCTTTTTTACGATGAATATGTCGGGTTGTATGTTGTATGATGATATATGTTTTACATTGTGGCCTACCTACATGTTGTGTCTGTTTTACGATGGATACGTTGAGTTGTGTGTTGTATGATGGTATATGTTTTATATTGTGGCCTACCTGCACGTTGTGTCTGTTTTACGATGAATACGTTGAGCTGTATGTTGTATGGTGATATATGTTTTACATTGTGGCCTACCTACACGTTGTGTCTATATTACGATGGGTACGTTGAGTTGTATGTTGTATGATGATATATGTTTTACATTGTGGCCTACCTGCACGTTGTGTCTGTTTTACGATGAATACGTTGAGCTGTATGTTGTATGATGGTATATGTTTTATATTGTGGCCTACCTGCACGTTGTTTCTGTTTTACGATGAATACGTTGAGTTATGTGTTGTATGACGGTATATGTTTTAAATTGTGGCCTACCTGCATGTTGTGTCTGTTTTACGATGGATACGTTGAGCTGTATATGACATCATATTGGAAACAGTAGAAGCATCAAGTTTCGTGTTGTACAACAATTCTCTCTCTCTCTCTGTGTGTGTGTGTGTGTGTGTAAAGTTGTTGATAGTGTGCTGTTTTATGTTGTTTGTTGTGTATTTTGATGATATTTTGTGCTGTAAGATGTGTTTGCTTTTGTCAGAGTTGTGTACTGTGTCAGATATTGTGCTGGATGTCGTGTGAAATATTTATATTGTGTTACATATTGATGCTGTATGAAATGTTACATTTGTTGAACATTCTGTCAACTGTGAATTGTGAATGATGTATGCTGAGTTGTATGCTATGTTGTATGATTGTTGATATTCATCACATGTGCCTGTTGTACGTTGTTTTGTGGCATATAACATATTACATGTTGTATTGCACGATACACTCAGTATGGTTGTGCTGTATGCTGTGTCCAATGGTATGTTGTGTCCTATATTGTGCTGTGTGGTATACTGTGGCTCCTCTCCCCCTCCTCTTCCTACTGCTGCTGCTGCTGCTGCTGCTACTACTACTACTACTACTACTACTACTACTACTACTACTACTACTACTACTACTACTACTACTGCTGCTTCTGCTACAACTACATAATATTATTTTTTATCTGTAAGTATTTCTATTACTACTACTACAACTACTTATACTCCTGGCGTTGCTGCTGCTACTACTACTGCTGCTGCTGCTGCCGCTGCTAATACTACTATTCCTGATGTTGCTACTACTACTTCTACTACTATTACTACAACAATACTGCACTGGCGCTTAACACCATGCACTCTGTATGTTGTCGTGGTCAGTCCGGATCGGGATTGTCTAGACTACGAATATCCAGAACAAACTCAACACTTACATACAATATTTGTCTTCATGCAATTTTTCTGCGTCCTCAGACCGTGTGAAATTTTAGCAGTCGTCATCGTTTCCCCCTTTTACACTGAAACAAGGCTTGGTCCACGTGGCCTCCCAGTGGTTAATGACCTCCTCCTATTTCTATTTACACAAACCAAGATAAGGTACACATGTTACTCGAACTCACTGTACGCCCGTACTCCCTTTTGAATGCTCACTGTATACAGGGCTGATCCACACGTGTTGCAATAAACGTCCTTGGCCAGGACCATCACAGTCTAGAAATGCCGTGGGACTCTTTATATACAGATTGATTTAGGACTATTTATCTGAGGTTATCAATTAAAACACACAGCACTGAAGCTGCAGAACGCTATTTGTTACACATTTTTTGTGAGAGGTGTGTTGGTTATATAGAAGAACATCGTGACCTCCCCAGCCGTGTGGTTAGATATCGTAGTTGATATAAATTGCTTTCAAATTGGGGAGACTATTCAGGGCGTGCAGTGACATGACAATTGGGTGAGTGAGTTTAGTTTTACGCCGCTTTTAGCAATATTCCAGCAATATCACGGCGGGGGACACCAGAAATTGGCTTCACACATTGTACCCACATGGGGAATCGAACCCGGGTCTTCGGCGTGACGAGCGAACGCTTTACCCACTAGGCTACCCAATCGCGCCTGACATGACAGAACAATCATCTGCGGATATAAGGAACTCTAAGCTACTGGTATAAGAAGCTCTTCACTGCCTGATATATGCTACTATAACTGCGGATACAAGAAGCTCTTCACTGCAGATATAACGAATTGTTTACTTAATAAGGGAAATTAGGCCGTTATATTCGAAATTTAATATTGCAGGGATAAAACACATTTACCAGTTCTGATCAGAGGAATGAATATACCTGGCTAGAACTGAATTATGTGAAAGTGTAGTACAGGGTTTTCAATGAGTACGAATAGTTCAACCAAACAAAGGCACAGGGAACGCTTTATGAAATTCAATTTTCTGTCATATAAATTGTCATGATTTAAAAAACATAATCTGTCTTAAGAACTTAGGAAATAAGCTTAAATTATCCACACAAATATAAACTGACAGTTTAGTAGTTACCACAATTCTGAAGGAATAATCAAGTAGAACTAATAACATCCTTCTCCTTACGATTGTATATTTGTTTATTGTTTTAAGGGGCGGGCAACCTTGACTCACTGACTCACTGACTCACACGTGACTCACCTGCCAAGGCCAGCTCAGTTTGTGGGCTTCTCTCCCCCCTACGACTCTGTATCCTCGGGTCAGATTGGACGGGCGGATGCCGCATGTCTTTTGTATTTCCTCCAGACTGGGGGCCGGGTACCTCTCTATAATACGCAATAGCGGCATTGTATAGGTATTGTATATTCCTTCAATATAAGGCTATGAACAGAACAGATGAAACATTTTCACGAGAAATCATAATTGGTATCATAATTGAGATCAGAGTCCATTGCACTCTATAAAATGAGCTTTGTGTTGTTTGTTTGTTTGTTGTTTACCCAGCAATAGTCCAACTATATGGCGGCGGTCTTTAAATAATCGAGTCTGGACCAGACAATCCAGTGATCACCAGCATGAGCATCAATCTACGCAACTGGGATACGATGATATGTGTCATTCCGTTAGTCGCCTCTTAAGACAAACGTGGATTGCAGAAGACCAATTCTAACTCGGATCTTCACGTGTCTATATAATGACTGACTGACTGACTGAGTTTAGTTTTACGCCGCTTTTAGCAATATTCCAGCAATATCACGGCGGGGGACACCAGAAATGGGCTTCACACATTGTGCCCATGTGGGGAATCGAACCCGGGTCTTCGGCGTGACGAGCCAACGCTTTAACCACTAGGCTACCCTGCCGCCCCGTCTATATAATGAGCCTGTGATGATACATGTGTTCACGAAACACAATACACATACCATAAACATTAGAACTGCTACAAATATAAAATATATAAACAAAAACGTGACACCCTGTTATAACACTACCAATAGTTTAAGCACAGTTTACTGGCTGCACTGCATTGTTGAATATATACTGTTTCGAGACTGGTTTATGGACATAAAAAAACATGTTGAAGATTTCAGCTGCTACAACATGATATTAAATCTCTTTCAACAATTACAAGATAGGAAGTGAGTGCACTCACAGGCTGTTATCTTAAAGAGGAAGAAACACCTTAAGTTTATTCGATATATTGTTATTAACGAGACTGGGTTGTTTAAAAGACGTTGCACTTCATCCACACTTCCATGTGAAACCTTCGAGATATGCACATACACTAAACGCCAAAAGAAACGTTACCCTCCTATCTTTATGAATTACTGAAAAACTATGGTTAATGAAGATAACTGAAGATATGTTAGAAGGTATTAGTTTACAAGAAAGCTTAACAACATAGCTTTATGCAAATCACGAAAACAAAATTCTCAAATGCATTCATATTTAGGTGAAATGCATCTTTTTCAGAAGAGTTAAATTGTCCTATAGTCGTCCATGCCGAAATAAACCAATAACAGTGATTTAACAAAATTCTGCTTTGGGACAATGATAAACCATTTAATGGCACGATTTTTCAACTATTAAAACAAGAAATAACTGTTGTAGAGTGTGTAAAATTGTAAAATAATCATTCCTGTGATTTCAGTCTTTCAAAACATTTTCTGCTGATTTGCATTAGTGAAAACAATTACAATGTGTCTTTAATATTGTGAAATAATGTTTTGGAACATCTAAAATTATCTTTGTTAACATTTTTGCTTGCAAATTAACATTTTTCCATTTTCTGTTTACACATAGCAATATTAAACGCCAAAACGCAGCAATATTCAAGCAGTATTTACATCCATTTCACATGTAGAATGATTCTATAAGGTATGAAGAGAGCCTAGAATACATGATATAATACAGAAGTACGAGACATATGCCTCTGAAGAGAGAGAAAAAGCGTTATTGGGATGGTGCAGATGGGGTCAAAATACAATGCTGTTGCCAACACCCCCGGATGCCACCGTATCACGGTTATAAGATTTATTCAGGGCTTCAGACAGACTGGTGTCACCGTAGACAGACCAAGAAATGGACGTCCACGTATCACAACGCCAGCTGAAGAAAGGTACCTCTGTCATTAAGAAAGGAGGGTAACGTTTCTTTTGGCGTTTAGTGTATGTGCATGTTATATCAGATGTGACAGTAATGTGCCTTCAAAGAAAAAGGAAATGAAGAATTCATACAAAGTTTCCCGTGCGCATGAAACAAGCGCAACCTAGAATCTTTAGGCGATGAGACTGAGACTGAGGAAGCTTTGAGAAAGGACGCCCCGGGAATTCAATGGAAATCTTAGAGAAAAAAAAGCCCTTAAAACTCACTTTCTTTTAATGCATATTAGTAATTTACACATGTATTCATTTTAATCATGGCCATGATATGTAGAATAATATCCAAAGTGAGTAATCCAGGATTCGAAATTATGATACCAGATTTCTTCCATTCCTATGGGAATCAATTGCACACATAAGAACACCCCAGTCCCCATATAATGCCAACATGTAGATGGTTATGGGCGCATTGGGCATCAATTGAGTATAAGGTTTTAATTTTGCTGCCTTCAATATGATATCACATTGCATGACATTGCATGGTATAACTAGCATGGGTAAAACAAGCTACTCCGTTGCAGCGTCAGGGCCCGACTAGTCTGTCATACAGACGCTGGAACAATTATATCCAAAGAACCAAGTCTAGAATATGTGGCAAGTCTAGAAATGAAGAAAGTCTCTGGTCTCCTTTTCATTATATAGTATGACATTTTTATGAACAGTTTTTGTCTGTAAAATATGTTACTGTGTCAGACCGGCTCAACATTTCCATAAACAGTATATATAGTGGTAAATGTCAGTGACTAGTGACACCTGGCTTCATTCTTACATGACATTAAATAGATACGCCGTGGTACAACAGGAATACTGAGTGTGAAAAGACACGCAACACACTCACTCACTCAGCTTTGAGTTATCTGATGCTCAGAAGAAAAATACTACACCATGTTATATATAAGCAACCGCGAAGACTTTCAGAGAGGAGAAGCATGAATACAAATAATAATACAAATATACTGAACTCAGACATCAAAAGCAAATGTGCCTATTTCCGTCACGCCGCAACACACATAGTCTTTAGCATTACCATAGGATATACAATGTCTTATGTACTTATGTCATTTTCAGCCTGGGGTATAGCTAAAACCTGTACACTATTATAATGGAGCTGCTCCCTCTCGACCGTCTTGCTATCATAACCAAATACAATATGGCACAGAGGGGGGAGACTACTTCGAAGTAGACACGACGCTTTGAAGAAGTTCCTGCTATTAACATAACCAAAAACATCGAATAGACTGTGAAAAACGCTCCGAAATGAAAATTATCTAAAATAGTTTCAGCCGCTTGTCTGCACGCATGTGAACCAATTGGTTTACGCATTATTTCTAAAGCAATTCGTCCGCACTCCCTTCCTACCGCTGTGTTATAGGGCCATACTTTATTCCGTCATTATATAACCATCGCTATTCCAGTTTAATAGTTTCGATGAAATGTTTATGTTACACTCGAGTCAACCTTACCATGCTTTAGTGATCTTGAAATCTAAATTGGTATCGCATGTGATATTTAAGCTCATGTCTGTGTTTTGTGCGTTGAAAACTTTTCAAATTCCAAAAGGTTTTTTTATCTATAGCTTCTTGATAAAAAATTAGGCTTTTGGATAAGTTTCAACATCTTTTGTTATTCATGTGCTTTAATGGTTTAAGTTCCTTAACAGATCCCAATTAACCGACTTTGGGGGTCAAGCTTCCAAAATATTCTCATCTTAAACATAACTCCCCAGAGACAAATTTCTCTAAGAGAGCCGATGTCTCAAGGCATTGAATAAGAGATGAAACTGTGTTAAAGTTTCTGACCATTCGATCCGAATCCGAAACTTCCCATGATCATATGAAATCTCTGCTAAATCTTTAGTTCTTCTAAAGCACCAAATTTTAAACAGTGACAAGTCCCCAACTTCATTTAACACATTTGGAATGACTGTTCACTTTCCGATGTTTACGGTGTGAGTCCATGGCTTTAAATTGCAAAATGATTTACTAGTAAGACGTACCTTCGTTAGATATTTAGGTTAAACGGTAAGCATCTTCCGTTGACTCTAACGGTTCTTCAAATCTCGACAGACATATTGTGGCCCTTGCTACCAACAAGGACAGCAAATATTAATATCAAATAATGCCATTTATCGGACTGTGTGTTAACTGAAGAAGGATCTGCCAAACCGTTCACCATCATGTATCATCAACCCCTATATTAACAAGTTGCTGCAGCGCACATTTAGTCGGAAACCAGTCTAAAAATGCTAGACTATCATCTAGTCTCTGAAATGAACAGTTCCTAAATTATAATAATAAAATATAATGGAAAGGAGCCGAGAGACTTCCGAAAACTGGCTATCTAGACTTGCCACACATTCGTGACTTGCATGGGCTTTCTCGGATATATTTGTTTCAGGGTCTGTATGACAGACTACTTAAATGCCTTTGTTGAGCCGGTCCGTCCAGTGCGCTGCGTCTGACATGACCCCCACTATAATAGCTATATGACTAAGATGGCTTTGTTGATCGGGCTTTCTAATTTGGTTATGCCTGACTTTACTCCACGTATTATCACAGACGTAGGAATTCTTCAGTGAGTGAGTGAGTGAGTGAGTGTGGTTTAACGCCTTTTTGAACATCATTTTAAGAGCTGACAGTCTAATGATCCAAAGCGGAAACCCACGATAAGCCACGACAAAGGGAGGCCACTATGTACAGCAACACATATACCGCTAGCCGTAAGTGCCCTAAACGAAGGAATGGAAAATGATGCACCGTAGTCATAGCCAACGTACTCATCAAACCATCTCTTCATTCACTTAAATTCCAGCAAGGTATGATTCTGTTTTTTTTAAACATGCTAGCATCAACTTCAATTAATAACCCATCTTAAACATTACACTACTTTGCATAATGCGTCTGGAACAAACCCCTTGAGAAACTAAAGTAATTCGGCCTGCTTCACCGTCACGCGTAGAAGTGCAAACGATTATGTCCCTGATTTAATTTAACATAAATGCATACATAATGTAACGTGATCCGCGGCATCATTACAACAACAGATTGCTTCTAAACTGGTGCCAATATTGTATTAATATGAAACAAATGCCCACTCGGCATTAACAGAAATAACCTTATCAGGACCGGCACTTGGTGTTATCACGCAGCGACCAAATCACAAAGCCAGGTGTATCAAAATAGCTCTTAAATTAAGTCCGTATCTCGAAGTTTATTGCTCTATCATTTATGTAAAGTAAACGTTTAAATTATGACGTACAAAGTGTGCTGTTTGTTAAGTTCTGGTCCAGAGCCAAGTACCATAAAACTGATTAATGTTTGTTTAAAGAACATGTTCCGTCTTACGTACTGGTTGTGTATGATCCATGTCAAGTGCGGCTATTTAGCTTACCTGAACGAGAAAGTTTTTGACGCGGTAGTACAACGTTAAACCATACCGTACAGTGGTAAAAGTTTAAACTGGCAAGGTCGGCGAGTTAGTAGTGTTTAAAGCCCGTTTTAACTCTGTATTCCAGGTATATGACGTCGTGTCAGCCCAAAGTGATTCCTACCTCAGAGGGTAACCATTTTGGGAAAATCATGAGCACGGGTATGTTGCTGTCAAACCTTGAAACGTTATCAGTGCGTACCGGAAATCCGGTTTGTGGCGTGCCCAGGGGAGGTAACTCTGCACATCGTAATATCTGAGCCATCAACATAAATATCAAAATATCTGAACCACCAACATATCTTCGTAGACATCTTGAACAATCACATACAAACACACAAATCCCTCAACTAACAATATATTCGTCGAATTATCTGAACCATTAACATACGCAAGGATAACACTGAGCCCGAACATACATGTACATATCTAAAACAGCAACCTATATCTGTGGATACAAGAAACAGCGATCAATAGTTAAATATAACTGAACATACAAGGCCATATCAGTATGAACCCAAAATATACAGAGATGAAAATATATCTATACAATATACCAATGAGGTGATTTCATAATTTATTGTTTTTATTGACTTTGATGGCACAGAAGCTAATAAAATAAAATAATAAATACTAATTTCGGATATAGTGTCAAAGACATTTCTAGATTATACAGAGCCGGTAATTCCATTGCGTGACTGTCAGGGCAGACTGTTACAATATCAAACATGAAAACATATAAGAGACATTTGCGGCAAAACACATCCATTTTGTGGCATCATTAAGTAATCAGTAGAAGAAATCACAAAAGGTTTCCAAGCTGCAACTGTTTACTTGACACAGATCCAGGTACGGGTTGTCGTAATTTCCATAATAGTCGTAGCAACGAAGCAGAAGTTGATGTGTTGCCGCTGTTTTGTTTTTTATCACATGGCCACCGTAACACTGGTCATCGCGATATATTGACCTGTCTACGATAAAAATACCAAGGTAGTGACCCTACAGCTGTTTTTGGCGACGTAAGACGATCAAAGCGACCGTTCGATTAAGTGGATTTTTAGCCTAGACTCATGTTTGAATACCGTAGTCCTTCGAAAAACATCGAACACATGGGTTTGAAATCAATGGTCACGATACATTGCAAATTGGTGTTCATAGTGTGAAATTTCTTTGGAGGTATATGTATTCTATATATCAAGTCATAGTGTCGCAAGTGGTATTAACATAGATATAAAGTCATGTAGACCGACAGTGAGATAAAGTGGCAAGCGCCAGTAACGATATATGTGGAATGCCTGTACTGAGGTAGAGTCATGTAGACCGACAGTGAGATAAAGTGGCAAGCGCCAGTAACGATATATGTGGAATGCATATACTGAGATAGAGTCATGTAGACCAACAGTGAGATAAAGTGGCAAGCGCCAGTAACGATATATGTGGAATGCCTATACTGAGATAGAGTCATGTAGACCAACAGTGAGATAAAGTGGCAAGCGCCAGTAACGATATACGTGGAATGCCTATACTGAGATAGAGTCATGAAGACCAACAGTGAGATAAAGTGGCAAGCGCCAGTAACGATATATGTGGAATGCCTATACTGAGATAGAGTCATGTAGACCAACAGTGAGATAAAGTGGCAAGCGCCAGTAACGATATACGTGGAATGCCTATACTCAGATAGAGTCATGAAGACCAACAGTGAGATAAAGTGGCAAGCGCCAGTAACGATATATGTGGAATGCCTATACTGAGATAGAGTCATGTAGACCAACAGTGAGATAAAGTGGCAAGCGCCAGTAACGATATATGTGGAATGCCTATACTGAGATAGTCATGTAGACCAACAGTGAGATAAAGTGGCAAGCGCCAGTAACGATATATGTGGAATGCCTATACTGAGGTACAGTCATGTAGACCAACAGTGAGACAGGGACGGCAGCACCTATTATGAAACTGTCGGTTATTACATTAAGATACATAGGTCTGTGACTACAGTGAGATACAATGGCATGTGACTACAGTAAGGTACATAGGTCTATGGTTACAGCGAGACACAATGGCCTGTAACTACAGTAAGATACACAGGTGTATGGTTACAGTGAGACACAATGGCCTGTAACTACAGTAAGATACACAGGTTTAGGGTAACAGTGAGACACAATGGCCTGTAACTACAGTAAGATACACAGGTCTATGGTTACAGCGAGACACAATGGCCTGTAACTACAGTGAGATACACAGGTCTATGGGTACAGTGAGATACAATGGTCTGTGACTACAGTAAGATACACAGGCCTATGGGTACAGTGACTTACAATTGCCTGTAACTACAGTAAGATAGACAGGTCTAAGGGTGCAGTAAGATACATAGGCCTGTAACTACAGTAGGATACACAGGTCTATGGGTACAGTGAGATACAATGGTCTGTGACTACAGTAAGAGACACAGGTCTATGGGTGCAGTAGGATACAATGGCCTGTAATTACAGTAAGATAGACAGGTCTATGGTTACAGTGAGATACAATGGCCTGTAACTACAGTAAGATACACAGGTCTATGGTTACAGTGAGATACAATGGTCTGTAACTACAGTAAGATACACAGGTCTATGGTTACAGTGAGACACAATGGCCTGTAACTACAGTAAGATACATAGGTCTATGGTTACGGTGAGATACAAAGGCCTGTAACTACAGTCAGATACACAGGTCTATGGTTACAGTGAGACACAATGGCCTGTGACTACAGTAAGGTACATACGTCTATAGCTACAGAGAGATAGAGTGGTCTTTGACTACAGCGAGATAGAGTGGTTGGTGGCTACAGCGAACTAGAGCGGTTGGTGGATACAGCGAGATAGAGTGGTCGGTGGCTACAGCGAGACAGAGTGGTAGGTGGCTACAGCAGGATAGAGTGGTAGGTGGCTACAGCGAGATAGATTGGTAGGTGGCTACAGCGAGATAGAGTGGTCGATGGCTACAACTAGTTAGATTGGTCGGTGGCTACAGGTAGATAGAGTGATCGGTGGCTAGAGTGGGATAGAGTGGTCGATGGCCACAGCGAGGTAGAGTGGTCGGTGGCTACAGAAACAGAGAGTGGTCGGTGGCTACAACTAGATAGAGTGGTCGATGGCTACAGCTAGAAAGAATGGTCAATGGCTACAGCGCGATAGAGTGGTCGGTGGCTACAGCGAGATAGAGCGGTCGATGGTTACACCTAGATAGAGTGGTCGGTGGCTACAGCGAGATAGAGTGGTCGGTGGCTACAGCGAGATAGAGTGGTCGGTGGCTACAGCGAGATAGAGTGGTCAATGGTTAGACCTAGATAGAGTGGTCGGTGGCTACAGCGAGATAGAGTGGTCGGTGGCTACAGCGAGATAGAGCGGTCGGTGGCTACAGTGAGATAGAGTGGTAGGAGGCTGCAGCTATTTAGAGTGGTCGGTTGCTACAGCTAGATAGAGCGGTAGGTGGCTACAGCTAGATATAGAGGTAGGTGGCTACAGCTATTTAGAGTGGTCGGTGGTTACAGCTAGATAGAGTGTGCGGTGGCTACAGGTAGATAGATAGGCTGATGGCTACAGCGAGATAGAGCGGTAGGTGGCTACAGCTAGATAGAGTGGTAGGTAGCTACAGTGAGATAGAGCGGTTGGTGGCTACAGCGAGATAGAGTGGTCGGTGGCTACAGCGAGATAGAGTGGTTGGTGACTACAGCGAGATAGAGCGGTGGGTAGCTACAGCGAGATAGAGCGGTTGGTGGCTACAGCGAGATAGAGTGGTAGGAGGCTACAGCGAGATAGAGCGATAGGTGGCTACAGCAAGATAGGGCGGTAGGTGGCTACAGCGAGATAGACAGGTCGGTAGCTACAGCGAGATAGACAGGTTGGAGGCTACAGCGAGATAGAGTGGTCGGCGGCTACAGCGAGATAGAGCGGTCGATGGCTACAGCAAGATAGAGTGGTCGATGGCTACAGGTAGATAGATAGGCTGATGGCTACAGCGAGATAGAGTGGTCGGTGGTTACAGCAAGATAGAGCGGTAGGTGGCTACAGCGAGATAGAGCGGTCGGTGGCTACAGCGAGATAGAGCGGTCGGTGGCTACAGCGAGATAGAGTGGTCGATGGCTACAGCTAGATAGAGTGGTCGATGGCTACAGCGAGATAGAGTGGTAGGTGGCTACAGCTAGAGAGACTAGTCGATGGCTACAGCTAGATAGCGTGGTCGATGGCTATAGCGAGATAAGAGTGGTCGGTGGCTACAGCGAGATAGCGTGGTCGGTGGCTACAGCGAGATAAAGTGGTCGATGGCTACAGCAAGATAGAGTGGTCGGTGGCTACAGCGAGATAGAGCAGTCGGTGGCTACAGCGAGATAGAGCGGTCGGTGGCTACAGCGAGATAGAGTGGTCGATGGCTACAGCGAGATAGAGTGGTCGGTGGCTACAGCTAGATAGAGTGGTCGATGGCTACAGCGAGAAAGAGTGGTAGGTGGCTACAGCTAGATAGAGTGGTCGATGGCTACAGCTAGATAGAGCGGTCGATGGCTACAGCGAGATAGAGTGGTAGGTGGCTACAGCTAGAGAGACTAGTCGATGGCTACAGCTAGATAGAGTTGTCGATGGCTACAGGTGGATAGAGTGGTCGGTGGCTACAGCTAGATAGAGTGGTCGGTGGCTACAGATAGATAGAGTGGTCTGTGGCTACAGCGAGATAGAGTGGTCGGTGGCTACAGCTAGATAGAGTGGTTTGTTGCTACAGCGAGATAGAGTGGTCGGTGGCTACAGCGAGATAGACAGGTTGGTGGTCAGCTTCAGACATCAGTACTCATGTTATCATCTGTTGAGATACACATGTGCATGTAATATTGCTGAGTATGGCTTGACTCCCTGACTGAAGCGACAGAATGACTACCTAGGGACAGTGCTTCCTGCACGCGATTTCCAAGGTGGAGTGATAGTATCCTAATATCCGTCAAATTGAAAAGTTCATTTACAGTTGCCTTTTGTCTTCAAAAGCAACTCGAAGATAAATGCCAACTTCATACGTATAATACAACACAAAGACTTCCGTTTTGTTTCTTCAAATGTTTGAGCTACGTGAATAGGTGCACGGGGGAAGAAAATCTGCCATCTTGTCTCAATGTGATTCTCATTGAAGCCGAAAATAACCACAGGTTGAAATTGCTGTCGAACTTCAAAGCTGCTGGTGTTTAGAGCTCATAACCGCGCCTGAGGCTCCGGTCTGGTCTCAATCCGCCCCCGCCGCTATAATGTTCCTATAACACGCGGTGTGTGGAGCTTACAGGAGATTACCCGAGCATTATTTACACTCCACCAATGGGTCTCGCGGCTTTGCTGGAATAATGTCGCCTAACCCGTTAACACGATGTTGTCGGATTCCTATCATATACAGATCGGGTCAAATATAACTTGCCCATGACATTTACTGGGACGTTGTCGCGACGGAATCGCCGAAGGCTCTGGCCTATTTTGGTCCAGAACTTTCCTGATCATGAGATAATTTCCTCGGAAGGTGTGCCAGTGACAAATAATAAAAAAATATATTAAAAGTCATGCGTTTCGAGGATTTCCTTTATCGATCATTAATAATTTCTTGTTTGCCAATATGCATGTTCGTCAAGTATCCAGATAACATTTTCTTTTTTTTCTCTGGTTTATTCAAAATATGGCCATTACCGTGAGCTAATCGCTCAAACACATCTAGCTAAATGTCAGAGAAACACAATATTTGATTGGACGAACTTTTTTAGTCATCATATTATCAAATCATAGCAACACCGTTATAAGCTGTTCTGATGCAAGTGAGGGTCTCTTTAAATTTCAGCATCACAAACTGTAACAGAGCCAAAACATTATACCTAACAGCGTAATCAACAAAATCTCAAAATAAAACACAGGCGTCAGTCTACGACTTAACATTATAAATATAAAGCTCAAATCGATCTTCTATGACATGACATGGAACATTAAAGAGCTTCAGGCGACAAATTAAATAGGAATAATACACAATGGTTAAAATGAATAATTGTTGCTTCATTAACGATATTATCGCTATTAGTCGTGACAATATATGTAAGCGGTGAGTGAGTTGGGTTTTACGCTTTTAGCAATATTCCAGCAATATCATTTCGGGGGACACCAGAAATGGGCTTCACACATTGTACCCATGGGGAGAATCGAACCCTGGTATTCGGCGTGACGAGCGAACGCTTTAATTAACCTCTAGGCTACCCCACCGCCCCTACAATATATGTAAGGGTCAACTGCATATTACAAGTGACGACAGTATATGCGATAGATTATGTTGTAGGTACTAAAAGTGACGGCGTGGTCACTGTGCCACGCTATTGACCATCGCATACCACACGACTCTGCCCACAAGCGCTGTTGTCGAGTGAGCGTACACGACACCATACAGAGGCGCAGTTGACCAGCGTGACCAACGTGTGATGCACACACATTGCATGCAAGCGTCTATGACACGCTGCGAAACGCAGTTCACGGGGACATGACACGACACAAAACATATTATTGACAGCCGTCTATACGCGATTACACAGAAAGGCGAAACGTCTAATAATTGACACTGCACAGATACACAATTGACGAGCGTCTAAAACATGACACTAGAGAGAGGCACTATTGACAGCCATTACACAGAGGCGAAATCAGCGATCGTATAGGACACAACACTAAGAAGAGGCTCTATAGTCTATCAAATGTCTATAAAAATTTAATACCATCAATACCCCACCAATAAGACTGCTACCGCTACAACACTGACACTACCACTTTTGCATTTGTGAATGTTTCCAACGCCGCTCAATTTGGACAGTATATAATCGGTAATGCCGAAGTCATACAGGTCTTACACACCCACTAGCACGGGTATAGTGCTGATAAATGGCGAAACATAATCTAGACGAATCATGGCCAGTGTGCAAAATAGCCATTGGCCCGCTAGCCCGTGGCAAGTAAAAATCCAGTCGGGCCAGTAAATCTCCACAGTCACTGGCCCGACCGGCTAGTGAATTCACATGGGGTCATCTTGTAAATATATCAGTCTCTCCCACTCGTTAAGTTATAATACACTCATGAACAATTATGGCCTGATAAAAATGTTCATCATATTAGCAGCTTTGAAACCCGTGTCTACATTCAAATTTCGGGCTAGTGAATGATTTTGTGGGCTAGTAACTTCAGGCATAGCTAACCCGACGAGCTAGCAAAATTTTGAAACTATTTCGCACACTCATCGTGTCTCACCTTTTCACGAACAAGGTAGGTATCATCACTATGTCACAGTAATTCATGAACACATGCGTATGATATGCTGCAGAACGGGTTTTGTTGCCCACGTACTTGTACTACGCTGAGACTAACAACATGTTAGTATTAGGTGTACAGCTGTGTTCCATGTTAGTGGCATCCCCATTGAGATGGCAGTACTCACCGTCAGTATTTCAGAGACCGTATCGCATGTCGTTGACGATAACACAAGTAAAAAGTACCATCAAACATGAACTCTCGATACGAGATGTCAAATTCACAGCTTGTGAACCTCATTATGTTACACCGAAATGACCCCACGATCTTACATATCTCCCGCATATAATCTTTAGGCGCATGGGAGAGAGATCGTTTCGTTAGGGGTGAAGATTTGCCTTACTTTATATAGTTGTTATGGTCGACATGTCCAGGAAGCATGGTGGTGATAGAAGACCACCCTGCGGAACCCCCCGCCAGGAAACACGTTGTAAGTGATGACTCTTCGAGATAGGTGCCTGTCTAGAGGCTGATAAACCGTTTATGCTCATTGGTGCAGATTAGAAATAAAACACTGAAACTTGATAGAGGATGTGCAGGTTTACCACTTTGTGGGCTGTAACAGAATTGAAGGACCGTATTTTCGTGCCGATAGCGTGTTTTAATACTATTAGTTTATCGCGCTGGTGTATCGCCGGGGGTCACTCTCTTCACTAATTTAGATCTACATCTCAGCCTGTAGTTGCTGATGTACGTCAGGCTGCCGGGAGTACCTACCTAGAGCTTCCCACTATTTGTTTTAATCGTAGTGATTATTCTGTAGATTTTAAAGATGAAAGCCATACCTTGTTCAAATTCGTATCTCCTAGTTAGATGATATGTTTCAGAATCAATTACGAGGAAGTTGAAGTATCATTGAGTGTTTCATGATATCTGTTAGATTTTAGGTTGGAATTAGGTTGGTTGGTTGGCAATATTCCAGCTATATGGCGGCGGTAAATAATTGAGCCTGGATCAAATTATCCAGTGATCAACAGCATGTGTTAACTAAGTCAGCGACTCTGACCACCCGATCACATTAGTTGCCTCTTACCACAAGCATCTGAAGGAAAGCATTGGAATTATTAACAGACATTCATAACAAAAGACAATATCTTGTGGTAGAAATACCTAAATTACCCAACATAATCATATGCTTATGATAATATATAAAGAAAAAAAGCAGAAAGAAAAATATTTCTGTGAGTCTTATTGAATCTGTTGTATCATAAGTTGTTATTTACTTGATATTTTTCGATGCCTGTATACGAACTGCAAATCGCGGGGTGTGTGTTGGTGAGGAAACTGTTCTCAGTCTGACATTTGCAGGCTGTGAAACAGTTACTAAAACACCCAATATGACAACGACAAGAGTACAGGTTCACTTGATACGATACCAGTTTCTACGTAATCTAGTTCAAGCGGCGAATCAAATAGCTTAAAACGTTCATCAGGGTAGTGGAGTACATTTTACGGCTCAGAATGTTAGAAATTATCTATATCTATATCTCATCTCCATTCTTGAAGGCAGCGGGCTGTCGCCCTTCCAAATCGACATAGTGACAACGGAAGTTATGGTGGACACTGGTGTGTCAGGCTTCGACTGAATGAAAGCCAAGCCTGTGTCGACCTGAAGATTGTAGACATTTGGTGGTGGATCAGTTATGGTGTGGAGTAGCATCACCATGAACCCCACTCCATGTTGTGAAGTGAAGGTTACTGGACATTACTTTTGGAACAGCCTTGGATGTCCCGTTTAAAGAGCGTGTGTGTCGTCTTTCAGGAATCGTTAAATGCTCATTTCCAACATCTCATTCAATTAGATCAGATCATTACCCGTTTGAACACGTCTAGGACATGCTGGAAAGAAGTGTGGGTCAAAGTCGTAGGATGAACTTGGCAAGGCGCTGCAGGAGGAGTGAAACAGACTCCCTGAATTCCCCACTGGGCGACACACATAATATGCCTCGTCCAGTGAATGATCATGGCGTGTAACGAACTGCTGACCCCTAAATGAAATTATCTTAGTTATACTTATCGTCCGTCAAAATCGCTGGCAGTCATAACATCTGTCATACTTCACACCCTGTTGTGTTGTGTATGGTGGCTGTAATGTGTTTCCAGTTCGTTCACAAAAAAACCGTATAAACCATACATACAAGTCTGTAAATTCGAAATTAATTCCGCGTATTTATAAGAGTATGGTTATATTGATTGTACATACTTAATTAATTGAAGACAATATAGGAAACAAGAAAATAGGAGTGAGTGAGTGAGTTTGGTTTTACGCCGCTTTTAGCAATATTCCAGCAATATCACGGCGGGGGACACCAGAAATGAGCTTCACACATTGTACCCATGTGGGGAATCGAACCCGGGTCTTCAGCGTGACGAGCGAACGCTTTAACCGCTAGGCTACCACACCGCCCCAAGAAAATAGGATACGTAGATATAAGGGACTAAGATTTGTAAAAAAATATTCAGTGACTCGTAAATGCACTATTCTATGAAGAAATGTATTTAAAGAACACGCACGGCAATGATAATAATTACTTATATGTCAACTCAGGATCTCTTTGACAAACTTGATCCCCGTTTTGAAGTACACCATATCTTACATTAACATTAAACTGATGAATAGTTCAAGTACAGAGCAATGCTGGTTCCAGATGAACCACTAGATGGGAGGTTATATGTCTGAAGAATAACACAAATATACCGCTGGTAATAAACTGATGATTACATAGACGTCTCTATAGTTATGGGGTCTTTTTAGTGGGAGGAATATAAATGTATCGTAGTAACTGAGTAATGAACATTTAACTTATTATTTTCAGACATACACACGCACGCGTGCACGCACGTACGCACATAAAAGCGTACACTTACATACATGCATACATACACACGCGCACGCACGCACACGCACACGCATGTACTTTTAAGCTTTAGGTCTTAGAACAAACATTGGCCAGGATTATGAAAACTGAACGTTTGACTTCTTAATATCCTTCTCTACCACCACATCACTTATATTCCACTTGTCAGGAAAAACGTATTCAAGATTTTGCCTTACATCAGATACGTCACCGCTAGTCTAAATAATGCTGGAGGGGGAAACAGGAAATATGAACGGTATTTTGGAAAGATGCTGTATATTTATTCTACAGATTCCAGTATCATGTGTATTTAAGAGTTGCCGTAGTTGAAATACAGTGAAAAAGGGATGTTTTAACTTTCTCCAATTACGCTGCCAAACGTTTTCATAACAATTTGCATGTGTGACGCCATGATCGCTAACGTTTGGAAAGTAGAACTTGAAAGCCTTGGAAGTCGGCGCATGAACCATGTCTGACTTGAGATCTAGATGCAGACAGTTTGTTTTCAATTCGAACATAAAATCGTTTAGGGAATAGGATGCCATCTAACCGTGAGGGCTTACAAGTGCTATATTTGAAATAGCAGACAAGAAGAAAGTAATTAAGAAATGAGATTAATACTTTACTCTATGGAGATTAAAGATTGATTTTTTAGCTTAAAGATCTAATGTTTATGTCGTTAGCTAACGATTTGTGACTTTCCCTCCATAATTATTCGGATCAAAGAAATGCTTAACATTCAGAACGGATTAGGTTGGAATGTGTATTTTCCGTTATGTTATTCCATATTCACATCGACCAACATCCAAGTAACTGACATTATCAACGTTTAACATTAACCGACTCTCCCGATGCATTCTTTACACAAATTATTAAACCGCTATGAAATGAAAATAAAAATAAAATAAATAGGAAGTAATTATTAACTTTTAGACCTGATTGTTACGAGTGCTATGCTTGGGGAGTACATCAAACATCAGAATTTTCCATTAGAGCTGGGGAATCTTCAAGAAAAGTACGACCCGTGAAGATCCGGGTTAGAATTGATCTTCAGTAACCCATGATTGTCGTAAGAGGCGACTAACGGGACGGGTGGTCAGGCTCGCTGATGTCATCGGTTCCCAATTGCGTCTATTGATGCTCATCCTGTTGATCACTGGATTGTCTGGTCCAGACTCGAATATTTACAGACCGCCGCTATATAGCTGGAATATTGCTGAGTGCGGCGTAAAACTAAACTCACTCACCCACTCACTCAAGAAAAGTACCCTTGGATCTAACTTCGTTTCTCTTACTTTCAGCTATTGGCAGCTTTCAAGTTTTTGACACGCTAAGAGTGCACATTGCGTTGGATTCTCAGTGATATAGCGCATACTTTAATCACCAACTCGTTTACATGTTGGCAACCGTTCACAATTTTCGTAATCATTTGAAAAAAAGTCGTCTCAAACATGAGGAATAACACTGGATATCGCTCAAAATAAGAAGGGCGTTGCTCATATAATTTAGTGACGAAAACCAATAAACTGCATTGCTTCTTTCGGCTGATAATCGACACTGAGTATTATCTGGTATTGACGTTTGATATTTGAAATTTATATATATACGGCACATTGTTAATATAATGATATCGTTCCATAATTGTCAGATAGCTAATTACACTTTAATGATTTACCCCCATGAGCAAGAAATAAATCAGACTAAGGGGCAACCTCATCTATTTCAGTTTTAGATGTACCCATAAAGATCTCGAGCGACGGAAATTATCCTCAATACTCTATTGGGATGTCTTCAACTTTCCCTCAGTATCGAGCAATGTTCTAGCATCTCCAGCCTTTAGTGTATAAATGACACAGTTTTTGATATACAATTAATCTTGGTCTTTCCATGAAGACGTCAACAAGAGGCCTACGATTCTAATCCCAATCTGTACACAAACTCACTAGTGTTGATATTTTCCCTCTAATATCCAGTCTTGTATAATGTATTTTATTCTATTCCGTGTTGCGCTTTGAGCATATGTTTTTATGGAATCTAGCGCTATACAAAACTACATTATTATTATTATTATTATTATTAAATAAAGAATTGTTTTCACACATATTTTACATGTCACGGGCAACTGGCAAGCGCTTATTTTGAACGCTGGCCTCACGTTACGTTGATGATTAAAGGTGTGTTATTTGGGACGTTGCGTTTCTTTTGAAGTTTTGCATTTTAATGAAGTATATATTACACTTACTTTTCTTCTTTTTCTTCAGTGAAGGTCGAGACACTTTGGATTTCGGTTTTGAAACAGGCGCAACTGTCGTTGTATTTTCACTGTTTGCGTCAGCTACTGTCGACTTGATAAAATAACGTCTTTCACAACGACTGCCTGCAGCGCTGCAACGTCTTTCTTCCTGGATATAACTCTTACTGCAAACGCTGTGCACGGCACACTTGCGCGTGCGCCTCTGCTTGCACGTGCGTGAACACGCCCCCCACTCCGTCCAAGAGTCGTAGAGGAGGTCGTACAGTAGCTGTTCAATGTAGCGATTTCGACGTCGGAAACCGTAGACTTGATACGACAAAACGGAACAGCCTCCGCGACGTCGTTTGCATATTCTCTTTTCTTTCAGCCACGTCTTACCGCACTGTTGCTGCCGTCGGCATCGTCGCACACGGGTTTGTTCACATTTTCGGTTGCACGTGGACCATCTAGACCAGGGGCTGTAGTATTCACACAGGATATTGTCTATTCCTCCGTCGCCCTTGTGAACGTAGTTTGTGCTATTTAAAGCCGGGGTTGGAGTCGTGTTGTTTGGTTCAACGCCTTCTTCACGCACCGACACCTGTAATTATAGGAAAGATGTAAACAATATTGTCTCTAATGTTTATTTGTTTGTCAGAGTTTCCTTGCTGTAAATAGAAAATATATTTAACGCATCTTGGTATCAGAATAGCGGCTAATTGGCAGGTTTCACAGATGATTGTAATGTGTGGTACCAACATTCTTACCTCTCCGTCTGGCTTTTGTTTCTCACTTTCAGTATTTATAAATTCCTGCTCGTCAGAATTAGATATAACCCCGTATTGTTCACACGTTTTTGCCATTCTGAAATAAACTGTTTAGAATACCCAATTGATAAAGCATGAAAGTCGCACGTAACTCGTCCGGTATTTTAACAGTGCACTTCCGTTTCTTCTCCAACATCCGGGTGCGAACCCAAAGCTCCCAGCAGGGGAAAAGGACTCACACCTCAGGTATCAACATTCACTAATCATCTCTAGACCCACAAAAGTGCAATGTCGAGAGTTCACGAAGGACGCATGTTGCTGCATACCTATTCTGGTGTTACAGCCATACGTCTATGAAGTAAACTGGCAGCCTTTCTGCTGACATAACGCACTTCTTGACCTCTAGGATCAGGCGGAGTTCCCGAAGGGGTTACCAAAATGGTCCATGGAGTCTGTTCACATCCGTAAAACAAACATACCCATCTGCTGATTATATTGGTTGTCATGTGTCGAACAACTTAAAACGTATGCATACGTTGGCACACGTTGCATAAACCTACTTTGAATCTATGTAGAAATGTTTTTTTTATATTATTTCGTCATTTAATGACAGGACATAAAAAAATAAGCTAAATGTCCATTTCTGCTTAATGTTAATATCTATCCCCATTCCTGTTAACTATTATATTCTTGTGCGTGTGTGTGTATTTGGAAGGGGTGTGTGGTGTGTGGTGTGAGGTGTGGGTGTGTTAGAGTTCATATTTTGGTATTTGTTTTCTGTGATGTAGTTGTTTCAGGGTGAAATCAAAGGCACTGTATGAAGTTTTACAACAGACAGACTATGCTCCTCGCCGATTCGTCAGGGAACTTGATTTAAAATGCACCCAGTAATCATCCCAATCTGATATACAGGTTTTCACTCACATAAAAAGATTATTAACTTCATTCACAAATTTCAGAAAATAATCAGTCTGGAATATTTGACAAAAATGTTCTTTAGAGGCAGAGGCAATATAATGAAGAATATTATGCCAATGTGTGAAATGTCATGAGTTAAGCTTAAGAAGAACTAAATTGGTTGCCAGGGTAATGAGGGTATCCTTTCAGCTCTAGAGGGGCAGGCGGGTGACCTGATCTCCCGATAGGGCCCCCAGTGGTCTTCCACGTCAAAAGTTTGACTCCGAACATGTGTGCAATGATGTGCCCTCCATCATGATATGGCTTGGCTACTTATCACATCGGTCAACAACCGTCTATTACGTACTCAGAGGGGGATACCTCCACGGATAGTGATACCTTTGCTGAAGAACTTATCATTTCCCCTCTAGTTGTTAAGTAGTGGTAATAACATCCTTTGAACCACCCAAGATCGTATCCGTTAAAGGTATATACCAAGTAAGGTTACCAAGAGGGTGTTTTCCTAGATCGAGTTCTTTAAACTCAGTTTATAGTACCACGTCATTAAAACACAACACTGTCTGCAACCTGACGACCTGTCAACCTATCTGGACCGGATATGTATTGTTAATTGCGTCAGATGTGCGCGAATAATGGCCTGACATGGCCTGATGGTAGTCACACTGACCCTTTGGGTTGAGGTCAGATGGTATCATCAGCATACATGAGAGACATTCAGAGAGGGTTGCAATTAAACCAAGTCTTCGAAATTTAACGCGGTTATAAGGTTAATTTTAGGTGGATATCCTTAACATAAACCACCGAGTAGAAGGCGATAAATCACATATGTCCTTTGCTTCGTATTGATGGGGCGTGTTTACTGTTACGTGAAATACGGGCGGCTGCAATATTGTGTCTTTGGACAAAAGGACGTTTTCGTGATTTAGGCTCTGATACTAATGGAGTCGAGCTGGGGCGGAGAAGGGTCAGGTCGGGTCATTTAACACAGGGGTTAGTTGTGGGGGTTAATGTGTCATATATAATCATCACACGTTACACGAAGCCCATACAATACTAACAGTTGATTATAAGGTTAAGGGTTAAAGCAGGGATTTGGGGGTCAAACACAAAGTGTCTGTACTTACAGCGGTGCTGACACGGAATGGCGAGGGTTAATCCCAAGGGATATAGTGTTATGTAGTGTACATGAGGGCATCTCTTTGTACATTTATCTTTTTTAGATGTACAATGTCATCACGTTCCTTTATGCTGCTACTAGTAATGCTGTTACTGCCACTGTTGTTACGTCTATTGCTGCTGCTGAATCTACTTCAGCTTCTTCTTCTGCTACTACTACAACAACAACTACAGCTATTACTATAGACTAACGTTTAGTCCCTGAATACATATAAATTTGGCCAATAAACCCATTTAAATTGAAAAGGAGCCCCATTGAGACCAGCCTGAACCTGAGGAAATCTAGACTTGCTTTATTTAGAGCTTTAGCATTGCAGGGAGGGCTAAGCATTGGGGAAAATAATATGGTTCAGGGACTGTGAGACAGACTACTATTACTACTACTACTACCCATACTGCTGCTGCTTCAACCGCCACTGGAGGCTAGTGGTTGAAGCATCCGTGTTCGAGTCCCACCATGGATACAATGGCTGAAAACAGTTAATTGTGTCCCCTGTTATTATATAACTGTGATATTGATAAAAGTGGCGTAAAAGCACATTCACTCATTCACTTAATAAACGTTTGAGCAGGAGTTGTATGACACGATTGAAATCTTCGTAAAATAGAGGGAAGTTGTACATCGAAGTTGTGAAAGACGCAACGCGGGACCTGCTGGACTATTTCTCATCATGAAGGGAAGGTTGACAATGCAATTATGCAGCCTTCCCTCTTGTCATGCGGACTTACAAACAAGAAACAAATCAAGCTGTACCTTAACAGATTATAAGTATTACATCGTTTTACGTCTATATGTGAGTGAGTGAGTGAGTGAGTTTGTTGTACACGGCTTTTAACGATATTTCAGCAATACGACAGGGGGAAGGCCAGAATATGACTAATACATTTGAGCTATGTTCAAAAATGATCGCATGGCTTAATTCGGCGTTACAGGCAACCCAGACAGCTACCCGGCTACATCTCGTCATATGAGCGAAATATTCTCAAGCACGACGTTAAACCTAATTTCACCTCACCTCACTTCAACCGGCTACATCATGTCTTGGATTTGCTGTAAATGTCGCATTAATTGTAAATGAATTATACCAAAATATCATATCAGTCTACAGGCGCGTAGTATGCCATTCTTTTCGTGAAAGCCCGAGAGGTTGCAAAGCTTTATATTTGGATATATTGAAGTCTTGCCCGACTTCCATGGTGATCTTTAGCAAAAATCATGTGTAAGCCCGGGCATTTTTTATAATGGTAGCTACGCCCCTGGTCTACCAATGTTGCAGCCACAGGTTGATCACTGGATTGTGTGTTCCAGACTCGATTATTTACAGACCGCCACTATATAGATGGAACAGTGCGGCGTTAGACAACAAACCAACCACGTGTAGATATAGAATAACCACAAAACCACGAATTAAACTTCATGTTATTACATTGTGGTACAGATGAGGGTCATTTTATGTAAATAATTTTATATACTAGTATTCAAATCACAAAAGATGCAGGCGACATTAAAGGCTGAGACTTCAGGGACATGGGCGTGATAACGTAAGACGCTGCCCACTCGTCACTGGTCCCGATATGGACACGTTGGCCTGGTCTAGTGTACACAATCAATATTTGGAATGATTCATACACGCTTATGAATGGAACCCCATGACTCCGGCAAGTTGATAGACCGAGAAGCTATGTAGAGCCTAGTTTTTATAGGTCCTTTTATCAGCCATGCTTTAGATTGAGTCCAGATTTATTTCCACACTAACACTTCCTGGTTGTATGGGATTGGGGAAGACTGCATTCCTGGGAGAAACTGAATGAAAGGCTTCAGTCATCGTTGAAGGAACTCGTGTATTTATATCCGCTGCGGAAAAGCACTATTATATGACTCGTTTTCTTACAATTTTATACATCGTATTTGTCATTATTCACGGTGTATGATAATATACACAAGAGGGAGTGTCTATCGAACAGTATTAAAGAGTAAAAGAATTTTTATGTTGAGTTAATGTAAACAACATTCAACTTGACTTATAGAGGACCGTCTGGGCCAACACGTTAGTTATGAAAATCAAAGCATATGTGAATCATGGTCGACGCATTTTGTATGAGTCACTAGATATACAACTCTCGTTTGTAGTAAGATCCGAAATCTGATAGATCGGACTATCTGTGTCTATAGCTTCGTGTCCCCGTGTGACGTTATACGTCAATATACTTCACATGTTGATACTGCCTACAGGAGTTTGTGTGAAGTTATACGTCAATATACTTCACATGTTGATACTGCCTACAGGAGTTTGTGTGAAGTTATACGTCAATATACGTCACATGTATATACTGCCTACAGGAGTTTGTGTGACGTTATACGTCAACATCCCTCACATGTATATACTGCCCACAGGGGTTGTGTGAAGTTATACGTCAATATACTTCACATGTATATACTGCCTACAGGAGTTTGTGTGACGTTATACGTCAATATACTTCACATGTATATACTGCCTACAGGAGTTTGTGTGACGTTATACGTCAATATACTTCACATGTATATACTGCCTACAGGAGTTTGTGTGAAGTTATACGTCAATATACGTCACATGTATATACTGCCTACAGGAGTTTGTGTGACGTTAAACGTCAATATACTTCACATGTATATACTGCCTACAAGAGTTTGTGTGACGTTATACGTCAATATACTTCACATGTTGATACTCCCTACAAGAGTTTGTGTGACGTTATACGTCAATTTACTTTACATGTCAACGCATTTACCATAGTATCAAAAGTAAGCTTGGCGTAACATCATTCCAACTTTCTGAGATGTGCAGTTACGCATAGCAAACAACTTCGTGACTGTTCTATTTCTATAAAATCTCCTGTTGTTTTTCCGGATTTTGTGCCACACTATAGATCATTTACGTGTGCCTGTTCACATATCACAAAATCGTGCGTCATCATTCTGTTACGTACCGAATTAATAAAACACCCAAGGAAAATTCTTGGCAGAACAGGCCCTCAACACCAACGCAACTCTAATATGATCGACTATACTTCGCATCTGGTAGTTAAAATGTTCGATCTGGTTTGTGTCTCAGCATATCCGTAAGATTACGATTGTGTCTTGTACTGTCAGTCTCAGGTTTGTTCAGTATATAGAATAAATGACACATTGCTTACTGCGGCCTAAAACAATACGTACTCCCTTACATCGTAATAGATTCATTGACGTGACTGCTGACCCATACATCTCAAACACGTGCTGCTTAGCAGTGACATGTCACACATTCATATTCACCGGCGTGATATATCATTGCCATCGGACAGTGAAATATCACACACACACACACACGTATGCTTCCACATATCAGAGAACACTGTGCAAACAGTCATGTGTATTTACCCAACTATTCATGCCGTGACATATCACCGATACATTCACGCTGCATGTACGTGACACAGCGTGCTGTACTTTACCAGTATACCCATTGTAACATCTATGATAGTCTGTCTCACGGTCCCTTAACCACATTATTTCCCCTACTGCCCAGCCCTCCCTGCAATGCTAAAGCCCTAAATAAAACAAATCTGGATTTCCCCAGATCTCCCAACTCACTGGGGCTCCTTTCAATTTAAATGGGTATATTTGTTATATTAATACTGTATATATACTCAGGGACTAAGCGATAGCCTACATCTATGACGCAATCTGGGAATAGCGGAGGGCGACAAACAACAGAAGCCAAAGAAACTGGAAGATATATCATGTTCATACGCTCCTTGACACATGCATCAACGAGCGGTGTCCCTTTCCCCACTATCTACATCTGCCGCTAACATCAGTATCAAAGATCACATTCATTGCATGCACATCAGCTACTGACTGCATGTTTTGCAATACCATATGCAGTGGTAAACCCAGCGTGTAATTTGGGTCTGTATGAATGAAGGCACAAACTATGCATGGATAGAACGTGCCAGATGCTATGTGCATGAAAGTACAACCAACCCCTTTTCCGTTCCCGAACCCTCACTAACCAAGCTTACTCCACTTTGCTCTGCAATGTACATATCAATAACAGTTATGACAGCGCTCTGTGGAGTTCTTCCTCATCTAGTGTTGAGGCAATGCGACAGTATAAACAGAGGCGAAGAACCATGGCCTCGGTAACCAGACTTACGTCATTGACGGTCGACTCTCATCAGCGAACGGAGATAATATCATCTCTACGTGTATACTGTGTATGTATAAGACATACCAGATTCCATTTTACATTATAATAAATGGGATTGCTGAGCTCTCCGACTCCTTTCTAAGGGTAATGCAAAGGTAATGCACACCCAAATAATTTCGTGAAAAAACAAAGGTAGTGAAACGTCCGCCTTGATGTACACCTATTCGAAATATTAGTTTGCTTGTTGTTTAACGCCGTACTCAAACAAACAAACATTCCCAATATTAGAAATGTAGTTACGAGTACCACAACAGTCTCAGTCTGCAGGAGGGGCGGTGGGGTAGCCTAATGGTTAAAGCGTTGGCTCGTCACGCCGAAGACCCGGGTTCGAATCCCCACATGGGTACAATGTGTGAAGCCCAGTTCTGGTGTCTCCCTCCGTGATGTTGCTTGAATATTGCTAATAGCGGCGTAAAACCAAACTCAGTCAGTCAGTGAGTCAGTCAGCAGGAAGAACATTTACACGTTCGTATTGAAATGTGATTAATCACCTTGGTTATGAATAAACTTAGAACATATCGATGATAAACCGACAAAAGGATTGTTCTCACAAGGAACGAAATGCGTTATTTTAACAAAACACCTTTCTCATGGAATTACATTCATTTTGTTTTTAGAAGTATAACCAGTCCACAAAATTGAACGACGTTGTTTCAGAAATAACACAAATGAGTCTATGTGACATGTGGTATTTACATTAGAAGTTTATAACCTATTTATGCGTCCTACATAACTCCTTTCAGCCGACTTACGCAGTTAGAAACATGTGTGTTGTGTGTTAAGCATTGGGATCCTTCAAGTACACACCGTTACATTCAAACCTCTCTTTGTATACGAACAATGGAGATAATTGCAACAGCTTGGGGGAAGGGGATATTATTCTATGGGATTAGCCTAAAGAGCTATACTATTCAGGGGGAGATGTCTTTAAAAACCGGTTGATAACATTATACGACACAGGACGAGATGTCGTTGTACATGTTTCTGGTACCGGATTTCTATTACGTTAAAATGCCGTAGCGTCTACAGACGAGTGTTTCAGACTCGTTATATTTAACTGGGTCAGTGGCACAACAAGTTGAAGTAGATGTGTGAATAACGTATAATATAACCAAACATTCAACGCCAAGATAGCGTGAACCCACAACGTCATATGATAAATGAAAACTTGTCAACAAGTCATATGATATACCAAAGGTATAGGTACATATGTACAAGCGATAAGAAACATGCATTATTCATAACAATATATGATCAATTTCATCGAGCCAGTCAACTTAAATGTAAAACGAATATAAAGAAATGTATTATATATGCATTAATTAGTTAACAATTCTTTCAAATTGATTTGATGATATGAATTACGTGTATTGTCTGTGAACATTTTCCTTTTCTCTCAGTAAGCATGAAGTAAGCGTTTTATTTGAAAGTATGTAGTTTGTGCCTTTAAGTGACCTTAACAGTCATTACGGCATGGAGTACTGTTATTACTGCACGTCAGCCCCCGAGTCGAGCAGGGACCTTTTATTCAGGCTATGTGTCTTTAACAACTTTTCCCCATGGGTAACTCGTATCCCAGAAAGCGGACACAGCTTTGTGGGTCATGTTTATCTATCTAACCACAAGTTAAGTTGAGAAAATGTTTTGTTCAGAGTGTGTATACGTATATGCCTGTGAGTGTACGTAGCTTGGCTCTCCACTACACTCACACAGTGACTGTTTACAACTTCTGCGTATTATAGTACAACTTCGTTTTTTACCTGTCTGTTCTCTTGCTACTCAATCACTATGGCTTAGGGCAATTTCTTTAAGGCAAACGTCTACGCTTCACATGTTAATACAATAACGGAAAACTGTTTGAAGGAATTTTGTTAAATAGAAACACAACATACTCATTACAGAATCATATTGACACAGATGAGACGCCAGTGACGTAACGCTTAATACACATTTCAGACACCCACTTAGCAAACAGTTGAAATGCACATCAATACTTCGTGTGATAGATATTATTTGCCCCCCAAAATCGGTTTTACATTTTAGAGTGAAAATGTAAATTACTCACAGTTGAAGATCCTTCCGAGGCGACAATAATCGCCATGCTTAGAATTACCGCAAGATCAAGTAAAGAGCACATGGTGAAGTAGTGTTGACCAGTTGTCGGTGGTTGTGTAAGTATCTAGGGTTAGGGACTACAGCTTGAATGTAGAGCCCTGAGGTAAAACTACAACAGTTTCTGAAGATGAGTCTAAGCACAGTGGGCTTTCATCACTGTGCTTCACCAGGCTCACACTCCTCTTATAAGAGTGACAGTGACACAAGCAACACATCGGGTCACGGCAATAATTGACGCCCCACCGTTGAGAGGAGAGGGTTACGCCGGTTGCAATAACTCGTTGTCGGACAGACGGCCACACAGGTTCATTCACAACCTACGGTGCATCTAAGTGCGGCGGCTCGTGGAGGGTGTGAGGGGGCTGTGCTAATGCTGATATGAATCTTACGCGTAATAGTTTGACGCGAAGGCGGAAACAATTGTGACGTTTCGACGGAGCCTGAGTGTGTCACACAACGACTCATCAATGCATTTGTCAGATCACGTGGGATTGGGACGACATCGATGAAAGGAGTGGGCTCCATATGCGGTATATGACGTTGTGGAGGTGGGTCTTTGTACAACAGTCTACCGCTGACTCCGCCCTTCTGTGACAGTAGCTGTGGACATTCCTTGCCGTCAACTCATGCTTGTATCACCGCGCAGTGTGTATACACTGTTTCTCTCAGGGTAGTCATTGATCGGAACAATCTTGCTTCGATCATAGCTCAGCATTAGATGCAGTCTCCTTGCACAAGAATACATTTTTTATTTTTTCTCTGTCGGGATGATCCCTTTGTTTTAATGTATAAGTAACTATTTACCTGCGACATTTGTATATTTGCATTGGGCTGATACTTAAGTTCACATAATATAACCGAAACTTGGCTATATTTTAATGTTTATATGAAAATGCAAGCATAGCGTTTGAAGATAGCATTCTAGAAGATATTTTTAGACACGAGAGGCACACGTGAGGGCAGAAAGTATATTTCTGAAAGGTAAATAAATATTGTATTTATCTTCAGTGTTTATTGTATGGCGAGCAATGACCTCTCCACGTCACCAGAATGAAAATAGCTCAAATCTTCTGAAATCAAAATGTTTATATGTAGCATCGCATATTCACACATATTAGACATTTATCAAAACAAACAAAAACCCACTTTATGTTTTATTTTCTGCTCAAGAAGGAATATCTTTTGCAAAAGCAAAATTCCTCTCTCAATTTTTGTGGTTGTGTGCTTTCATTTGCATATCAATTTAACCCACTGGGTTTAACTGTGAATGCAGTAAACATTTGGACGCCCTGCGGCACTGTCGCTATTTTATCTCGTAAACACTTCATCTGTCCGGATTAGCAATGATAAATGTTATCCAATGTTTACTCTACTATGTTGCACTGTTGTTAATTCAATGAAGGGTGAAAAACTCGAACGTAGACGTCTTTCCAGCTAACATCAACATCAAAATGACGTCATCATTGAGTGACAAAATATTATGAGAAGGTTAGCTCCTTTCTGTCAAAGAAACTAATGATTAAAGTTAAAATCAGGTCACTTTTGTAACGTGCAAAAACACCATGACCAATACATATGCCATTCAGATTTCCATATATCAGTATTTTTAATCGGAAGTGGGTGGGGGTACCGATTAGGTTTTGCGTGTGGGTGTGTCTGGAGGGTGTGTGTGTGCCGATGGACTGAAGCGCAGAGGTGAGTGTATCGCTGAGAACTTTGATTCAAATGCTTAGGTACGGTGTTGTATAAGTACTGTTATGTATGGTAATAAATACATATATTCCGCATAGTGGAATGTTCATACGTATGTGCATATCTATATGTATGCATACACCTATGTATGTATCCCTTTTTCACCTTATTTCAACTACGGCAACTCTTACATACACATGGTACTTGCCAAGTAATACCAAGTGTAAAATATATAGTCAACAACTTTCCAAATTACCGTTCATAGTTCCCGTTTCCCCTCCAGCATTATTTTGAATAGCAAGAACGTATCTGATGAAATGGAATATGTTGAAAGTGATGTGGTGGTAGAGAAGGTTATTTAGAAGTCAAACGTTCATGTATGTATGTATGTATGTATGTATGTATGTATGTATGTATGTATGTATGTATGTATGTATGTATGTATGTATGTATGTATGTATGTATGTATGTATGTATGTATGTATATATGTATGTATGTATGTGGTGTATGTATGTATGTAGTGTGTAATGTGTGGTGTATGTATGTTGTGTATGTATGTATATATGTATGTGTGTATGAATGTGTGTGTATGTATGTATGTATGTATGTATGTATGTATGTATGTATGTATGTATGTATGTATGTATGTATGTATGTATGTATGTATGTATGTATGTATGTATGTATGTATGTATGTATGTATGTATGTATGTACTTACGTGATATAAACTCAACATGTATGTCTGTCAAATCTGTAGTATGTACAGCAATACCAAGATTGTATGTACGAATTTAGCCTGTATGATGTAATAAGTGTGTGTGTATGTGTGTGTGTGTGTACGTATGTATGTGTATGTATATGTATGTATGTATGTATGTATGTCTATGTATGTATGTATGCCGCAGGTATTCGTATGAGACGTATGTATGTTTTTCGAGGCGTCATTCTGACTACAGATCAGCTTCGTCGACTAAGAAACGTCAGTGGTGTCAAGAGGCGTCATTCTGACTGAGCTTCGTCGTATTGGTCATAACAGCGATGACTTGTTTGGGTTATTGACGAGTCGCGCACTTTGTTCTCCGGACAGACGAATGGCGTCGTGTTTACAGACGTCATGGGGAACATTATGCTCGAAAACTGCATATAGGAAGCGGATAGGTTTCACGGCGGGGGTGTAATGATGTGGGCTACCAGCTCCCATACCGGTAGAACAAACTTGGTACAGGTCCAGGTCAATTTGACTGCACAACGTTACACAGATGAAACCTTTCGGGCACATGTCCTTCCCATTATACAACAGGCAAACGTCATTTTACAACACAACGCCCGGCCTCACACGACAACGGACTTTCTGAGGACCTACAACATCCAAGTAGCGCCATGATCCCCAAGGCTCCAGATATAAACCCCAACCAACATTTGTGGGATGCTCTTGATGAACGTCTGTGATCACGTCAGCAGCGCCACAGACTCTCCAACAGTTGGCACAGGCACTCCACAATTCGTATTCTGATTTTTTAATGGGGCCACGATGCCAGGCAGTTCTGGACTCCCATGGGATCATATAAGATATTGAGAACAGATGACCTTCACCTTGAAATTCGATTGTCTTGTTTCTCCCACGATGAACCCCGGTTACACACAATGACGTACCAAATTTGAACAGTGCATTATGGTTCGCTGTATATTTATAATAAATGAAGTAGTCATCCGAAAACCACTTTTGCGTTTCATAAAGAAATTACTACTGAACGGGGCATGCTTCCTAAAGGAAAACCTACGAAAAGACCATCACGCCCTGTTTAGTTGTCATTTTTTCCAAAGCAAACAGTAATTCAATGAAACTTACTCTCGTCGATGATAACAAAAGCATCAAACATCGAATAATCGAAAGAGATATTAAGCCAGACAACATAAATTCCCAGGTGAAGTATCAATTGTTTCGGATGTTCAGATTTGCTGACTTGATTGAAGCATGTTATTGTGTCCAAATTGTGCTGTTAAATGTTCATATGATGTCAATAATTGTGTTGTCTGGTCTAGGATCTTTTATTTACAGACCGCTGAAATACGTCTCTGTGCGTGTGGCGTCAAAACAAACACCATGACCCCTCTGGGTATGACCTTGACAGTCTCGCAACTATTTAAATGGGTTATAAACATAGTGTCCACTCACTCACCCCAACAAAAACAGAGAAACCTATCAATGTAAACACCGCAAAGGCAGAGCAGTTAATCGCGGGGGTCACACAACAGTACTGCCAGGTACTAAGGACAAGGGGCGGTGGGGGTAGCCTAGTTGTTAAAGCGTTCGCTCGTCACGCCAAAGACCCGGGTTCGATTCCCCACATGGGTACAATGTGTGAAGCCCATTTCTGGTGTCCCCCGCCGTGATATTGCTAGGAATATTGCCAAAAGCGGCGTAAACCTATACTCACTCACTAGGGTAATGGTAAGGACACGTTCTATACATGGTGTGTTGGTAGGACTGTAGCTTGTAGTGACCTGCCTTACACTGTGTATTGGTTTGACTGTAGGATACCTGACCTCAGTGCACCCAGACCCACTAAGTCTCGCTGACATTAACGCCACACATGTTTGTATATAACAGCAGTAAAAATCACCTGGTTTGATAACGCGACCTACTTTCCTGATGACATAACAACTTGGTGATAACTGTTTCATAAAAAAACCCGAAACGCCTTAGGATATGACAAGGGTATCTTGGAAGCGTCGTGCCTTCTCGCTCCAAAACAACCCTTTGTTTAACTGAACATGTATGGATCCACACACCTTTCACAACAAAAATGACTGCCAAATCATAAACTTAAATTTCTATTTTGCTGCGTCTAGTGTTTAATTCAAAGTTGAGTAAATGTCAATTTGCACAAAGCGTAAACTTCCATCACGCTTTTCACTCCCTGCCCTCTCTCTACACGAAGTGTACAGCTTTATGGATGTACGTTAGGTTTATTGCGTTAACAGACGTTTCAATGTACATTCTTACACTATTACCAAAGTGGATAACTGTGGTATCCTGCTTCATAACGGTGTAAGAATGTGAACTACAACCTGGCTGAAGGCAACAACCCGGTAACTGTAGGTGGTTTATGATGGGTACCTCTGTGTGTCGATGTTCTAGAATCTGTGATGCAAAAGGAATTCATTGACTAATAGTATTTACCAAAATACATCTAATGTCACAGTTATTCCAAATTACCTGTGTACATTATTGTTTGTTTGTTAGTCTAACATAGCACTCAGCAATCGTACAGCTACATGACGGCGGTCTGTAAATAATGTAGTCCTCAGTTTGACAATCCAATGATTGATGTGAGTGAGCGAGTGAGTTTAGTTTTACGCCGCGCTCAGAAATATTCCATGGCGGCGGTCTGTAAATAATCGAATCTGGACCAGACAATCCAGTAATGAACTGACTGATATGATGACATCAGCGATACGACTACAGGCATCAACAAATTCAGCGATCAGGACCATTCGATCCCGTTAATCACCTCTTACAACAAACATAGATTGCTGAGGACCAAATGCAACAGCGGTCTTCTCGTGTCATCTGTATTCAGTGACACGGAAACACCGCCTTTAAGAGAATTTCTGTTGGCCAGAGCTTAATGGGACACATATCTCCGTCATTTCATTGTGAGTGAGTGAGTGAGTTTAGTTTTACGCCGCACTCAGCAATATTCCAAGAGAATTTCTGTTAGTCGCCTCTTACCAGAGCTTAATGGGACACATATCTCCGTCATTTCATTGTGAACTGATCTGCATTCGATATCAAGCATAACAAATACTATTATGACAAAACGTTTGTTTCACGTCATTTTTGTAAGCGCCAAGTAAAACGGTAATGAGGTTTAGTTTTAAATTCTACATGCACCTGTTGATGGAACCAGACAGACGCTATAAGACGCTAGGACATAGAGATAAGGGCTAAAGCGCGGAGACCTTGAACTATGTGTTATGTGAAAGTATCAATATGATTTACTGTTACGAGTTGACAGATAGTTACAGTTAGATACCATATTGGACATTGTGAACATGGGCTCTTGTAAAGCCCCAAATCTACTCATTGAATATATCTACAGCGATACATTATCATCATTACAATTCAAATCGAAAATGCTTGTTGCTGAACGTCGCACTCAGCAATATTATATCTCTATGACAACCAGACAACTCAAGGATGGATAACGTAAACAAATACCACGCCGTCGGGTTACGTTGACACGCTGTGAACCTGATCACCGAACTTGACCTCATACTCCATATAGTCCCTTTGGCATAAGATGTCGACCACCAGTTTTATTTGAAATTCCCAGTCAGGAAGACGCTGTCTTATGAGGAGTTAAAAGGCATTTCAGTAACAATACCATCTGATCCTACCGGGTACCCATTACCTGTTGAGTGACATACAGTACCTCTTTTTTGTACATTTGAGTGAGTGAGTTAGTGAGTATGCTTTGACGCCGCTTTTAGCAATATTCCAGCAATATCACGGCGGGGGACACCAGAAATGGGCTTCACACATTGTACCCATGTGGGGAATCGAACCCGGGTCATCGGTATGACGAGCGAACGCTTTAAACTCTAGGCTACCCCACCGCCCCTTGTATATTTGATGTCATTTGATTAATGGACACGAAGCAATAACGATCATATAGCGTGATATTATGATATGGAGTTAATAAATTGAGCCAGATAAAACCCACAATAGCCATATGGTAAGATTTAATGCATAAATCCTTTCATGCAGTGTTTAAATGAAATTATCTAAACAGTCGTCGAAATCTTCAAATTCCATCCTCGTTCAACATGTGGTCTGGATGACATTCATTCGTGTAATACATAATCGAGTGTAAACAAAATATTTGCGCTTGTTGACCGACAACCTCCAACCCGGGGCGGATTAGGCGATCGCGTATCGGGGGCCGTTATGTCGATAACATTTACGTATGTGTGCTAGTTCTGAATCAAGTTGATTCACGTTATCAGAATATCAAGCTAAACTCAGAAGTCGGTGATTTAATATTATTTTGTTTCATAGCAAGTGTAGAGAGGTTTTCTTTTCGTAAAGTCTCTTGCAGACTCCTTAGTAAACATTAACACCTACATTTACGCTAGACTGTGACGGTCCAGACTACTAGACAACCTTCAAATTCTTGTATGTTTCAATGACGTAAAATCAAAAAGGCATCAGTCTTGGTGTAGGAACATTATGCATTTTAAGACTGTCGATACATACACTTCCAGCTTCGAGGTGTTATGTGGCGGCATATATTGTAAGTTTCTTGCAGCTAACTGAAGCATTCCTTGTGAGGACGACAGTGCTTTGAAAGGTTTCAGGAAGCACCTTCAAAAGAGCGAAAAGATGGCGTATCAGGGCCTTCTTCGTTTTGACACACCTTGTCCAGTTTGGACGGTACACGTTTCGCAATACACCGAACATTCTGCGTGCTTTTAAACATGCTTCTTGGATTAGAGAACGGTGCACGTGGCTCATTCCAGACTTCAGACTAAAATTGTGAACATACAGTGACTTAAGCGTCAGGGCCTGTCTTGCCACATACTTGACCCACTATATGTACTTGTTTGGAAACATAATGCTGTTATTCGTTGATCTGGTTTGGTAACCTACTGATTTCACAGTTAACTTCAGTATGTACCGATTTCTGGGTTAACCTTAACGTCTTGTTTTGGAAATCAACACTTTCTATAATCAGCATAAACATTTGGGGTCAAGTACTAGCAACACGTAGCTGAATAACTGATCAATGTAACAAATTGACCCAGGTGTGGCTAACAACTGGGGTCTAAATCCCAAAGCATGCCTCTACGTGTGTAAATGTCACAATGCCAGCGTGGAAATAACCTCCCAGGACTTGATTCAACGTACGTCGTTATGTACTGAAAGAGTATCCCAACGATATTTCGATTGTTGACTAGTCTCAAGGTCGAAAGGGTAGACAACTCACTTACCTTCCGCTTATGCTGAGAGAGGTAACAGGTGTACAGATGCATCGAAAAAACATTTCATGAGAACTTTGTTGCACCTTTTTCGCCTTGTTGTTAGGACAACAACCCGTGCAGTGCAGGAGGGAAGTGTTATTGTTTGTTTGGTGTATGAAAAAACAGGTCAAGAGCAAGTCAGATAACCGACGGTAACCGAAGGCACGCCATGCCAGATCAGATTATAATGTATTTACGGCTTAGATTGTAGACATACCGCTCAACCCATAGTATTCATTCGTAAGCCCACTCTTCAGATTGTATTTACCATGGAGAGGCCGGATTGCGGTAAGCGATTACATTAAGGGTTTTCATAATGTCTCTGAACCCATATCATAGTTGGATAGTTGGTTTTGATGAATGAGCACTTAATTCGTTTAGTTCTACAATAAACAATATCAGAAATGAAAGACCAAGAATATATATGCTATGTGGAATGCTATAGAGATAGTACAACCTTCCATGATATATGTACTGATAAGACGATATATGTTTTGATTTGTCAGTGAATAAATCTTCTTTTGAACTCAAGTGAATACGTCCATTTCATCTGTTGGTGAAGAACTCATCCGTCTGTAGATTTAGGCCTTGATAACGTCCATTAATCATTTCATGTTGTACAATCACATTACATTCTACGTTCGCAAGTATTAAGTGAGCTAGACTTGTACCATATAGTCGCATTCTTTTTGCCTTGCCTTTGCATGAGTTTGTGACGGCGACGGTCACCTGGTTTATAGACACATGCTTGCAATACAGTCTGAATCGTACAATCAACTCTGATTTCAGCAAATATATTGTTGAATATTGAGACAAATTTGTCGCTTTACTTACGATAGATCAGTCCTTATATTTCCATTTGGAGGAGGCATGACAGTTAATCAAGAATGCCAAAGTTTTTTTAATGATTACCCATACGGGCTAGGATACGCAGGTGATTATTTTTATGATAATTGCACATGTGCTTTACAGTGATTCTCAACGTTGATTGGTCAGCTAAGCAGAGAAGAAATATGATTGGTTGTACGGAACTACTTTTCATGATCCAAATTCATTGACAACTTTAAACGTTTCATTGATAATTAGAACGCGCTGTACTGACACATTCCGAGATTTTGAAAAAGAAAAGATAAAGGTTAAAAAATATGAATACTCTATTTATTAGACATTATTATTTTGCAATAAAATTGTTTTATAAATAGTAGTCTTTTTGAAGTATATAATCTTAAAAACACAACAAAACAATCGTTTGCATTGTTTGTAAACAAACATGGCCGCCATTTGCTAACCCCCGATCAAGGTCAATGACCTAGTTAAAGTTGACGGTGACCTAATAGGAAGAGAATTAAGAATTTTACAGCCCTTGAATTCCTACAACCTGATTGTTGTTAAAACTGAATTCGGGGAAATAGAAGCAGCAAGATACCGACTAAAGGCGTTACCTGAAAGTGTGACAAGTGAGTCAGCCACGGCGTCCATGCCATAGCACCACTTCCACCAGGCATAATATTCCAGGCACAAAAATGTTCAATCAATAAACTAGTTACTCTTCAATTAATGAGAAACAACATCAGTCCATCATTAAATTGTTGTCAAACCCTTGTAACTCCACCACTCTGCCCACTCATCCTCAGCCTCAGGCTGCTACCATGACGTCACAGTCTTTGTCGCATGCCGTAAATCTTCATTCTGCACATACACTATTCTCAGGTACAAATTACGGTGGTGTATTCCACTTCAATATCTCGAATGACTCCTCTGTCAGTCGACCATCAGGTCCAAAGAGGCGTATTCTTCCCATTGACTCGAATTCCGACTAGAGTTATCCTTCTTGGAACTGCTGTACTCAACTGGGACTACTGACGTGACTGTAACACGCCTTCCACAGAACAAAATGTTGTCCAATCTTCAAACTTGTTGAGTGTCTTAACAGAAAACTTGACTGACTTGATCAAATAACGTTTGACTGTTATTAAGTTCAATGATATTGCATTTAAAAGATCATTTTTATCATATTTACAAATGATAAAAAAATTATTCCATAAAAAATGTATTTTAAAGCGATTTTACGAGGTACTATTTTCCATAGCGTAGTTATGTTATTACCGCCATAGAAGTTAGGTTTAATACGCGCATGAATACGAATCAGCTGTTTGAGGTCACAAGTCCTGTCTCCGGGTGTTTTGTATTTCCTGGTTCTTCTTTTTGAATTTCATTATGGGTAATAAATAGAATAACCAACAAAGTACGAGTGATTACGGGAAATATGCCCTCGTTAACATAATGTTCTGTGCCTCGCCAAGGCTCGGCACTGTGAACATTATTTCAATTCGGGCATATTTCCCGTAATCACTCGTACCTTGTTGGTTTTTCTCTAATTCCACAATCTTATCTAAGTCCTGAATATAAACATCAGTCCTATCTCCATCATGAGGACTATGCTCGGACGAACCGTGGTCCTAGCAAGACTAATGATACTCTTAATGAGTGAGTGAGTGAGTTGAGTTTTACGCAGCACTCAGCAATATTCCAGCTATATGGCGGCGGTCTGTAAATAATCGAGTCTGGGCCAGACAATCCAGTGATAAAAAGCATGAGCATCGATCTGCGCAATTGGGAACCGATGACATGTGTCAACCAAGTCAGCGAGCCTGACCACCCGATCCCGTTAGTCGCCTCTTACGACCAGCACAGTCGCCTTTTGTGACAAGCATGGGTTGCTGAAGACCTACTCTACCCCGGATCTTCACGGGTCTACTCTTAAAGCTTCACTAATGCTTATGATTCATACTTTTGCTGATAACGATCAGCATATTTGCACAGGCATTTATGTTTCACAATGATGAAAGGCAACACAGTCAAACACCACTGTGTCGAAGTTGAAGGGACCTACGTAAATCGAGTTATTCGAGGTTCGACAACCGCAAAATGACGACCGAAGAAGGACTATGTATAGATTGCAGAATACAACTTCAAAGCTAGTTACAAGACTTAGCCAAGAGAACACATCCAACCTGAACCCAAATGTCTTCATTGGCTACAAATCAATGAAAGGATACAGTTTAAAGTCTTGTCTACCAATCAGTCCACAAGATCTTCCCTCCATATCCTACAGCAATGTCTCAACCTTCGTTCAGCTGACAAATTCCTCTTTTCTCTACCTCCCTACAAGTTGAAGATAGTTGGTGCCAGATCATTCCAACACTCTGTTGTCGTACTATGGAACTCTCTTCCCCTTCCCTCAGATTCGCTAATTCCTTGACTGCATTTTAATCTGGCCAAAAGAACCCCGTTCTTTATTTACCGATACTGTAATTGTTCAACTTGCTAGCTGTATGCTCTTAGAGCTATGAGTTCAGCACCATAAATGTGGCCTTATCATTATTACGCAGTTACTCACGTTTTACTTCGATACACAATTTACTTCCAAGATCTGGCCCCGATTTCTCGAAACAAACTTAAGTCTGAGTTTTGACTTAAGTTCGAGTTTTTACTCAAATTTGAGAAAACGAAGGAAAATGCATTTCACAGAATGAACTGAATCGGTATTAAACTCAAACTATAGAAGATAATTTGAGTTTGGTGGATAGATTACTTTAGTTGTTTGGGCTTTTATATTTTAAAAATGCAGATGAGTTAAAAATTCAGCTGTTCCAAATTGTGAACTCAGTTTGAGATTTGAGTAAAAACTTAAGTTTGTTTCGAGAAATGGGGGCCTGGATATGGATATTTAAATGTAAAACAACGCCTGGGAAAACCAGTCTCTATTATCAGTCGAATCCAATTAAACCTGACTAAACAGCAAAAATAGGGCTGAACATATGATTGGATAAAGACATCCAATACTTTAAACTTTGAAATGCAATGGATTTGTTTAGATTTCGTTGGTTATTTACAGATTCAACTCGAAATGTTGTTGGAAGACTTTGAATCGAGTAAAGGGATGATTCAGCACAATATTTATCTCGATGTTGTTATCATTTGTTGCAGTGTCGCGTGCAGATAATGCCCCGAGACTGCCATCGAGTTATCATATGACGTCATTATCATATGACTGCCAACGTATAGCATTCAGTACATCATGTGAAGAATATTCCGATAGTGTAAACAACTGTATATATCAATAATAAACTATACGTTATAAATGAATTCTTACAGATTATTTGACTTACTTTCGAACGTTCGAGTGGCAGTTAAAGAAATATGTAACTGGCATTGTCAAAAACAAGCACATGTTTCTGTCGGTGTGTTATAATACATAGTAAAATATAGAACCAGCATTTTCAAATACACGAAGTCGAGGGTATCTCTCGGTACACTTAATCAGTTGAGAGAGTAGATATTCTTTCATCTTGTAGCTAGAGAAATATTTACGTGGGCAAAAGTTATCATTAATGTTCTGGCGTACGATGAAGCGGATTGAAAATAGCTTGAAATAATTTGTATTAAGGAGAACTATGACATGTGATACACAAGCCGATATGACCCAGCGACATGCTGTTGTATAATTAATCAAGGGAGTGTTCTTAGTGTCGGGTTACTTATGATTTAGGTAACAGAAATGCACGTGTTCATACATGCATTGGGAGCATGAGTGGAACGAATCGTCTTAAGCGTTACAATTAGCTGTACAGTTGCGTAGCCTGGGCACGCCAGAAGCCTATGATCGAGGGTTCAAATCCCAGCTCGCACTTTTATGTTTGGAGATTTTTCAGCTCCATGCTCGAGCTGGTGGGTTTCACTAAAGGTGTACACGTCTTCCTCCCACATCAAGCTTACACACCGTGATTTATATGGAACATTTTCCGAGAAACGTTAAACCCAACCCGTTGTTTTGTTTTCAAATTGGTTTTTCGATGTTTGACGCTGCACTCAACAATAATCTTGTTTAATGCCACACTCAACAATAATCTTGTTACATGCCACACTCAACAATCTTCTTGTTCAATTCCATCATCAACACATTCTTATTCTTATGCCACACTCAACAATATTCTTGTTTAAAGCCACACTCAACAATATTCTTGTTCAATGCCACACTCAACAATAATCTTGTTTAAAGCCACACTCAACAATATTCTTGTTCAATGCCACACTCAACAATATTCTTGTTTAATGCCACACTCAACAATATTCTTGTTCAATGACACACTCAACAATATTCTTGTTTAATGCCACACTCAACAATATTCTTGTTTAATGCCACACTCAACAATATTCTTGTTTAATGCCACACTCAACAATATTCTTGTTTAATGCCACACTCAACAATATTCTTGTTTAATGCCACACTCAACAATATTCTTGTTTAATGCCACACTCAACAATATTCTTGTTTAATGCCACACTCAACAATATTCTTGTTTAATGCCACACTCAACAATATTCTTGTTTAATTCCACACTCAACAATATTCTTGTTTAATGCCACACTCAACAATATTCTTGTTTAATGCCACACTCAACAATATTCTTATTTAAAGCCACACTCAACAATATTCTTGTTTAATGCCACACTCAACAATATTCTTGTTTAATGCCACACTCAACAATATTGTTTTGCCATACTCAACAACAATATTCTTTTAATGCCACACTCAACAATATTCTTGTTCAACAATGCCATACTCAACAATATTCTTGTTACATGCCACACTCAACAATATTCTTGTTTAACAGGAGCGATGGGGTAGCCTAGTTGTTAAGGCGCCCGCTCGTCACGCCGAAGACCCGGGTTCGATTCCCCACATGGGAACAATGTGTGAAGCCCATTTCTGGTGTCCCCCGCCGTGATATTGCTGGAATATTGCTAAAGCGGCGTAAAACAAGACTCACTCACTCTTGTTTAACGCCACATTCAACAATATTCCAGCTATGGCGTAAATAATCGAGTCTTGGACCACACAACGCAGTGATCAACATCATGAGCATAGATCTACGCAGTTGGGATACGATGACATGTGTCAACCCAGTCAGCGAGCCTGACCACCCGATCCCGTTAGTCGCCCCAACTCGTAGATGTATGACCAGTCTTGTCGTGACCAAACCGGTGTGTTGTTTGTATTGTGATTGCTATATGTAAATGTAGATAGTATATTTCAAGCTGTGCAGATTGAAATAAAATATGAGAGGGTCTTACCAATTTGAGGCTAACAGATTCACGCAGTTGGCTGATCTCATGCGGTTGACTCAGGATATTATTACATGAATGCTGATCTCAGATATTTAAATGAGGTTTGTGTTGGTTTAATTAGCAAAATGAAAACTGACAAATTACACCTCATTAAACCGATTTCATAAAATTATATATATATGAACAGGTTCCTACTCATATTTTTACTTGTATGTTACACAGTATAATTATGTTGTTCAGTCTTCTTACTGCCAGATTTTAATTTTTCAATCACTCGAACTTATAAACTTCCTGCACCTGTACAAATTAAAAATCAAAATGTTCACTTTTTGTTGTTTGCACATGGGCACATTCTTCATGTATGTGCCCACGTATCAAACGTGTATAAAACAGACGCTAAATACATTTGGGTTGCTGCACACACCTACAGGGTGAAATAACAATTCCAGATTTGTTAACATCGCTGGAATACTCCAAATGTTTCTTCCAGTGAAATACGTCAGTATCAAATGATAATTACGAACACAAGAACATATATGAAGTTGATTCCCGATCATTAACCCTGATAAAATTCGTAAAATGTGCAGACACGCGGAGGTTCTTCAAACATATGATGTCAGAATGGAGCAACGATATGTAAACAAAATCCATGCAGAACATAAGAAGACATTATGGTTGGAATATGGTACTGTATAATCACGCTAATGCAGGTGGATCCTCACCTGTCTTTCAACACGTACAAATAACATCAGCAATCTTGTTGCATATGTAATAATAAACAGAGCGATGAAATAACAAAAACTAACCAAACTCAACAAGATGTCACTCAAAAGCATAGAAGCATTATGGAGCCTTAAAGAAACTTAATCTCCAAGCCATATTCTTCACTTGTGTATATATTTCCCTCGAACCCTGGTTCACATGCACTTTCACTGCCATTGGATGTTTAGAAGCTTTTTAGTATAGAACTCTCATCACTGCGAGAAAGTGCTATTGGGGTTGATCATTGCTTTGATGCAATAATGTGTTCGAAAATGAATTCAAACGATTTATTTATACGCTGGTAATGTCATTGGCCTATCCTTATTGATCCTGTTTGACAGACATCCTATAAACAGGCAAGTTTTAGTGCGCAATATTCGGTGTAAAACCGCCGTTAGCAGACAGTAAGTAAACACTGTTTGATTAAGTTACTCCCGATGACCTTTCTCTCCCTGGCTTCCGCTGGTTATACTGAGGCCAGCCACACGCCTTCTGCGCAACGAGACCATTTGCCCCTTTGTCCCAAGCGTATCTGTACTAGACGTTTTATCGCTGTATTTGAGTTTGGCGCAGATTCGTTTCCGTTGCTCAAAGAACACTTAACTGCACCCTCTTGTCTTTCGACAATGTTTTGTAGGCTTACCGTTAAGGAAAACATGTAACGATCTCAAGGACATCAATGTTTCTACATCCTGTGTTCTGGCATGTGGGGCCGATACCACATGAAGTTGAAGGTCATGATAAACTAGAACTGTATGACACAGTTTTATGTATGTCCATGTGGTTCTGGGTGTTGATCGCAATTCACATGAGGTCCAGTTATATGCTTTATGAAATAAGTCAGCATTTGGAACATGAAGTATGTTTTGTTAGAGATCTATATAAGCTTATTAAATGTAATCACTCATATATAGGGAAAGGGAACTCGAGGATCTTCTTTGATCAAAGATAACAATTTCACTACCAGGATAACACGAAAGTGGCACTGTGAAATTAAAGAATGCCAACAAATATAATATTGGATTGTAACAGAAAACATCAAATATGTTCCGTTTTTGTGAACTAAATTTGCTCTCAATGCATATACATTGAATCTGTCTGTCTGTCTAAGTGTCTGTCTGTCCCAATGCTGTACCGAAATGCAAAACTCCGAATGCCAAGCCGGGTTTATGGACACATGTTTATGTTTATAGCTTAAACAGTATTTGAAGTATAGATGGGAAGTAATTATATATATTGTTAGTTGTACAATTACGGATTTACTTACCACATATCATCACTTTCAATTATGCTGTAACTCCAGTATTAATCATTAATGTACTTTCAATGTCCTTCACGAACAGATGGGGAAAGGGGAGTTTAATGGTTAATATCACTGCATGTGTGAATGAATGTTCATCTTACTCTTAATCCGTGTTTCAGTGAATCTCTATTGCGCCATGACCTGTTTCAATTTTCCATCTAATATGCAAAACATAATGTTGCTAAGGCGCCTTGGGCAAGTCTAGGCACATACAGTACAGATCCCACGATGAAATTAGAATGTAAATATATCATTTTCGACTTTGTAAATGACGCCATCACAGGAGAGGTCAACGAACAAGTGCCATTAAACAGTCGTTTTCGTTTAGGGCTGTTAAATATTGTCATATTCACCAGTCGACGAGATAAGCACGTAGCATGACAGAAAGAGTTAAAAATGTCTCTTTTTTGTTAAACAGATCTGCTCTCTATACCTGAACATTAGATCTATCTATCTGTCTGTCTGTCTCTCTATCCCAGTGTTTTTCCGAAATGTACAATTCCGGATGCCAAGCCGGGTTTGTGGACACTTCTAGCTAAAACAGTCTTTGAATTGGAGATTGGAATTTAAACTATCCTATACGTAAGTAGTAAATATATTACTTGACATAAACTAATAGATGACTCAAATGTAAATATTCAATAAAACAAAATGTTCTTTTCCCAAACAACCTCATGTCAGAGTGGCAGCTAATAGCAATCCCCCATATCCCAGTCTCATCGACAGTCTCACTCTCAGCAGCCTCAAACACATGCTGTTACAAACCTACGAATGTGTGTAATTCTCCATATTAACCAACATGTGTTTTGTTATGCCCCCAGGGGGGAATGCCAGGTATTGGTAATTGCTTTCTTCAGTTTAGTCTACAAGGGAGGGTTAGGCTAAAAATAGACGACAAACAACAAGACCAGGACAGACAGGAATATTGCTAAACACCTGTGTAACTAGGTTTTCAGTCTTCTCGACATGATGTTACGCAAACGCATCATATTTACGCTTATCTGAGCTCCGGAAAAAGTACATACTTGTATCTGCGATAACTGTGTGTGGAACTGTTTTATACAGGATCTACTGGGTTTCATAACACTTAGATGTGCGTGCTTTCTGGAATCTGTATTTACGTAAGATAGAAATATCGTACAAGATAATCTTACGTTAATTTGACATGTATGACGTCCCTATTTTTCACATAACGTCCAAATATTTTAGTCCGCGAAACATCATCGTGTCCATTTTTTGTGTTTCCTTTTGGGGCTTTTATATTTTGTGATATGCATGCCTGCCATATATAACCATGAAGAACCATGGTAAGATGAGCAAAGAAATTAGCTTTTTGTTGAAAGTACTCTTAGACAGAAACGTTTCTTTGAGGTGGGTTAGTCAGTGGTTAAGATGTTATGATGTCACTAATATCATGACGTATGACACCAGAAATAGGCTTCGCGCATATTGTCGACCATAAGCTGAATCGACCCAATAGCTCGCTGGCCCTGTACCCCCATGTAGGACATAAGACATGGGCTTCATACAAAAAGCCCTTGTGTTGAATGGATCTAATCATTCTCTCTTTTCCCTGACGTGGGGCATCAGAAATGGGTTTGCATATAGAGTAAACAATGTACTACCTTAACTCTAATGAGCGTATGAGGAGGGAGGAGCGTATGCTGGACATACTTCCATCGTTTACTCAACGTTCATTCCTTGCCAGGGCTTGTCACGTGGACAACCTACGTTTCGATAACTATAGAGCTACAATAGCCATTTCCAAAATATCTGCCCAGGAGAGCGGAAGGTCGCGGTTTCGATCCCCGACCGCGTCAAACCAAAAGACCGTTAAAATATGGTACTTGTTGGTCCCTGCCTGGCGCTCGGCATAAATGGGTACAACAAGGACTGGTCGGCTCGGAGTCAGTATAATGTGTCTGAGTGGGGTATTCATGCTTCACTGCGGCATGGTATCTCAGTGGGCTAGCACTATAAAACCAACTTCAGTCTGGGCTAGTACAAGCAGCCGCACATACACATACACACGCATGCACGTCGTCATATGAGCGAAATATTCTCAAGCACGACGTAAAACCCAATTTCACCTCACCTCACCTCCAAAATATCTGCAGAGCCATTAGCATGTGTTTCTGAATATCATTCATTCATTCATTCATTCATTCATTCATTAGATTCTTTCCTATTCATTTGTTCGTTCATTCATTCATTCACAGGCAAATCAGATGTTCACCTGAAAAACTGCGGATTCACATGACACAAGGAATTACATCTTGTTCCCTTTATACAAACACAAGTGTAATGTAGCGGCTAGATTCAATACGCTACAGGTAATATTCTTCATTCATACCTGTAAGATGTAATAATATGATGTAATATATATGTAAACGTTACTCATGTATGCGTTTCTATATATTCCATTTTGTATTATATCTATATACTATCCTGATAACAAATCACATGAAGGTATTTGTAATGTGTTGTTATTATCTACCTTAATACTGTAATTTCAGAATGAAAATGTTTGCATAATGAATAATTATATATATATCGAACGTTAACTGAAATTATGAATATATGATTATGGAAACAGGTGTTAATTGAAACATCAAAGGATTATCGTTTGTTCAGTTGTGTAAAATATATATGCACGTTGGTGCGAAATTGCAGTAAAAACATCACAATCAACGTTCCATTCTCCACCTGTGCAGTTTTAGCTACATATATATATAGGTGCTGCTGCATAAATGAACATTTTGCTAAGTATTTGCAATCAGGAATAGACAGGTGGTGGTTTCTCACCTGTCTCGCACCTGTATCGTAGAATGATAATCGCTACTCTCATACTGGAATGATTTGATCCATATGAGAAAGGCTTGTGTAATGCACTATGGATACATACCAGGTTTAACTCAACACTTTATGGGCTGTTAATTACAGCTTATGGGGTAATTAGATTGATAATTATACAGTATAAAGTCCAAAAATAAACCCAGACAAGGATTTGAAATGATCCGTAAAAGTTTCAAGGCCAAGGTTAGGTTGAAAATAGAGTATTCAGACTGTACCTAGGCATTTCGACAAAAATACGTGATTGGTCTACCTTGAACTGTTACACGTGGTGCGTATACACAAACAGGAATCAATAGGTATGATGACGTCAGACTAATCTGCTCAACCGCAAATCTCTGACTGCCATAGATTAATGAGGATCGATCGATGTTAAGGGACAATCAATCGACAAGTTTTAATAATATAAATGAATACCGACTAGCCTGCGATGAGTGTTTGAGTGAATGAGTATGGTTTTACGCCGCTTTAGCAATATTCCAGCAATATCACAGTGGGGGACACCGGAAATGGGCTTCACACTTGTACCCATGTGGGGAATCGAACGAGGGACGTCAGCGTGACGAGCGGACGCTTTAACCAGCAGGCTCCCCAACCTCTGGTTTTACATGAACTCTGCCATTCCAGACATGACGATGAACATTACAGTTAGGTACCATTGCTTAAATGGTTACTCACCAATTAGGACTGACCTTTTCCAATACATTATGCATATGCTTTTCGACATGGTCTGTAAATTACTTCATGGATGTGGGGCCTACAGTACCACAAGCCTTGAAACATAATCTGGCATCCACATCTTGTGACTCACACTTTGTTTAAGGTTACAACACTCAAGGTATCAGTTAAACTTTCAAGAGTCGAAGCTCTTATGGTAGACGTGTGCGCCATTTCTAAATTTGACGCATCATTGTACGAAACTGATGGCCAGTGCAATTCCCTATTTTGACTCTATGTTTTTTAAACAGTTGACTTGATCCTTTGCCAGTGTTTGTGATGCGTCTCGAACAGTTAGTAACATCATCAATTTGAGTGGGTTATAAACATATACCTGATATAGACGTAAATCGTGTACTGGACACTGCTTGTAGCAAAGATTTCCTTATTAATATGATACAATGTACATATATATTATATATATGTGGCTATATGGATGGCTATGGCCTGGCTTAGTCATTACCTTGTTTGTTGTGATTACCTTGTTTGTTGTGATTACCTTGTTTGTTGTGATTACCTTGTTTGTTTTGATTACCTTGTTTGTTGTGATTACCCTGTTTGTTGTCATTACCTTGTTTGTTGTCATTACCTTGTTTGTTGTCATTACCTTGTTTGTTGTGATTACCTTGTTTGTTGTGATTACCTTGTTTGTTGCGATTACTTTGTTTGTTGCTGTTACCTTGTTTGTTGTGATTACCTTGTTTGTTGTGATTACCTTGTTGTTGTGCTTACCTTGTTGTGCTTACCTTGTTTGTTGTGCTTACCTTGTTTGTTGTGATTACCTTGTTTGTTTGATTACCTTGTTTGTTGTGATTACCTTGTTTGTTGTCATTACCTTGTTTGTTGTGATTACCTTGTTTGTTGTGATTACCTTGTTTGTTGTGATTACCTTGTTTGTTGTGATTACCTTGTTTGTTGTGATTACCTTGTTTGTTGTGATTACCTTGTTTGTTGTCATTACCTTGTTTGTTGTCATTACCTTGTTTGTTGTCATTACCTTGTTTGTTTTGATTACCTTGTTTGTTGTGATTACCTTGTTTGTTTTGATTACCTTGTTTGTTGTCATTACCTTGTTTGTTGTCATTACCTTGTTTGTTGTGATTACCTTGTTGTTGTGCTTACCTTGTTGTGCTTACCTTGTTTGTTGTGCTTACCTTGTTTGTTGTGCTTACCTTGTTTGTTGTGCTTACCTTGTTTGTTGTGATTACCTTGTTTGTTTTGATTACCTTGTTTGTTGTGATTACCTTGTTTGTTGTGATTACCTTGTTTGTTGTCATTACCTTGTTTGTTTTGATTACCTTGTTTGTTGTGATTACCTTGTTTGTTGTCATTACTTGTTTGTTGTGATTACCTTGTTTGTTGTGATTACCTTGTTTGTTTTGATTACCTTGTTTGTTTTGATTACCTTGTTTGTTTTGATTACCTTGTTTGTTGTCATTACCTTGTTTGTTGTGATTACCTTGTTTGTTTGATTTGATTACCTTGTTTGTTTTGATTACCTTGTTTGTTTTGCTTACCTTGTTTGTTGTGATTACCTTGTTTGTTGTGATTACCTTGTTTGTTGTGATTACCTTGTTTGTTGTCATTACCTTGTTTGTTTTGATTACCTTGTTTGTTTTGATTACCTTGTTTGTTTTGATTACCTTGTTTGTTGTCATTACCTTGTTTGTTGTCATTACCTTGTTTGTTGTCATTACCTTGTTTGTTGTTGTGATTACCTTGTTTGTTTTGATTACCTTGTTTGTTGTGATTACCTTGTTGGTGTGATTACCTTGTTTTGTTTGTTGTGATTACCTTGTTTGTTTTGATTACCTTGTTTGTTTTGATTACCTTGTTTGTTGTGATTACCTTGTTTGTTGTGATTACCTTTGCTGTGATTACCTTGTTTGTTGTGATTACCTTGTTTTCTCCATATCTACAAAACTGTTGTCTCCCTCCGTGATATTGCTTGAATATTGCTAACTCACTCACAGCTGCTTGCTCTCTCTCACTCTCACCCTGTATGTGTGTCTCTCTCTCACCCTGTATGTGTGTCTATCTCAACATCTGTGTGTCGCTCTTGTGTTTTCAGCCTTCCTATCACATACACACCATACATTGTATACATGTTGTTCACACCGACCTGTCTATGCACAACGGTGTCTTAAGAATTTAACACTACGCGGTTAAACAGTATAACTTTAGCTGAAATTAATCAACTATGAATATCAAATACCCGTCTTGTGACATCACCCAACCAAGCCTTCATTTTGAATAGCTGTACGGGTTTTTCTAGGGGTGTTCATTTACCCCATAAACCTCAGTATCCATATAAAATGAAACTCGATAGGTTTATTACACAGGTGTCTTTCACATGTATTGCCCCAAGAACTCTCTGTGGTATATTATAAAAGCAGTGACACGGAAATGTTTTATTGGGTCTAGAACTTCAAGCCCTGCATTCTGAATTGTGGCTGAATTCAGGACTCATTCACGACTCATGCAGTCAGATACTGTCGTATGTTCGCAATGACAGAAATATTTCCTGTCAGTTTTGACCCCCTCCCCTCAACACACACACACACACACACGCACGCACACACACACAGAGGCGAGTGGAAATCACACTTACAAGCAGAATATTTCGTCAGGAACACTTCTGTCTCAGTAGACAAAGCCCCACAGCTCGATGTCGGACCGACGTCGACACGTTACCGAGTTGGAGTGGCTGGTAGCGAAATCAAATGCCAGATTTGCTCCAATCACGTCCTTCCTGTTAACACCTTTACCAGTGGTCGAATGTTTCCACCCAAATTGGTGACATCTAAGACCTGCGCCATGTACCTTATCAGACAGCTTGGCCCAACTGAAATAGTGTTTCAATCAACCTCTACCGCAATCCATTAACTTTCATGAGTATACAAGCCTACATTCCTAAAATAGCTACGATTCACAAGGTTTCCCCTTTATCGACTGTACCATATCGACGGTAGTTCTAGCTCCGGCCTTGAGTCTGTAATTACTAACCAAGTCAGTCCTATATTGAAGACAACTATTTACAAGTTTCAACAAAATGTACTTGGCACTTTAGCAAGGCAGGAGGAGGTGAGCTGCTTTTCATTAGAACTTCTACAAACAGGTGCGACCTTGACGTTTAAAGTGGCAACGCTTCAGAGAGATGCCCTCGACATGACGACCTACTAAAGGCACTAGCAAGCGCTACGTTACGTCACGCTATAACTCAACCACACGTACGGTATAAGTTATAGTTTCTGCAAGCAGGCTGACTTTATCATGTGGAAACGGTGAACGATTTCGTGTTAAAATGAAACTAAGGACAATTTTATACTCTAAGAACGTTCTATGGGGTTAGAAACACGTTAATTTTATGTCAAGGTTTTATTTTTTTCAGTGAAATCTAGACACTTGATTTACTCTTGTGAGTGGTAAACACTATCTTGAATATTCCAAGGACATGCCAGTTAGTGCGGCTGCTTTATTTTAATAAATCCTCTTGGACAGATACCACATTTTGGAAAATATTTTGTGATGCCATTTCATGGACAAGGAAAACCGTGATAGTTTCGGCACCCGTGCCGCCACTGTCCACTGAAGGGTTTACTATGTATGTACTGCACTCATACTTTCATTGATAGCCGTACTCAGGCTTGTTAAGGTTGCTTGAAATGGTCACATTTTGAATTTGAGGGCAATGACGGTTTTGTGGGTGATAGGACAACGTCGATATTTTACGGTTGTGACCTTTCATGGATTATACTTACACGTTGCCTGTAGGTTAACTGGCTCTTACATAACTGTTACAGCTTTAGCACAAATGTTAACTGTTAACGTGTCTGTTATATGACTGTAATCTACATTTAGTTGTAATCTGTTTTACACCAAACACATTGTTATCAGATTGTTGGTTGTTTAAATGCTGTTATCCTTCTGTCTCAGGATAATCAAAATGAGGAAGATGATCAAATGATGCTAATTGTTTTCTCGTGTTTGTGACATTACTAGCACTTGAGAATTAATATGTTGGATTTCGGGTTTGTACGATAATTACCTTTAACGACAATCCATTGTGTGTTGTTGACACATCCTGCTCCGCTTCCCCACAATATAATGATGTGTATGATGATAATGGATGATACTCCGTGACATAACAATGGCATTTTGGAATATAATACACGTACATCTTTTCTGAACCTTTAAACTATCCACGCCGAAAACCAATAATCCTAAAAAATATGATGACAGTGCAGCAAGCAATGAGAATGACATGGGAACAGGTTTAAGGTTGAGTTTGGTACCTGGTAACACATCCAGTAACACGAATCACAGATAAGGTCAACTTGGTCGATAAAAAACTGCCTCAGACACAACATAACCCGGACTGCGACAACTAGGTAGCGCTGCTGAACACGGCGACATTGACGCTGATGAGACGAAATTACCGAGGCGGTAAAGTAATGTCACACGGTAGAAATCACTTATGCACTTTGAAAATAAGAGCACTTGTACATTCTACGACGAAGTGCCTTAAAGATTCGCCGCCGTCTATCGACAGCCGCCAGGGTCGCTTATACAAAAACCTAGACAAATGTAGGTTGACATATTTTCAGGATCCTCAACAAACACAGACATCTTAGGAACGCACCACCATTTCTCTTTATCACCACCCCTAAACACAACGCATGGGATGCATATACACAACGCAGTAGCCCCATACACGTGCATTGGGTTTCATTCTTTGATTTTGCCGGTGTCCAAGAATTGTGATAAGTGACTGAAGACCATTAATTGTGACCATCGTCTTACATCACACAGTTGTAAGTGTTTGTTTCTAGCCGTTTTGTTTTGTTTGAAAATGAAAATCGTACACACATGCAAATTTCACGTCATACACCATTCATCTTTCAAGAGCGATTAATGTACAAACAACTATGATTATAAGGAAGTGTAAGTGGCGATACATTCTCATAATCATTCATTATTATCATATCAACATTGATTGACTCTGACATATCTCCCAATTTTATCAATCGTAAATTAAAATGATCGAAGTTCCCCTTCTTTTTTTAAAAGTGAGTGAGTGAGTTTAGTTTTACGCCGCACTCAGCCATATTTCAGTTTTATGGCGGCGGTCTGTAAATAATCGAGTCTGGACTAGACAATCCAGTGATCAAAACCATGAGCATCGATCTGCGCAATTGGGAACCACCCGATCCCGTTAGTCGCCTCTTACGACAAGCATGGGTTAACGAAGGCCAATATTCTAACCCGGACCTTCAAGAGTCTTTTTAAAAGTATATATCACGGGACACTATAATGATAGATCATCATACATCATCTCTTTGTGAAAGAGTGAGTCAGTGAGTTTAGTTTTTACGCCGCTTTTAGCAATATTCCACCAATATCACGGCGGGGGACACCAGAAATGGGTTTCACACATTGTACCATGTAAGGAATCGAACCCGGGCTCTCGGCGTGACGAGCGAACGCTTAACCACTAGGCTACCCCTTCTTGTGAAAGAAACAAATCACGACGCCGTATGTCACTGAGAAAACATCAAGGCAGTCTTTGGTTTTCGTGAACGTCGAGGACTTTAAGTCTTACTTCCAGGTTTACCTTAGTCGAAGATAAAATGGCGATCGGTAGGTATCGCCTCACCTCTCCGATACTAGCCATGTTGCGTGGTCGAGTTCAAGTAGCCCGAGCCGACAGCGCCCTTCACGAACGCAACAACCCTTTCAGCGCTCTTCATGATACAATGAAATGTGGCATTTGCGAATAACGACGTGGGTTCATTGATAAGAGCTATGGGTGTTTATACAACTCCAAGTTTGAAGAGTTGTTCGAAATGGTATTGTTGGTATGTCATCAGGAAAAGATTAAATTTTCATCAACACCATTACGTACATATAGAATCGCCATTAGGTTGCCGTTACAAATAGGCCACGTGTCTTTAACAATCTGATGTACACGGACAGCCAGTGTCCGTCAGTCAGTCAGTCAGACAGACCCACACGGATGGACGCACGCACACGCATGAATTCGAAGGCACTCACGCGCATTTTTCCAGGATCATTTTTATGTATGAATAGACTGCCCCGGCAAAATATAAGAAGAAGAAAACTAGATATGCCATCATGTCTTTCATTATGATCATAGCGATGTTAGTGATCTTAGATTTGCGCTGTTTTCAAAGTTTGTAATCTTATGGTACTATGTAATTGTCAGTTTTGCACGGCAGTTTATCTAATACAATCAAATTAGCCCTACCTATTTTTATTTCCCGCTGTACCATAGTGGTAGTGTGGTGGTAAAGTGTTCGCTCGTCACACCGAGGACCCTTTTCGATTTCCCACCTTGGTATAATGTATGAAGGCCATGTTCAGAGTGCCCTGCCGGGATATTATTGGTTGATTGTGAGTATAGTTAAAACCATATCACTCACTAACCCAGTCATAAGATTACCGGTTAACTCTTCGTTTCTTATCTACGCTCACAATAGCAAATATCTCACAGAGACCTTCCCATCAACAAAACTTATAAGAACTTTAAACTTGAGCCAAGTGACTTAGCCAGGTGACGTTACACACACGCACACGCACACGCACACACGCACACGCACACACACACACACACACATGGGCCAAGATTATGAGTACTTGAACGTTTGATTTCTAAATATCCTTCACCAGGACACGAAGAACCTATTTGAGATTTTACCCTACATCAGATACGTTACCGCTAGTCCTTATAATCATGATCGGTATTTGGGAACGATGTTGTATGTTTTTACTACGTATTCGAGTATTATGTGTATGTAAGAGTACTACGCACTCACGCAAGTACTCAGGCACGCACGCAAACATATCTGTCTATCTATCTATGTGTAACGTGAATGAACTGTGTTTAACGCCACCCCAAACAGTATTTCAGTTCAATCATGGCGTGTGGAAAGCCGGGAGCCATGCATGTCTGACACGGTGATAAATGCCATGGGCCAAGTGATGACGTGAAAGAGCAGAGTGGCAACAGAACCAGGCAAAAAAGATCTTCATTCACGAACTGCTACGATTAAACTAGCTCTAGAAGATCCCATCCCCGTATCGTGTTTCGTGGTTCAGAGGTTTGATGATCCTGTGATCCCAAGTCAGCCAGCATTGTAGCCGTACTCAGTTTAATGTCGCTACTATTGTCGTCAAGCGGAACCCGAGGAGCGTACGTCTTCATTGTTCTCCAAGAGCCGGCTTACGTCTAGAAGTCGAGTGGGTACATACGTAACCTGCGTGAATATGTACCATCGTAGGATGCTCCCCATCACTTGTTTGTGACTCAAAGGTGTTTCCCATACAACAGTTACGGTTTCTTAAAGAAAATCCCCACCCCCCTGTTTGTGGTCTGGTAAACATGAGATGTTCAAATTACAAATGTTACAAAATATGGTCAAGCATTTCCGGATCTAATACTCCCTTTGTGAACTAAATAAATAATAAAACAAATGAATAAAATACATGAAATTGTCCTTATCAAACACATACATGTATATATGAAAAACACTAATTCTGATAAAAAGTACACGTTTTAAACGAAGTAAAAAATGAACAGTTTGTTCCAAGATAGACAAAGCAAAATTAATGAAGGACCATGCCCATTGACGAACAGGGTAGTATTATTTTATATTCGGGGCAGTGAACAAGTACATCTCGGGCTCCAATGGAATGTTAACTATGTTTCTTCCAAACTTGATACTCCTATGATATATCTGAGAGAATGTGAGAGAATGAGAGGTGGGCGATTGAAATACTAACGCCTGTAACCTTCAGCTTAGAAGATGCTAAAGGGGATATTTTGGCCTTGGCAAGGTGATCCGTCCTTGAGAGCTAGATATGAACCTAGATGGATTATAGACAATAAGTAGCCGTGTCTAATTTTGGTGATAAGGCCGAATAGTTTTGTTAACATTTTGGAACATTTCGTGCCCAGCCTCTAGATGGTGGTCTTGGGAAATTGGCCGGAATACCTCTCTCTGAGACATAAGAATACCGTTATTTTTCTCGGGAGTGAATGCCCCGCATTTTTTCCACGTGCCAGGGTAATAGAGTCCATGGACGGATCCCGCGTGGGAGGGGACGAGGAGATGAAAGATGTAAAGGATGGGGGTCACGACGTACATATGTATGTGTCGGACATGGGTTGAAGTACGTTTTCCGTACCGCCCTCACTATTGATGTAAGGGCTTCTATTGGTATAACGTAGTTCCGTAAACAGTGTGTAGGGGAAGTCTTTCAGTCTGAGGTGCAGTCTCTTTCATGAGAAAGATGGGTCTGGGTGTGTTATTCTCACTTCTTTCCGATTCGGGGCGGTGGGGTAGCCTAATGGTTGAAGCGTCCGCTCGTCGCGCTGAAGGCCCGGGTTCGCTTCCCCACATGGGTGCAATGTGTGAAGCCCATTTCTGGTGTCCCCCGCCTTTATATTGCTGGAATATTGCTAAAAGCGGCGTAAAACCATGCTCACTCACTCACTCTTTCCGATTCTCTCTTGGGGTGCCAGTGTGAATAAAAATAACACAAAGTAAAGCTGGAGCTTGGATTAAGTGATGTAAACCGTCTGTGTATTTTTGTTTTACTGTCATGAATAAGTCTTCTTAGCAATGTGATGATACATAATACCAATACACACCTCTTGGTCCAAATATTATTTATAGATCTTTTAACACGAGCCAGTTAGTCGAAGTACTATTTATCAAATTACCTCAACATACATCGTTGGTGGGGCGGTTAAAGTGTCCGCTCGTCACGTTGAAGACCCTTGTTCAATTCTCCACATGGGTGCAATGTGTGAAGCCCATTTCTGGTGTACCCGCCGTGATATTGTTGGAATATTGCTAAAAGCGGCGTAAAACCTCACTCACTCACTCACTCACTCACCTACTCACCATCTTTGGTTTGAAGCTAACTTATTATGTTTGAAACAAATCATGAACATCTGAAAGTCCGCCAAGAAAGGTATAAATATGTTTACAACCATTGTACTGAACGTATCGTCAACATTACTGGTGTACCAAATGTCCCGGTAATTTTATTTGTCCGTACACAATAAGACGAAGACACGCCTACGATATAGATAATCAGGACATCGAGATAACTTGACATGAATGAATTGATAAAATGTTGTTCACAACTGTTTTCGAATATATAACAAATGTTGATTTTGCTAATATCTGACGTTATGAAATAAGCATGGAGGAAGGTCGTTTGACAGCTTCAGTAGTGAGACTGGCTAAAATCTTGAATGTTGTAGACAAAGAAAGTCAAAACAGGTAATATAGGAACACAGGGCCCAGATTTTCGAAGCTTTCTTAGCACTAATTAAGATAGTCATAAGTTAATGTTAATATATGGCACTTACGACTATCTTAGCGCTAAGAGAGCTTCGAAAATCTAGGCCCTGAACCATAAAAATTGTGTGTCCTGATCAGAATGTTTAGGCCCTATATTTTTATATGGAAATAATACTCTTAGTTTTTGGGGATGAAAACACTGTCGCCATAAGGACCTGCAGAAAACAAAATTTGTGGGTCCGAGTGTTTTTCAGTCGGTTTCGGGCCTAAGGGCCGACGTTAATTTCGAACACTGGCTTTAAACATAATTATATTACTTTTTATGATGGAACTGATCTGATTTAAAATGAAGACATCCAGGTTATGAACGTGAGAGGTTAAACTACAATCAAATTTTTAAAAAACCTTCTGAAGTGAAATATCCTTCAAAGCATATGAGAGTAATAAGTTCAAGGATCTTAATAACGTGTGTAATTAGTAACCAGTTCAAATGGAATCTGGATTAAATGTGGAACTTTATGACGTTCCGACATTGCCACAACGTACAACACAGCCACTTTTATGAACAACTGAATCCAGACAGTGAACGCACAGACACAAGCGCGCGTACGCACGCACGCACACGCACGCACGTGATATTTGAAGATGTACAATTAATGATGCATTATAAAAACAAACGGTAGGTCATCGAGTGATTCGAAGTGATAAGGGGTAATCAGGTCATATCTGCCAACTGCTAACAACACTGATTCATAAACACATAAACATGATTGTTATCAACAGCGAGCATGCCCTCTACAGTTGACTCGCATAGATGAAGGTCAATTTCAGCCGACTGCATGACGCTATAATCTCACTATCTCACTGTCAGTCATGGATGGGCATTTGTAGATAGATCGTGATATAACGAAAACGGGTGACGCTGTTCGTTTACACGGTTTACTTCCTGTCCTGATTATATGTACTGAACCTAACAATATATCTGTGACTTGTGCATTTCCTGCGGATTGGTTGAACTATCTGAGGAACTTATGAACATAAACGGGAAGAATCGTAATTAGAACTATTGACCGTTCTTTTTTGACATACCAAAGGGATGCAACTCTGCACCGCGTATTGCTGCGCCTAGTAGTAGCAGTAGCCTTAGTAGTAGTGGCAGCAGCAGTAGCTTTTGTAATAACAGTAGAAGTAGTAGTAGCAGCAGTAGCTTTAGTGGTAGTAGTAACAGTAGCAGTAGCTTCAGTAGTAGTAGTGGTAGTAGCATTTGTGTACCCGTGAAAATCAGGGTTAGAATTGGTCTTCCGTAACCCATGCTAATCGTAAAAGGCGACTAACGGGATCGGGTGGTCAGGCTCGCTGACTTGCTTGACACATGTCATTGCATCCCAATTCCGTAGATCGATGCTCATGATGCTGATCACTGGATTGTCTAGTCCAGACTCGACTATTTAAAGACCGCCGCCACAAGCTGGAATATTGCTGAGTGCGTGTTAAACAACAACCCAACCATCCATTAGGCTGTAGGGAATCTGCTTTCCCCTTTCAGAAGAAAAATTATGATCCGACACAATTATGACGAACCTAAGAAACGAGTATAACACGTCACAATTTAATTCTGGACTCACAAAAGTCCAGACACTCTCCGCACTGTGGGCACTTTCTGACAAGGGATTCGACCAAATTAAACATGCAGTTGTTATGAATATATGCTAAGGATGAAAAAATGATTTTTTTTTTTCGAAAACTCAATATATAAACTCGCTCGGGAGAATGTTTAGTTTCGCTCAGAATTCATGTTTTGGAGGTTGTAAATGAATGAGTGTATGTTTATAAGCATCATGACACAAATTTCAACTAAGTTTGACTTAATTCGGCTAATTTAGAGCGATGTTAAAAAATCTCGCCCATGGGCGAGAATATTTACTTTTACTCAAAATACATGTTTTTCCATGTTTTTAAGGTTGTAAATGAATGAAAGTATGTTTATAAGTATCATGACACAAAATTCAACTCATTTTGACTTAATTCAACTAATTTAGAGCGGTTTTAAAAGATCTCTCCAATGGGCCAAAAACATTTTGGCCCATGGGCGAGAATATTTACTTTTACACAAAATACATGTTTTGTAGGTTGTAAATGAATGAGTGTATGTTTATAAGCATCATGACACAATTTCAACTCATTTTGACTTAATTCGGCTTATTTAGAGCGATATTAAAAAATCTCGCCCATAGGCCAAAATGAAAATTTACTTTTACTCAAAATACATGTGTTTCCATGTTCTGAAGGTTGTAAATGAATGAGTGTTTGTTTATAAGTATCATGACAAAAAATTAAATTGTTTGGGCTTATTTCGAATAATTTAGAGCCTTATTTAAAAAATCTCGCACATGTGCAAAAAAACATTTGGCCCGTAGGGGCGAGAATCTTTACATTTGCTCAAAATACATGTTTTTTCATGTCTTGAAGGATGCAAATGAATGAAAGTACGTTTGTAAGTATCATGATAAACTGAGGGGCAAAAGAAACGTCCCCGATCATTTTTGTATCATAAAATGATACAAACACGTGCAATTCAATGTTGAAATGTTTGATATAATTTTTGAACATATTATGCAGACTGTCATTACAGAACAATTGAAACAATTTGCTGTAAGTAGAGTTTTTGTGACGTTTTTCACAGGAGGTTCAAATGTCCGGTTTTCGATCATGACAACACATGCACATCAGTACTGACAGAGTGTCTTTGAGTGTCCAACTCCTCAGTAGCGAGTGTGTCCACCTCTTGCAGCGATACATGCTGCCACACGACGTCGTGCAGAGTGCACAAGACGTCTGATCACGTGATGTGGGATGCGACGCCATTCTTCCTGTAGAGCTTGAGCCAAAGCGTTTCTTGTCTGTGGGGGATGTTGACGTTGCTTCACCTGACGGCCGAGATGATCCCATAGGTGCTCAATAGGTGATAAATCGGGGGATCTTGCTGGCCAAGGAATGACGTTTACGTTGTTGTTGTTCAGGAAGTTCCGGGTAACAACAGCAGTGTGGGGAGTAGCGTTATCCTGCTGAAAGAACACGCCTCGATTCTGCTGGAGGAAGGGTAACACGACAGGTCGTAAAACAACATCAATGTATCGACGGGCATTCAGGTTTCCCTCTATCACCAACAAGTCAGTCTTCCTCTCGCCACAAATTCCCCCCCCCACACCATCACACTATCGCCGCCAAACGTCTCAACTTCCTGAACGCAACAACGTGCTGTGCGTTCGTTCCGACGTCTGTAGACTCGTACCCGACCATCAGCTTTGTTCAACTGGAAGCGGCTCTCGTCACTGAAGAGTACCCGGCGCCAGTTCCGCGGCTGCCACTGCCGAACTCTACGTGCCCAAGCCAATCGACGACGTCGATGTTCACGCGTTAACTTCACGCCCCGGAATGGTCTGTAGGCTCTGATACCGAATCGGCGGAGTCGTCTGGATATGGTCCTTCTACTGACTGGATGGGTAAGGCTGGTTGTTGCTGATGACGTCACAGTCAGGAATCTGTTGCGCAAGTGAAGCACCCGTAAATGGCGGTCTTCCTGAGGGGTGGTTACGGGTGGTCTCCCTGTCCTAGGCCTGTCTGCAGTCCGACCTGTTGTTCTGAAGCGTGTCATCAGTCTGGTGACGGTTTTCTTGCTGCAACCCATGATTCTTGCAACGTGACTGTGAGAAGCACCCAGCTGCAACATCCCAATAGCTCGTTCTCTCTGTTCTGCCGTGAGTCGAGGCATGTTCTTTGTGTCCAACGTATTGAAGTGATGAATTCGAACAGTCGAGCATAATTTTTATACTGTACTTTCATACGGGTATGTTTCCACAGAAGCATGCAAAAAACGTGAATAAAAGCAATTTTCATGCTTACAAAAAACTCCACGTGGATTTCCACGGGGAGATGTGTTCCTAAATAAATTTCCGTCATAACGAAAACAGAAGAAATGTTTTTTACAATTTTACTTTGGGGACGTTTCTTTTGCCCCTCAGTTTACAATCTTTTGACTTAATCCGGCTAATTTAGAGCTCTTTAACAAATATATCGGCCATGGGCGAAAATATTTAATTTTACTCAAAACTCAGTCCATAATGGGCGAAACAGTTTGACCCACTGGCAAGCTAACTTAATTTGTTTTAGTTTGCGAAAAAACACTTGACAAAATTATTTCTACTATTTATGAAAACAGAATGCGAATTGCTTTATTATCTTCTGTCATGCCCTCGCGATAAATCTTGATAGTGATCGACAAAGGCTATTGAACAAGCTCAAACTGTGAAGATAACTTGCTAAAAACCTGTTCGTAGCATGTATTTGTTGCATTTAGCAAGAAATCAAATTATCTGTAGACACACGTTTCATAAATTGTGAAAAAAAACCAAATGCATAAACCATCAGTTTGATCCTGATAAAGACCAATGCAATACGAACAACGCGGCCTGGGGCTACAATCTGACAACACTCTTGATGGGAGATAGTGTTTGACATTAAGGGTTATCACAGAATGTCATACCAGTGACTTGACAGTCAACATTCAAAAACATGATGCACGCTGATGACATTTTCAGGGCAGGTGATGAAGTGTGTGACTGCACAGTTTTGACGTTCTTCCTTGTGGTTAAATGCCACTGTATGTTCCTTGTCAGAGCAGTAATCCCTATTGAGACAATATCCCATTGTACGATCTAAAGCAAATCAGGGCCAGAGTATTTTGGGCTGTCAGCTGATGTAAGAATGGCCGCGATTCGTTGATTGGATGGATGCCATCCAGTGCAAGTCTTCACTAGGGATAAGGGCAAGGGTAGACGAGGCAACGAAGGCAATGCAATTCGATTGTTTAACGTCGCACTCAGCAATATTCCAGCTATATGACGGCGGTCTGTAAATAACTGGACTAGACAATCCAGTGATCAACACCATGAACATCGTTCTACGCATTTGGAATACGATGACATGTATCAACCAAGTCAGCGAGTTTGACCACCCGATCCCGTGTTTCTGAAAACCAATTCTAACCCGGGTCTTCACGGGTAAGGAAAAAGCGTAGCCATCAGTTACCATATGGTCGTTACAGTAAATAGTTGAGTCAGTTGAATAGTTAATACTTGAAAAGTTCAAATGTACTATTTTTATCACATCGTGAACCTATTCGACATTTTGCCCAAGTTTAAATCTGCGAAGATGTGGTACAAGCTACTGCGAACAAAGCAGCTGACGTAGACAACTCATTGTAAGGAGTTACATCCCTTGGATGCAGGGTCCAGATTTCGGGTAGGATGTCATTAATATATCTGCTCACATCATGTCCTTGTGTTTTCATGGGTTACAAGAGTAGCAGACATAGACGGAATTCTTATGCAGCTTTCCAGACTTAAGAAAAGCAAGATTTATGGATGTCAACTTGTAAATAAGTGTTATTCACAATAAAGAAGTTGACATCCATAAATCTTGCTTTTCTTATGTATTTCACTTCTAAACGCCCTTCAAAGACTTTCCAGACTTGATGAAATACTGTTCAAGGTAGCTCGATCTCCCGGTAGCTCGCTCGTTGATCGATATTCATACTGTAAGTGATGTACCAGAGATACGTCACACACAATCAAAGAGGAACTCTGCCACCCGAATTTGCTCAAGGCTGTTTTCGTGTACGACATCTGGCATCTGGTTTTGGAATCGAGTACTTTCCCAGGACACAATGTTTGAGGATACAATCCATCCTCTCTGTCTTGGGATCTGAATGACCACATAATTTATCTTGACATGTATTTTGAATAAGTAAAATCAGTGTACACAGTGTGTACAAATGATACAGGTAGATACAGAGGTACATATTGTATTGATTTATAACCCTTTTCAACCAAAAATAATAATAAAGAAGCAAATATATATTTTTTCAATGAAATATTGTCCTCACCACACCAAACATTCATTGTTCCAGCGTACACAGCATCACGTAACAGGTCTCGGCATCTTGCATGCCAAAATGGGGTTGGCACCATTATGTTCCTCACGATGGAGGAATACTGCGGACTTTCAAAGTGCATGACCTGGAGGGTGCTGTCCAGATGTTGAGCGTTGCTCATAGTATCAACCACTGGTTTGTTTGGCCAAGCCGCGGTGGTTTTATAGGAAGCCCTGATATAATAATAGTCTGCTTATGTGGCGATCATATCCAGGCACATTGCCTGCTCACGGCGCTACGTACATTACTATCCCTGGTCATAGGACACTATCGTACTTTCCGATACTTTTTCAACTCCCTGGGGACCATACAGCCATGCTGTTAGGAGCAATGAATTAAACACTCACATTGCTAGCACATCTTCACGGGTACCCATTTTACAGCTGGGTGAACTGAGACAATGTGGATCTAGGTATCTTGTCCAAGGATATTACACAAATGTGCCCACCTCTGGGCCCGAATCTAGGTGCCTCCACCGGGGATCGAACCCGGGCCTTCAGCATGATAGGCAGACGCCCTACCACTGCACTTTTGCGCTCCATATAGCTGGAATATTGCTGACTGAGGTCACCGTGTAAAACAACATTCACTCATCTGTTCTCTGACCCGTGAAGATCCGGGTTAGAATTGGTCTTTTGATTTTTTTTAACATTTCCTTTCCATTGGTTCCCAAGATTACAATATCACAGTTATACAAAACCGTGATTAGAACTGGTCTTTAGCAACCCAACATTGTAAGAGGCGTCTAACGGGATCGTGTGGTCAGGCTCACTGACTTGGTTGACATGTGTCATCGTATCCCAAATGCGTTGATCAATGCTCATGCTGTTGATCACTTGATTATCTGGTTCAGATATACCGACCGCCGCCACATAGCTGGAATAATGCTGTCTGTAGCGTTTCACAGCAAAACAAACAACATTTATTCCCTGAAATAAACGTGCTGCGACGTTGTGTTGCTCGGATGTTGAAAGTGTAGGGGAACTAACTCTAGTATAGCTAATATTTGAAGCGCTCATAAAAGAACTATCTTGCGGGCCACAGCTGGTAGTCGGCGTCGTAGTCGGAGTGAGTAAGTGAGTGAGTTTAGTTTTACACCAAACTCCGCAATATTCCAGCATAATGGCGGCGGTGGAAATATGTGTCTTGGATCTATCAGCATATTTAGCTCATCAAGAGACACCATAGACAGTTTTAATGCATGACGCCCGATCACTAACAGCATCATCAACGCTGTGTCACTGTGACGACACTTTCAATTTATACATATCCACATCATGTTGTCTAAAACCTAATAAAACTGAGTGACTTGCGTTGATGCATCCATGTAAGTTGTTGCTGTCTTACAAGGGGCATGTCTCAAGAATGATTCCACTCCAAATGTTATTGGCAGTACCAATATGATTAATTGAAATAGGTCAGCAACTTACTAGTCTTGGTGTGAAGTTGGTGTGAAGTGGCTAGTACCCTCAGTTTATAAACTATGTCTTTGGACTTCCGGCAAAGGTTTTTTCCGAACCAAAGATGACCAGCTTAAAGCCATAACTGTTTGTCCCTTGTGTCTCCTTTTATTTTTAGTCTACACCGCGACTACTGTACCGCTTCTGTTTTTTTAAATAATGATACTAAAGTACTGTCGGAAATGCTAGAAAAATGCTTTTTAGTCTTAATATCTTTATAAAGGTGATAAATGTACTATGTTGTCAATATATCAACTCGCCTATTGTCTACCTAATTTTTATTTCAATCGATTTAACATTCCCATGCATTTAAAGGGCAGTTTACAGGAGAGAATTTGGTACCAAAACAGCAACTTAAGATTTATTTAGAGCTTAACAACAGAAATCTGAAATAGTCTTTACATTTATGCTAATAATACAGGTGGTGTAAAAATATGAATTAACGTTTTTCCTAAACAAATAAATGTTGAATGTTTGTGTTACTTTACTTAATTATCGTTTTCTTTATTGAAGAAATATTAATATAAATGTTAAGTCTTGAATAATAAGTTTCCCGTCATGCATGCACATCTTTATCACAGCGTCTACTATGGCCAACGATTTGCAGTCGATTGTTGCAAAGGTTTATAGTTTTTTTCTGCTTAAAAAAGACAGAGGTAAACCTTTCATTAGTGTAGAGAAGGTTTATTACAGAACTTGTAGAGCTGTTTGCATGTCTTACCAACAAGTTTACAATATTGTAAACAAATCAGACAAGACAGTGACCGTCTCATATGCAAAACCGGGACGTAAAACCATCCTTGACAACTTTGACAAGGGAGTGCTTAGACGGGCGGTCTACAAACTTTATGAAAAGAAAAATATATATGATATATTTTTGGCCAATAGATTAAATGACCGAATTACATCCATATTTTTTCAATGAACTATACTATTGACATGCAAAACATTTATTAAAACGTTGCACATTTCTACAATCAATCGATAAAATAACACAAGTGATAGGATTCTTTCCAATGTACAGTAATTCGTATGTTTATTTCAAAACAAACACACATACACAAATGATCCCTTACATAACCAATACGTATATTATACGTACACATATTCAACATTTTGCAGAAAACATCTATTGATATGACCCCTCGCCCGAGCGTGTGCTCAGGTGTCAATTTCACCTGTCGATGCCGTGGATGCTGATGAAGTAACACAGGCAGTTAATGTTTGTTTCAAATAACGTCCAACTACCCCTTATTTTTCTAAGTGTTTGGTATTTTCATCAGTAAAAACACAGTTTAGAGCATGTCTCAAAATTTATTCCCTCGGTCTACATTAGGTAGATGTTTCTTGAAGTGATATTTGTTATTTAAGTAACTGTAATACCTCTGAATTTTAAGTATAAGTCAAAAACCATTTTTTAACAGTACTTTAGTCATAAGAACATTTACAAATGCCTTTCCAGGCTTCATATCTTGCTCAAAGCGCTCAAGTTATAGGGATGCTCAAAGCGCACAATTAATCAGATTATTATTACCCCAGATAATCGAAGCTACCTGTGAGGCTTAGGAAGGTTAATAGTCACATGGCTTATCCCACCGGGTACCCACTTTTTTTTCACAGATGCCATACTGGTTAGGGGTTTTCGACGTTTGCCTCATTAGGGTATGAGGGGCTGCTGAGAGCGACCTAAACATCATATAAAGTTTTGATTTTCCCCAGCTACCAATGGCTATAAAGTAATTATTTTGGTGGTTTTGATTTATTGCAGTAATACATTTTTTCTAAGCGAAATCCATATATTTTACACATGGTAAAATTTCCATAAGGAGTCCAGTGACGGGGTATAGGGGATTTATAACCCCTCTCAGAAATCCTCAGTAATGTTATTGCCGATGTGACGTTAAATATTAACTCACTCACTCACTCACTCAGTAATGTATTTCACGCAAGGCGAGAAATATTAGGAACATCAAGATCACGTAAACAAATCAGTTCTCATCGTTTTACCACAGAGGCATTATAATGTCTACATTACCGAAATATTCAAAAATAGTTAGATGATAGAAATGCTTGTGATTCGTTTGCCTACCAATGCCACACTGTCAGGTATTTTCTGGTAAAAAAAGATTTTATTTAAATAGAACTAACAGGATACGTCAGTCAGCAAATCACCATTGCATAAATGCAAAACGAGCAGCGCGCAGAGCCCTAAGGCATGTTAGAACTAAGCACACTGATTATCACAGCGCAATTTATTGTAGACAGAGGAATGCATATAAGACTTGTTGTGGAAAATATAAATCTGATCTCGCTAAAGAACGACTAGATAATCTTTGTAAATCTTCAAAATCTCCTTCAAATTTTTGGAAACAAATACGATCGCTACAGAATCGGGAAAAGATAACTTCTCCTATTTCTAAATCTGAATGGCTCGGACACTTCAAAAATATATTTGCAAATACTGATATATTCAACAACAATGCCACTACAATGGAAGATGATACCATATACTCCGATTACGATGATAGCGTTGATGAACAAGTGTTAGATTCTCCAATAACAGAAACGGAAATAAGGGAAGCTATAAGACATTTAAAGAGGGGGAAAGCAGCTGGACCTGATAATGTTATTATAGAAATGTTAAATTGTTCGCAAAATGAAACTATGCCTTTTCTCATAAAATGCTTCAATTACCTTTTTAACAGTTTTTTTTAACATTTTTAACTTTTCCCGCTAGCTGGTCACGTTCTATCATTATTCCACTGCATAAAAAGGGAGACTCTAGTAACCCAGATAATTACAGGGGATATCTCTGATGAGTTTATTAGGGAAGATATTTACAACAATATTGAACAATAGGATATCCCAGTGGGCAAATATGCGCGATAAAATTGCGGAAACACAAGCAGGGTTTAGAAAACACTAGTCCACGAATGATCATATCTATACTTTATACGCTATGATTAAAAAATGTCTATCACGTAGAAAACATAAATTATATGCTGCATTTGTAGACTTCAAAAAAGCATTCGATACAGTTGATAGGTTCAAACTCTGGATCTGCTTAAAGAGGCGCTGGTCTCAGGGGCCAAATGTATTCCATGCTGAAGAAAATGTACTCAAACATAAAGTCCTGTGTCCGTTGTGAGACGGGTACAACAGACTATTTTGATTGTCCTATAGGTTTGCGACAAGGTTGCATCCTCAGTCCCATCCTATTTTCATTTTCTAATCAGTGAATTATATAATAATATTGCTTCTCATGGAAAGCATGGTATTCAACTGTTTCCAGATTACTTGGAAATGTTAATGCTTCTCTTCGCAGATGATGTGATTTTACTATCAGATACAGTGGTGGGATTACAAAGACCACTTACCATTCTAGATAATTACACTAAGGAATGGAAACTCTCAGTAAATCTTGATAAAACCAATGTAGTTATTTTTCGGAGGGTTGGTCAAATTTCTCAAAATGATAAATGGTTTCTTGGTAATTACCTTGTGAAAACAGTTGGTTTTTACACGTACCTCGGTGTTCGTTTTTATCATACCTTCAATATGAAAAAAAGTGTTTATGATCTCTCCCTACGCGCTAAGAAAGCTATTTCCCAGTTAATACTGATTATTTACAAGACTGGAATGTTAACACCAGGTCTATTTTATGAACTTTTTGATGCCCAAATACAACCAATTTTATTATATGGTTCAGAAATATGGGGATTTCAACGTTTCGATTGTTTAGAAAAATACATTTATTAGCATGTAAAGGATTTTTGGGAGTTGGATCGAATATGATGGTGTATGGGGAGTGCGGGAGATACCCACTTTACATACATTCACAGATAAGATGTTTAAAATACTAGCTTAAAATGCTTAACATGCCTAACCATCGCATTCCAAAACTGTCCTATAATATGTTGGTTCACTTAGATAGTATTGGCAAAGTAACTTGGGCATCAGGCATAAGATATTTATTATTTTCTCACGGTTATGGGTATATCTGGATAAACCAAACTGTTGGTCATATTTATGTTTTTATTAATGATTTTCGCAATCGAGCTATTAATATGTTTCACAATGAATGGCAATCAAGTTTGAATAATAGCACACGCTATTAATTGTTATAGGACATTTAAAACTTTACTACAACCAGAACAATATTTATCTGTACTTAGATGCAACGATTTAAGGTATAAGTTTATACAATTTAGACTAGGTTTGGTAAATTTGATGGTAAATGTAGGAAGCAAAATGTCCATTGGGAGGAATCAAAGAATCTGTTCATTATGCAAAGAAGCAGTAGAATGTCGTATGCTAACATTAGACAGAATTATATACCAGAGTATTATTTGTCAAAACCCCCCGATGTAGCTTTTAAATCACTATTATGTTTTTGCAATGAACAAAATATTATAAATCTGTAATTGTTTATAAAACACTCCAGTAAGTTAAGAGATGAATTGCTGAAAAATTAGTTACAATTGACTTGTAAAAAAATACGTATGTATAACTCTGTAAACTGTATGTGGGCCGAAGGCCTTCGATACAATAAACTTCTTGTCTGTCTGTCTGTGTAGTCCTAGCCACTGTAGTTCTATGTCTTCCTGCAACTTAACCTCTTCTTGGCGTAGTGTTAGTAGTACGCTTCCTGATAGGAGACCGTCCATAATGTATGGCTGTGCGCGTGCGCGCGCGCGCGCGTGTGTGTGTGTGTGTGTAGGTATTTTTATGGAGAAGCATTTACAATGTGAATGAACCCCCCTAAAATTTATGTACAAAGTACGGTTTCACACCACATTAAACAATATTTGAGTTATATCACAGTGCGGAAGCATTAGGATAGGATCTGAACGATACCACACATATTGCATGATCGTGTGAGTTGAGTATCACACAACATTAAACACTATTTCAGTTATATCACAGTGTGGAAGCTTTAGGAGAGTTTCTGGACGATAACACACATATTGCCAACATGATCGCGTAAGTAAGGTTTCACACAACATTAAACAATATGTCAGTTTTATCACAGTGTGACAGCTTTAGTAGAGGATCTGAACGATAGCACACATATTGCCAACATAATCACGTGAGTTGAGTATCACACAGCATTAAACAATATTTCAGTTATATCACAGTGCGGAAGCTTTAGGAGAGGTTCTGGATGACAACACACATATTGCCAACATGATCGTGTGAGTAAGCTTTCACACAACATTAAACAGTATATCAGTCATATCACAGTGTGGCAGGTTTAGGAGAGGGTCTGAACGATAGCACACACATATTGCCAAAATGGTCGTGTAAGTAAGGTTTCACACAACATTAAACAGTATTTCAGTTATATCACAGTGTGGCAGGTTTAGGAGAGGGTCTGAGCGTTAGCACACATATTGCCAACACGATCACGTGAGTTGAGTATCACACAACATTAAACAATATTTCAGTTTTATCACAGTGCGGAAGCGTTAGGAGAGGTTCTGGATGACAACACACATATTACCAACATGATCGTGTGAGTAAGCTTTCACACACCATTAAACAGTATTTCAGTTATATCGCAGTGTGGCAGCTTCTGAACGATAGCACACACATATTGCCAACATGATCATGTGAGTTGAGTATCACACACCATTAAACAATATTTCAGTTTTATCATAATGTGGCAGGTTTAGGAGAGGGCCTGAACGATAGAACACACATATTGCCAACATGATCATGTGAGTTGAGTATCACACACCATTAAACAATATTTCAGTTTTATCACAGTGTGGCAGATTCTGAACGATAGCACACACATATTGCCAACATGATCATGTGAGTTGAGTATCACACACCATTAAACAATATTCAGTTTTATCATAGTACGGAAGCTTTAGGAGAGGTTCTGGATGATACCACGTACATAGCCAACATGATACTGTGAGTAAGGTTTCACACAACACTAAACCCACACCTGTGTTGAACACACCGTCGACACCGGAGTTATCGTTGGTGTTTTGAGTTGTCAGATGAGTCTCCATTTACTTTGAACTTGCTTGATGGGCGTGGTCGAAATTTATCATCAGACGGAGACATCAAGACAGATATGGCAGTGGAAAGGTTATGGTGTGGGGTAGAATCAGCGTGGCTGAGCGAAACCCGTTCCTTATTGTGGAAGGAAGGGTCTCTGGAAAGTATTCTCTGGACAACCTCTGTTGTCCCGTTTGAAAGGCGAGTGGGTTGACGTTTGGTCTTTCAGGAGGACAACGTCCGTGCTTAGTGCACAAATTGTCAATGCTCTCCCCAGCAGAAGGTATTTCATACTTCACTATTCGTTGTAATGTGTTCGTTTTCACCGTTTTCAACTGAACTCACGGGGCCAAGGTTCATAGTTTTCCATAGTTTAAATGAATCTAGTTTAACACCACACAAAAACATGAAGTAAAATGTGTTGAAAAAAACAAACTCACTAAAAACAACAACAAAAATAGCAACAAAACAAATAAAACTAAATTTTATGCAACATAATCTTTAAAGTGGAAACATTTTTCTTTTGGTCGTCAGTTTATTACCAGAAACTAAATTTTCTTTGTAAGATAAGTTTGTAATAAATTTAGTTTTAATTAAACCCTACTATTTAAAAATGCATATTGCTTATCAAGCATTTTGCTATTTTAATGCTGTTACAACATGCAATAAATACGACATAAGTAAATCCAATGCAATCCAACTGTTGGGACAGTGTAGGCCAGTGGGTAACATTTGCATCTCACACGAGAACACTGTGGGTGGCCCATGTGAAGTTTCCCGCATTGTGAAGATCGCGGAGCGGCGTAAAGAAGTTACAGTCACTCACTTACCTACTTACTCTTCCCTAGCAACAATGAGAAGTGTTAGCTGTTGCCTCCTTAAGAGCTTAATATATTTTTATATATCCTGGTGCAAATTGTTGCCAAATTAAAATCAATCTCTACTCTGAAAATACTGCATCACTCTGACCCAGAATCAATGCTGTCCCCTGCTCTGACAGCCGCTATTAACGTTCCCGCTTATTGCGATTTTGCACAATCTCAATCTTCTGTAATGCTTGCCTCTACTTTTAATGCATTTGTTGAAGTGGAACAGTTTTGAAAGATCCTCTAAATCGGACTTTTTCGTGTCAAATCCAGTTCTCAATTTAGCTATTATGGCTGGGATAGTACCCATGACGGGTGAGATGAGATGGGGGAACCCACACGCTGATATCAACGACGTAATGGAATATGGCAGCCATGATAGAAGGAAGACAGCTGGAACAAATAAAGTCATTAATCTGTATTCCTGTATGTATGTTAGGCTCAAGTAAACTTATACAGGAAATTGTTTATTTTATATGAAACCTAATATTCAACTGAACAAATATATAATTTCATTCATATATGTAAATTTGATAATTATCTAAAGCAACATCTTTAAAAGTCCATAGTACAAGGAACATGCATTCCCCAAATCAAATCGTTAACACATATATACTGAACCGCAAAAGAAACACAATGAATTCATCCACATGACTCAAAGATATCCTGTACATGTGGTGAACAAGGTAATATGTGTTGACAATTCAGATAGGTGAGTTTAGTTTTACACCGCATTTAGCAATATTCCAGCAATATCACGGCGGGGGACACCTTGGACATATACTCGCCCGAAAAAGAAAGTGTGCATTGAAAATATTATTATATTTCAAAAAGTTAACATCAGAGGAGCACGAAATTCAAACCCAGAGATACCTGAGTGCTATGAAACAGAGAGGTACACGTGTTAACAAAACTGCATGAGACACTGGATCACGTGATGCACGTGAAGAAGAAGGCATGCTGTTGCCTGTAAGAAGTGTGAAATGCATGCAAAAGTGCGAATGATATGCCTACATAAAGCCCACACATGGCCTATCCAAACGTACACATTGTCAACTGAATATCGCAAAGCGGCCCGCCACAAAGTAATGCCAAGATTAACAACATGTGAACAACACATGGCCCTGGGTATGCTACGGTCTGGTTTTACCCAGCGGGAGATTGCTCAACAATTTAATTGTCACCGTAACACCATATCAGCATTAGTCCGTCGATATTGTCAACAAAATGACGTCAGAGATCGCCCACGTTCAGGGAGACCAAGAGTTACCACCCCTGCGCAAGATCGATGGATTCGACTGGTTCATCTGCGAAATCGGTGTCAACAAGCAACAACAACAGCCCGTAGCATCCCCAACTGCAGACGGCTTCATCCTCAAACCGTCATCAACCGTCTACGAAGTTACGGCCTACGTGCAAGGAGACCAGCAATTCGTCCCCTTATGACGTTACATCACCGCCGGGCACGGTTACAATGGTGCAATGGACACCTCAGACATCCCCTGTTTTGGTGGAGACGTGTGATGTTTACGGATGAGTCTCGTTTCCACCTGTCCTCATCAGATGGGCGCCAACGGGTGTATCGACGTGCAAATGAACGCTACGCAGAGGCATGTGTGATGGAGAGAAATCGCTATGGTGGTGGATCTGTTATTGTATGGGGAGGCATCACTGCTCGTAACAGGACACAGTTGGTGATTGTGAACAGCAATTTGAATGCTGTGCGGTACCGTGATGAGATTGTCGCACCCGTTGTCATTCCCTTTATTCAACGCCATGGCCCTGGGATCGTTTTTCAGCAAGACAACGCACGTCCACATACAGCCCGTGTTGTGCAACAGTTTCTTCAACAACAACAACTTGATGTGTTGCCCTGGCCTGCAGTATCACCGGATCTTTCGCCAATTGAGCATGTTTGGGACGAAATTGAACGCCGCCTTCGACGTCTGCCAAATCCCCCCGTAACGCTTCATGATCTCCAAGTAGCGCTTGTCCACATATGGAATAACATTCCCCAGGTCTTTCACCCTCGACTAATGTCATCCATGAGGCGTCGTTGTACAGCTGTGGTTCTGGCCAACGGCGGCCATACACGTTATTAAAGGTGTGACTTTCTGTGCATACCCTTTCAACTTGTGGACCCCTGTACGTCCCTACGGTACAATAAAAACATTTCACATCGTTCATGTGTAAAGACAAATGCATTTTGTTTTATGCAATACCATTGCCTTTGGATGTACGTGTTATGCCATTTATCTACGAGTATTGTTTGCGATGCACAGTTTCTTTTTGGGGTTAGTATATATGGGGAATCGAAACTGGGGAATCAAGCCGGGTCCTCGGCGTGACGAGCGAACGCTTTGGCCACTAGACTACCCCACCATCTCCTATTGGGATAAAGCTCCAGTATGAGTCTGAAACGATATGATGTCCCAGGACATGGTTGGTGTAATGTCCAACTCCAAAGAAAAGTCCCTTGCTTAGGCCAGTATTCTGGAAGATGATGAGTCCTACTCCCAGTCTATATTACACCCATGTGCTATATAGTGGTATTCAGTCAACCTGCATGTCTTACTACAGCATACGCACGAGGATGTTACTTCTGCTGTTTAATGCATTTTAACTGACGGGATTGGATAACTCCCCACTATGATGACGTCAGTAACGACGCCAACTGACGTAAATTATGTCAAGGATGCTACTTGATGAAGTCGTATAGAAAGTGATGGGCAAATGAAGACTGCCATTGCAGGTGTATTTGAGGATTAGAGTTATCTGGAGCAGTTACATTATAAGGGCGAGGGTAACATAAAGAAACATCGAGGGTACATCAACCCATGGGACCCGAGGGACCAGAGAACAATGTATTTATTTTACCGAACACCTCAATGGTAATTTTGAACTGTTTGAAGCAAGGGTATCGGATCATAGTATGGAGTGCCAGACGACAAGAAAAACAAATTTAGACTTATCCCTTCCATCGATTTGCATTCGCAAAACATCGGTAATTTCCGTACATCATTCGTGATTCAATGTTATTCGAGATAAAGACTTACTTCTACGAAGTGCCAAATGAGTTCGGCATTCCCAGCAGGGTACATGGAAAATGTTACTTGCTTGTAAGCGGGGTACATTCAAAATGATAGAAGAGCGCTCAGCCAATCAGAAAGTGACATTTATTTGCGAGGAAAGATAAGTATTTCTCTTGCATAGGTATGCGTGACGTATCATTGCTGCTTCTTCCTTAAGTGGCATTTAGAATCCTGCATGATGGAGTGGAACACTTTTTATCGTTAGGTAACACAAAACGTCCAGTTCCACTCACATTTACGTTAAATTGTACCTTAATGACACTTGATTTAAATCTATTTTGCGATTCTGGAAATTTATTGAAAAGGATTGGACGAGTCATTTCTTTACCAACGATCGCTGCAGTGACACATGCATGCAATCATTCTACGAATGAACAGTGACAACACATACTATTTCTGACATGTTTCTGATATTTATAGGGGCGGTGGCGTAGCCTAATGGTTAAGCGTTCCCTCGTCACGCTGAAGACCTTGGTTCGATTCCCCACATGGGTTCAATATGTGAAGCCAATTTCTGGTGTTCCCCGCCGTAATATTGCTGGAATATTGCTAATTGCATTTATGCCGGTTTTATGGGTATAAACGTAGTTGGCATAGGTTTATGTAATATATTCCCGTGGTCTGCATCTACTTACAAACCATAATGATACATGTCTTCAGCATTTTCCTCTCCAGCAGGAAGTTCCTCATCTCCACGATGCTGCATCTGTCTAAGGTGCTATGTTTGCGCATATGACGGATCTGAAATTGAAGTAGACAATTATCCTAGAAATCAGCAATGATGGATATTTTATTATTGTAAACCAAAAGTCATCGTGTTCTTTAATCTGATTGGTTGAAAAACATGATCGAATGGTATTCGATTCCCGGAAATTGCAAGACTATTCACTGCGTATTGACACGAACAAATATCTCACTCAATTGTATTGTTTCTTCGTCAGCAGTGGTGACGTCATTCAAATCATATTGTGACGTAAAACCGGAATGACGTCACAAATTAGCAGTTCTAGATGCTACCATGGGAACCAGCTGAAACGGCCAGCTGATGACACTTCACTGCTGTACCCGTACTCGATGTCAATGACTGAAGACAGTAAAACCCATGTGGGCCTTTTGGTTTACTTTTGTGTTTACAATGTCGATAAACATCATGTGTTGGCCAATTTCCGGTAGTTATTGAGTATTTGAAGCACGGAAATATTTCATTTGAAACCTCCGGCTAACGCCGTCAGTTCCAAATAAATTCCCGTGCTTCAAATACTCAATAACACCCGAAATTGGCCAACTCACATGATGTTTATCTCCTAAATATGCCAGCGAAAGGCACCGGGCGTATTTGGATATAGATTCTTGAGCCTTGAATACAGCATAAACAACATCGTCAGTTCTACTTTGATATTATCAGTCGTCTAAGACGATGTAGTTCCCTGTGATGAGTTGCCTCCCTTGTTCACGCCAGAATCATATGATCTTGGGTTCGTTTCTTCCCGATTATGTTTCCAAGCACCATACAAGAAAGTGGCAAATGTCTGAGACATGCATCACTTCGGGATTTCCTCCCACATTAAACAGACATGCCGTGATGGAGCCTGAATACTGTTAAAACAGTTCCTCACTCAATCTAAATCTCATTTCATTTATCGTAGTGAACACATTGCTATGTCGGAACTGAATTGTCCACAAACTTTGCATGTTTATCAAAATTCAAGGAGAAAAAGAAGTTGGTGAATCGGTGGCGTATGATTACGATATTCGAACCTAATGATTCGACCATTTTTTCCTCAAGGGTGAAAGGTGTTCGCGAGAAGGCGAGCGTATCCTGCCCCACCGACTGGACCTAGTCTATTGTTCACCTAAAGAAACACGGAACCGTATGGTACAAGTCAAAATGGGGAACTCCATCGTACATCATGTCATAGAAGTTATAACAATATAACACTGCATTTTACAATTAGATAGGTTTACAAATCAATGCAAATTGCTGCAAAGTAATTACAGCGGTAATGCACAATGGAGCGTCCCTAAGAAATGCAATGGCAGTACAATTCCACTGGTTGTATACATACTATAGAAGATACCGTGGAAACAGCAATACAGTCAGCGATATTAGCATTCAACTAGCACAAACAGTGATACAGCTTTCAAAACAGGTCTAAACTGGATATCCAGGGTGAAAACATGATCTTCACACATGTTAATATTTAACGTCACATCGGCAATATCTCAGCCATATCGTACACATGTAATAATGACATCTTATAATGCAAGTCTATATACGTTCTAGAACGTTCCATACTATTATTATTATTTCATAGCAGCTTATGACAATACCAAATTGACTTAAATCCGAAAGCATAAAAATTAAGTACGTCCACAACATTTCTTACATTAGATGCTAAGTACATGTAATACATTGCTAACAACTATTTATTGTTATAAATAACACATAATTCATAAACTTTTACTGAACAGACACACTGTAATACATTTACAACACCATTTAACAATACGCTGCGCAGTTACATAACAGTAGTATATAGTCTCTCATTGTCCTGCAGGGGGTGGAAATAACTTTAAAATTGCTAGTGTGCTCCGGTACAGTGGCACATGTAAAATCACTTGCCCTTGTAATTTTTCCACTATACCGGCCTATTTTCTTGTTGATTTCTTAAATAAACAGCATAATTAATATTGGAAAGTCAACTGGACACTGGTACAGCACGATATGCAAATTTGCTTGCCCGACAGAAAAAAACACAGGACTCGGACGTCGGGCAATGGGTTATTTCCACCCCTGCTGTCCTGTATGAGTGGCTGGTCAATGCTAGCACACTCATGGAAACGAATAAGGGAACACATGAAAGTACAAGTGTTCCTTTATTCTTTTCCAGGTTTCTTCACAAGGTATGTGTTGCACTGTTGGTGAAATTCTGGGAAATGAATAAAGAAACACTTTGTGTGTTCCTTTATTCGTTTCAATGGGTATATTTGGATTCTAATGTAAGAGATGAGACTTTCATACACTAACCCTGTCTGTACGTGAAAGATGACTCAGTACTCTTCATGATAATTTCAGTTGTCATCGCAACAGTGAGGACGTGTTATAATACCGATTCATTGTATCATTTATATGATCGTAAATGTCTGTACTCATTTGCCAACAGGTTGTCCTCACCTGGATTGTTGATGAAAGGTTATTACTGTTTGCGTGCGACTAGTTACTCAGGTTAGTCTACCTTTGGGTGCGGAATTACAATGAATGTGTTGATTACCTGGCACCTTAATATCCCGACTTGGCGGATGTGTTTCCGAAAGGACCCATTCTGAATGTGTAACCATCGGGTGATGATTACATACACGCATTTTGTACATGTGTGTAGTTTTCAATGTGATGAAGAAAACGATCTTTCATGGCGTGAGAACCCTACCGCTACGTCGTTTCATTTAAACTGTGTCAGATCGATGCGGATGATGATGATACAGGTTTAACACGCCTGTGAAGCCCATGAATTCGAGTTTGGTCCAAAAAAGCCTAGGTTCCCAATTACGTCGCAAAGACTTGTCACGGTCATGAGATCCTGACACAACAAGGGGACTAACTCTGCACAGTTAATTTCGGCTTTTTTAAACGACTGGACCAATCGGAGTTAAACTAAATAGTTCACTCTCTCATTATCTAAAGAGTTATATCCTCCTATTTATCAGGGCATTGGGTTGACGGTGAAGGTCAAATATTGTAGCAGGCAGTGTCAGTAAGTCAAGTTATACCAGCCGCAAAAAGACACATAAAATAAAAGACTCCAGGTTATATCTTTGAATGACTATTATTTCTAGAATTGGAACATTAGCTCGCGTTTATAATTATCACGTACTTTCATCTGGCATATTGCCCGAGTAGACTGACTGACTGACTGACTGAGTATGGTTTTACGCCGTTTTTAGCAATATTCCAGCAATATCACGGCGGGGGACACCAGAAATGGGCTTCACAAATTGTACCCATGTGGGGAATCGAACCCGGGCCTTCGGCGTGACGAGCGAACGCTTTAACCACTAGGCTACCCCACCTCCCCTGCCCGAGTAGAAGTTAACAAGGCCTTTATAATCAGTGTCTGTGCTTGACAACTAAGGGTAATCAATTATACACATATAATATATGTGTATAACTGATTACCCTTGCTAACTATTTAGGAACCTATATTTGTCCCTTAATTTAATCACGTGTATTTAGACTTCTAATTTTCCCAAACAGCTAAGCATATTATGTTCCGCTAGATTGAGGGACAAATATAGGTTCCTAAATGTCAAAATACCAGAGTATATAATCATTAGGTCAGCCAAAGTAAAATTTATCCGAGACGTATATTAAAAGATGTATGTGGTATGTATGAAGATGTCAACTGCGGGATGACTACATGCATCGCATACCTGACAAGGTACATACAAGGATGGCAACTGCGGTATGACTCTACGCAAAGATACACTAACAAGGTACATAGACATATTCAAAACACAATATATTTTCAAAAGGATATTATAACCAATATGTTGAACAACAATCGGAATTTTGAAAAGTATCTTATGCAAATTCGAAACAAATAGCGGTTCCTTTACTTCAAATGTAGGAACTCTACGTATTGAGAGAGGCTGAAAATCTATTTAAAGGCACACTGTCACACCACACTCTAGAAATCCATAATGCATTTCTCCTAATAATACTAACGATCAGCCCTCAGGGAAGCTATCACATAATATATTCAAAAAAGATATATACGTATTTAGATTACAATATTAAATTAAAAGTTGAATGAATTAATGCAACGTTGCATTAAATCGACTCTTGCGCCCTCTACCGGCCAAACATCATTTCAAGCGAACCTCATAGAGTTATGCCCCTTGGAGCGTTTTTACGAATATCTTGTGATTGTAACTAGTTCGGCAAATACCGACAACACCGCGTGCAACAGTTTTCGATGTACGTAACAATCGTTTACATTCCATATATGGCAAGTGTTATCTGTTTGGAAGCTGTTCGCCTCCAAGTTTCAATTATAGATTTCAAGCAAGCCGTTAGGGATAATAAGTCTTTCAACTGCATCAATAGGAAGCTAAAGTGATTGCATATACCCCAAATATAGCAAATAAACGCTACAATATTGTCAAAAATGTGTGACATTGTGCATTTAACGCAAAACGAGAGATTATGTCTCCGTCTGTTGAGAATGAGTTATACTTTTTCAGATATGAATGACCCAAAGCATTTGGTAAACAATTTTCTTTCTAAAAGATGAAATATGTAAAACAAATGTTTTAGTGTGAGTTATTTATAATTGATGTATCGTTACTTTGTATTTATGATTGTATGTATGACCCTTGCGGGGCGGAGGGGTAGCCTAATATTGATTAAAGCGCTCGCACATCACGCTTAAGACCTGGGTTTCATTCCCCACATGGGTACAATGTGTGAAGCCCATTTCCGGTGTCCCCTGCCGTGATATTGTTTGAATGGTGCAAAACCGGCGTAAAACCAAACTCACCCACTCACTCACTTGCTGCTGTGCAAGAAATGACATGAAGTTGGACTGTTAATTATAGCATGACATTAATGACTATCAAGTGATAATGACCGTATACGCCATCCAGTGACCACACATCGGTGATTGCGTAACGGTATTGACTACCAGTACCTTTGAAGTAATTAATTAAGTATATTCATTCAAACAAAACATGAGTCCATTTCCAATACCAATTCTGTTGTTGCTACTAGCTTCCAACTGTGATGTTATAACATCATATTTACACAGGATGAGGCTGAAGTTCTCAGGGTCCTTTGACTTCAACAGTTATACAACATGTTATGAGTACTTGTCAACAGTAAATATTTCAGTAATAGCAAATGCATGTTTAGTCCAACTCGTTGGCATCAGTCAATGAATTCAGACTTTTAAACTATTGAAACCAGAAAAACTTTCCTGTAAAATAATGGCCATTGTACCGAACACATACATGTGTGTGCGTCGGGTTTTGAAAGGACCATTGCGTGGGCAAAGTAATTTATATTCCTTCTGGTCGAGGGTACCAGTGTGTAAATGGTCTGTTTTTTATGCCATATTGATCTGTCACTCACACCATTGATCTTCTTCATTAGCGAGATATTAATATATTTGTGTCGACATTAGTCTCTTATAAATCTATTTAGTCCATGAACTGTTACGTTTCGTATGGGATAGATGAAATGTACATTGATATAGGAATATATCTAGTTGATAACAGGGTGACAGGCGCTTTCCACGGCTAAAGACTGCAATTATGTTCATCAATTCGTTTACATCATTTAGCCAGAAATAGGTACCTTCTGTTTTGCTCAACTGCATCCTGTCTGGATGGTAATTTATCAAATACTAGTACTGCTTTTCATCATTTATGGAATTATGGGCAAAAGGTGTCCAAGGACTTGATTTATGGAACGGTCCGACCTCGCATAATGGAATGGTTTGCTCTTTTGATCGTACACGTATAAGTGAAATAAATATAGCTTGTATGAAGATTACATGTGCTGTATGAATCAGAACGTTAATATGTCTATTAATGTACATTAATGTAATGATATAAAAGCGCAAGACGTGTATGTATGGGCTCGAATAAAGTGGATTAGGCGATTATGTTTTGATCTGCCCCTATTCCTAAACATCCAAGGCTAGTTCCGTAATTCCTATTGTTTGTCACCAAAAGACATGTATCGATATTTATACCTTCATACTGTTTTAAGGCAAGTTATGTGAATGGCGGGTGTTACCGACAGGACAGGACATGCTTTCCCCTTTTGAGAACGCCTGGTGTCAGTAGTGCATTCATAACATTGCCACAGTGATTTTGCCCTTTACATCTAATGGAATCAGCTTCTGAGTATAGTCTGGGCATTCTATTGCACTGCCACGTCATACTTCTTTCAATATGATTTATCTCATTTTGATAGAAGAGAAATATCACATCACAAAGTTTATGCAAAGAACTCAACTTGCAACTGAGAAATAGGGCAACTGAAATTTGTTTACATTGAATTGAAAAAAACCCTCTTGAGATCTGGTTAGCAAAACATGAACAACTCATGAGATGTACCAGCTTAAAGGGAGTTTTCAGACGCATGTCTCAGGTAGGCAGGTAGGCAGGTAGGTAGGCAGCTGGTTGGTCACATGTTTGTTTTAAAGAAAATACGTTTTAAGTACATTGCTACGCATGCATCCTATTGCAATGTACAGTTAAACCACGTGAGATAATATGGCATAATGTGGCATATTGTACACGTGCACATTATGTTTATCTTCAGTTCAAAAGAGATCACAAGTTGCAAATACATTCGTAGTGCCTAATTGTAATGTTCGTGTGCCTGATTGCTTTAATATGATCAATAAGAAGTGATATCCTAAGTTAACACCTCAATATTTACGATAAATCGAAGATATTTGTTTTATAAACTGTCTTGTGTATGTGGTTTATAGGTGAGGCTTACGGATACTGTCCTTAATGGCACTTGGTTAATAATTAATGAGAAAATGAACGGTGGCTCATTTCGCAGACAGATACACGCACCCCATTACATTACATGCTTGGAAGGATGTCATTATGTAATCCTTCTTTTCATTCAAGGTTTAGTGCACATATAAACTAAATGCCCTGTGGACCCATGCCATTCTAAGGGTGAGTAAACACCATCCCTGTGTATTATGGTTCGATAGACCACGCATTAAGTAGTCCAGATATTGCTGTACGGGTCAATTAGTGCAACAGTAAATCCACAAGGGAGCTAAATAGAACATCCATCAATTAAACTCCAGGTCTCCTTAGTTCATGAAACTGGCACGCCCCACGTTACACAACCGCTGAGATCCGTTTACACAAATCGTCCAGGTCCGTTTAATTCCAGTTAAACATGCGAATGTTGAGATGATCTAGATTATAAATAGACGGCACAAACAAAAAGAAGCATGCATGTCAGCAATCCACGGAGCATGCAACTGGAAACACACTGGTCAATGACATGCATGACACTACCATGTATAATGGTATGTCCACCTTAGCAACCGTAATTAAGATCTGTTTAAATGGTCAAAATATGTGAACATTCTGAACATATGCCCTTTTATAAAATTAACAAATGATTGTGACAAGTAAGAATAAACCACTGACCACTGCCCAGACATCCCTCCTTTCAAAAAGGCCGGAAATGCGTCCACACCTGTAGCACCATGAAGTCAGTCGAATTCATCACAAGCACTGAGAGCGGCCTCCAACAACTGTCCCCCAATGGCAACGTAGATTATGTCCGGCACCAAATACCCGACCTCATCAAACAGTAGCCTAAGCAATCTCTCATCACAAGATAAGAAGGCCATCCAAGAACTCCGCCACGATAAGACCATCACCATCACCGAAGCAGACAAGGGAAAGGCAGCAATCATCATGGACACTCCTGAATTCCATGACCTTGTGGACAAGACCCTCAGTGACACCTCGACCTACAAGATCATAATCAAGGATCCAACAGCGAAGTTAAAACGCCAGGACAAGAAAACCCTCAACACTCTCTATGACATCAACCAAATCAATGACACTGTGTACAATAAGTTAAACCCAATCAAATGTGAATTTCCGTATGCCTGTGCCACTGTAAAAATCCACAAAAAGCCTGTAAAAACAAGAATCCTTGTGTCCCCACGAGGTTCAGTGTACTACAATAATGCACAATATCTTTCTAAACTGCTTTCCCCTTTATGTAAACAATCTAAATCATTCAGCGGTGATTCAGCATCATTTGTTGTACTGTTGGATTATAACGCCGAATGGTCAGCTATGATGTTATATTGATTTTTTTACAAACATTCCATTGTAAGAAGCTCTTGACATTCTCCGTGCAAAGTTGGCCAGTTGTATTGACACTCTTGACACAATCTCACCATAGACTGTATAATAGAATTGGTATATTCACTATCCATCCAACCACCATCCACAAATAAAACGAGCAATAGTTTCGACCCTAACCAGATGAGCCAAGGCTATCTGTGACCCAGCCCAACTCCATGATGAAACTGACTACCTCAAAACAACCTTCATCACCTTCAACGGAAATCCCAATCAACTTGTAGAGCAGACCATAGCCACCACCCTCCAGCAACAAAATCACCGTCCACCAAAACCCGAACCAGCTCCCACCCGAATCAATATTCCCTACAAAGGCCAGATTAGCCATCACGTCAGCCGACTTCTTCGAAAAACTGCCAGTGTTGATGTGACATTTTATTCTGACAAAATCTTGAAAAACATCTCGAGAGCTAACGGAGGTAATCAAGGTGAACCAAATCCCAGAAGATGTGTCTACAAAATTAGTTGTGATTGTTGAAGCAGCTATATTGGAGAAACTTGCTGGCCCTTCAACATAAGACTAAAAGATCACAAAACTTCAGTTGAAAAATCTAATCTCAATTCTGCCCTCTCAGAACACATTGTCAAAAATCCAAATCACTCTATTAACTGGCAACACACTGAAATCCTGGCTTCCAACATCAGTAATTGGCGCAAAAGAAAAAACTCTTGGAGTCAATCAACATAAGAAGATTTGTGGCTGAGATCAACAGAGATCAAGGGGCTGGCCTGGTGCATCACTAAGAAATCATAGACTCTCAAACTCAATCTGCTTTAACCACTTTGCTATGTAAACACACCTTTGTCCTTATTGTAAAAACATGCCCGATCATTGTATTCTTTTCTTTCATCTCACCGCATTGTTTGTACATGCATAATTACATCTCCTTTTACCTTTGAGCTTGCATATACTTAATTTTCATATCTGGCTTCCTGTGCATGAATGTAAATATACTGTACTGTTCACTATGAACATTATCCACCTGGCGAAGGGGCAACAACTAGCCCAGGAACGTTGTGCAAAATAAATCAAGAAGTTATCCATATGATTTATCTTGTAAAAAATTTCAGTTTCTTCACTAATGACGCGCTTGTTCTTGATGGCATTCCCCCATTGCACAATGTGAATAAAATCGCTCTATATATCAAAATAATAATTTAGCCAAAGTACCTATATATGATATTATATGAACACGTATACACATGAAGCGTAATCAAGTCCTATTTATTAATATACATTATAATCATAACTTATAATTCTGCTTAAATGTGTTGCTAATTGAAATGCAGCAAATAGTTTATCTTTCGAGTTGTTTGATGATAATGTTCCACTTGTCTATGGTTGTAAAGTCTGGTCACAAGCTGACTGTACTGAAAAGGTTGTTGGGTGTGACAGAAATGATAAATATCTACGTATATTATGGAACAGGCAGATTACCATTGGTTACCAAATGCCAAATACAAAAGGGAAAATACTGACTTAAATATATTAACTCATTTCAGATAATATCTGAATCCGATTATCAAATTCTGTACTGGCCAGGGACTATTAGTGGCCTGAAGCTATGGATGAATATGTGTGTCTGTTATATGACTGATTAATATTTACTTACATTAATGATCTTAAGCTTTAGCAATATTCATAGTGATTTGAGCTTTCTCTGTGGCTTGTCGTTTTACAGTGACCGGATTAGGGTGACGATTATATAATACCGCCATTTTCAGTAATTACTTATTATGAAGATTAAGTAAATATTAGTATCTCCATTGTTTCGCAGTATATATAATTTCCCCTATATCCCCTGATCCTTGAAGATTCGCAGTGTACGTCAATTCTAAATTGATTTACTGTGTTCATGCTAGAGCCATAATATATAAAGCTTAAACCATTTTGATATAAATCTACCTACCGATTCTTCTCAGTGCTGGTTTCATTAGGGTTCTAATGAATTTAACAATATATCATATGTTAAGTGATGAAGGAGTAAGGATATGCTCCGAAAAGTTGTGTTCCTCATAAGGAAGTTGACATCCATAAAACTCTCTTCCTTGTGTGTATTGATGTACGAGTTTGACAAACTTCTTGGGGGTACTGGTGATTCATTGGTCGTCCTTTGGGCTTCCAGTAGCTAGCTGACGTGCCATGATATAACCAAACTACTTTCACAACTGTGTATTATTGTGTTGTGTCTCTGTATAGATCATTGCCCAACAGGAGGAACCCTTTGAATCATGAGCTAAACCAATACGCCGTTGAACCCATTCCGATTCACTAAAATCACTCACCGAAGCTACTGGTATTATAACTCTCAGACAACCAAATATTTATGTTTCTTATGAAAAGAGTAAAAAATGCTACACTTTCCTTGTACAATATATTGGTAAAGCTGTGATATTTGTTACAGTTTCGAAATCCAGTCACTACACTGGCATTACACCTTACCGTGTGAAACCTTTTTCAGGTGTCCCGTGATATTGCTGGAATATTGCTAAAAGCGGCGTAAACCCAAACTCATTTACAACTTACCGTCATATACACGTGGAAGTACGAATACCCCATTACAGCAACAGGGATGAGAAGACAGGTGATGAAGATAACAATGATGTAGGAAGTGTCGGCGATGGCGTCACTCTGCCACAGGACGCTGCAGGACACACCAGCGCCCTCTCTGGTGTAATGGTTCCATCCCATGAGAGGTAAACTGGACCATAGAAATCCGAAACCGAAACAACCTGCAATCGTCACCGATGCACCTCGATGTGTTATCCTGGACCTGAGTACAGGTTTGGTGATGATGACGTATCTAACAAGTGATATTGCAGCAAGAAGATACATCGATGTCTGCCCAAGAAAGTACACAATGAATCCTTCAAAAACACACAAACCATGTTGTAAGAGGAGGTCATGGTGGAAACAAGCAACAGCCGGGATGAATGCTGCAAATGCAATGAAGATGTCGCATAGACATAAGGACATAATGAGCCGATTCGGTGGGGATCTCAGGCTTTTAGTTTTTAGGAATACCAGTAGACCACAGCCGTTGAACGTCAAACTGAACACGGCCGTCAGTGCCATGATGACACCGAGCGTGTACAAGGCGGCGAATGACACAGTGGGTGTCATGGTGAGTGTCACTGGTAGCTAATACATCGCCCTGGACAGGTAGGTGAAGTTAGCATTCCAGAGGTAAGTTCTGGATGAAAACGTTGTTACAGAAGTAGTTCACTAATAGACTGTGTAAGTGAGATGAAAATACGTTTTCACAACTTTATCAATCATACGTGATGTCACAAAGATGCGCCTGCAAATCAGAGTTTAGCCGTCCCTTTAATCCGCCGCATGGGTTATTCCAAAATTAATCACACATGATTAGATTTTTTCCCGATCTGGCTAACCGCAGCCGAGATGCAATCACTATTCTCATAAATGAATTATACAGTTATTTGTATACGTGAATTCTGTAATCCAAAGGTCCGGTGTTTACTAACACTTCGTTCATGGCAACTTGTTCACTCGTCCAAACTACCACATATTGTACTTTTATAGCACATCCACGGCAACACACGTCAGTTCTATAAGCCCTCGCAAGCTCAGTGTCTAAACCCTATGGCGCCACGGTCGCTTATACCATGGATCATGCTGTTCAGCTGACGAACTGTCAATCGTCAAGGTAGTCGTTTGGTTACCAAGGTAGATGATTTTGTGTAGTTCCTCATACCGACGATAGGTGTCATCAACACGCCTCCCTATTTTACGACATGTGTATTCAACATTATTTCTTGGAAGGCGAACAATCGTTATTTATAGTGTCCATGACGATCCAGAGCACAACGCAGGTGTTAAATGGGCGGAATGAGGCATCGAGGAAAAATATTCACCTTCGCAGTATCGTAACGCTGTAGAACCTGATTTGCATATAGTTAATGAAGCATTCATCTGGCTACTGTCGTAAAGCTACTAAATATGGTAAATGACCGATGCAACTATTGTTTCGGCGTGAAAAGGTTATACATGTATTATTCAAGTATAATGTTGTCGGTGCAAATGATAATGTTTATCATAACAGTTGGAAGGCCCATGATTGTGAACGAGAGAATTTGGTACCAAAACAGCAACTTAATATTTTTTCAGAGTTCAACAACAGAAATCTGAAATAGTCTTTACATTTATGCTAATAATACAGGTGGTGTAAAAATATGAATTAACGTTTTTCCTAAACAAATAAATATTCAATGTTTGTGTTACTTTACTTAATTATCGTTTCTTTATTGAAGAAATATTATTATAAATGTTAAGTCTTGATAAATAAGTTTCCCGTCATGCATGCACATCTTTATCACAGCGTGCACTATCACTATGGCCAACGATTTACAGTCGATTTACAGTTGCAAAGGTTTATAGTTTTTTTCTGCTTAAAAAAGACAGAGGTAAACCTTTCATTAGTTTAGAAAGGGTTTATTACAGAACTTGTAGAGCTGTCGGCATGTCTTACCAACAAGTTTACAACATTGTAAACAAATCAGACAAGACAGGGACCGTCTCAAATGCAAAACCGGGACGTAAAACCATCCTTGACAACTTTGACAAGGGAGTGCTTAGACGGGCGGTCTACAAACTTTATGAGAAGAAAAATATACATATTCTAAAGAAGCTACACCAGTGACTTCGTTAAATCTTTGGCCAATGTTCACAACTAGATTAAACTGACCGAATTACATCCATATGTTTTCAATGAAATATACTGTTGACATGCAAAACATTTATTAAAACGTTGCACATTTCGCCCGTCTAAGCACTCCCTTGTCAAAGTTGTCAAGGATGGTTTTACGTCCCGGTTTTGCATTTGAGACGGTCCCTGTCTTGTATATTATTTGTTTAGGAAAAACGTTAATTCATATTTTTACTCCACCTGTATTATTAGCATAAATGTAAAGACTATTTCAGATTTCTGTTGTTGAACTCTGAAAAAATATTAAGTTGCTGTTTTGGTACCAAATTCTCTCCTCTAAACTGCCCTTTAAATGCATGGGAATGTTAAATCGATTGAAATAAAAAATTAGGTAGACAATAGGCGAGTTGATATATTGACAACATAGTACATTTATCACCTTTATAAAGATATTAAGGCTAAAAAGCATTTTTCTAGCATTTCCGACAGTACTATAGCGTGTACGTTTTCTCACCATCTTTGATACATCAAGGCAAACGATCACCAACTGCTTCTCCTTCGTCAAGCGGAGACAGAAAATCGTTCACAATCATAGTACATTTATCACCTTTATAAAGATATTAAGGCTAAAAAGCATTTTTCTAGCATTTCCGACAGTACTATAATACTGTATTTATTGACCCCGAAACACAATAGCCATCACCGAGGTAACAGATGGAAATGCGCGCAGTGACCGATCCTCTATTGCAAAGCACAATATACTAGAAATTAGTTGTCATTAGTTGTCATTGTATTGCAAGGTCCACGCAATTGACATAACATTAGATACCCAAGACGTTTGATAAACTGATAATGGAAGTTACAAAACAAATGTCATTATAGCTTTGGTGGTCAGTGTCATTCTGTATGAAATCAATAATTATAGCACGTATTTAATGGTCTTTCGTTTCGTCCAGTCCATGTGCGGTTTTATTGAACTGCTGTCAGTGCTGTTATTGTCCGAATCAAATTTGACTCCAAAGGCCAGAGACATGTAGAACGTATCTGCAATTATTTATATGCCGCTAATCTCCATTCATAATATTCATCACTACTGCATTGTATACTGACTGTCAGCCAGTCCGTGCCACTCGCCCTCTTTCATTAATTACTGTTACTTATGTTCTGATGACATATATAACCTTAATTGTATATTCCCTGGGATCTGTCGTTAATCACGTCTACAAGTCCCAGTGTTCATCAGTGCAATGTCTTCATCTGTCTATTGTTGTCCAGTTTCTATATAAGTATGTGTTTACAGTATTGCATTTTCATTGTCCGGTATTTCGACTGTTAGTGCCGCTTGTAGGGGAAGGCCCAGAAGTTGAGGTGGAGCTCATTTCATTTTTTGTTTGAGCCGGAAACTCCGTTCATTCATTTCTTAACGCGAATTCCGCTGAATATATGTTTGTTAATTATTGTGCATCATTGCTGGAGTATTGCTAAAAACGGCGTAAAACCATAGTCATTCAATTAAACTTTCTGAAAATAAACAAATTATTCATCTTACATATACGCTAAAGTGCATTTGAAAGACACAAAGAGATTTTTCGGGGTCTTTTCTGTCTTACATGAAGGATGAAATTTTAACAAGAGATCTTAAATTATCTCCATCTCAGAGATAAAATATTAGCCAAGCACAAACAGACATTCTATTTGTTCCGAAAAAAACGGAATCACTTTTTTAAGGCGTTCACCTTATATGCAGAACCGGGAGGAAATAAAACCAGACAGTTGAACGCTTTTTGACTTACCGCGTCTGTCACGTCAGGAACAGCAACGTCCAAATGGCATGTTGGAAGTTGGAACTCGACAGAGCATTGTAACACGAGCTCTTAACGTTTCAAGGTCGGTAATTAGCATTTTTGTCTGTTTTAAGTAATATGGTTTATATATAGTTATATTGTTTTTGTGTTAAATTATTCTTTATACCACTTGTTTTTGTTGTCTAAGTAAATTATTAAGAATAGAAAAGCGATTCGCATAATTCTAACCCGAAACTCAGCATTAATCCAGCTCGATGACGGCGGTCTGTAGATAATCGGGTGTGGCCAGACAAACCAGTGATAGATGGCATGAGTATTGATCAACGCAAAATTGGATACGATGACATTCATCCACCAAGTCAGCGGGTCTGACCACCGTTAGGCGCCTGTTAAGACACGCATGGGTTGCTGAAGACCGGATCTAAGTGGGATTTTCATAGGTTCCTTGAAGTAAGCCATGTTTGCTTTACGTATCTTGAAAGGTAGTGGGGTTTGGCTGTTTATTGTGTATGCTTCTGCAATACGTTTGCCGAACGGTATTTAAATGAACCAAACGCAGTAAGCCACCTTCGCTTTAAGAACATCGAGAAACCTTGTGCCAAAGGTGACCAAATGTAAACGTGCTACTTTCATTGGCCGGTACCCGTCAAGATCCGGGTTAGAATTGATCTCCAATAACCCATGCTTGTCATAAGAGGCGACTAACGGGATCGGGTAGTCAGGCTCGCTGACTTGGTTGACACATGTCATCGTATCCAAATTGCGTACATTGTTGCTCATACTGTTGATCACTAGATTATCTGGTCCAGACTCGACTATTTACAGACCGTCGCCTTATAGCTGAAATATTGCTCAGTGCAATAAAACCAACCAAGCATGAAACTATACACCTCGTATAAGCTCAACTGTCCCACTTTTAACACTGTTCACGTCAACAGGCCTTGACCTGTGTGAAGTTGTCACGATTTGACTTGGATTGAAATATAGCGGTTTTGTGTTTATACGAGGAGCACCTCCTTCAGTCCATGAAACACCCCCAAACTCCTACCCCTTCACTCAAACCTGCAACCTCCCCGCCACACCAGTGTCCTGTCACCTGGGAAGCGGCTTCTCAACTGTTGAAGTTTTTAACAGTGTCGGAATAGAAAACAGTTTCATGGGTCACTTAAGCCTTATGTACATGCTTACTTTGACAAATATAAAATTTGATTTATAATAGATGTAATCCCCAAGTAAATATCTATTAGTAAACATTCGTATTAAATCTAACACGGTTAAAGGAACATTTAAGAACTAATGATTTTTATCACATATTGCTATAATTGTAACTATATAAAACTATTTTCTAATCATTTTATGAACTCAACACCGAAATCATATCGTAATTCAACCTGTGAGTTTCTCTATTTGGTGTGTGTACAGTCTGTTCTATGCTGGATGCCCTTTGATTATACATTTGTTGCAGCCTGTGCTGGTCCAGTCAAAAAATGACCAAGGCGGCGGGTCGTGAGAGATATATTTATTTGTTGTCTCGCCGTGTCGCTATGGCATGTGACACTCTGTAATAACAACAACACAATATACAGTCAATATTTCCAAACACATTCACATATATACACACGGGTAAATCAAATATTGCAAAGAACAATTAAGATATCATTATCAAACCAATGCATACATATGATATGCAGTAATATAATTACATAAGAGGTTCATAAACATAAGCTCATACTCAAACAACTGTTAGTTGATTGTCACTGATAGTTAAACACATACTAAATCTGCATTGATTGATCATATATACATATACATGCAATATAACATTTGCATCTTGGCATATCAAGATGAGAAACTATAAAAAACGCATACCATGTGGGTGACACAAAAGTGTACCCTTTGACCTGGGTGGTCGCCAACGCTCAGAACACTGAGCAAAACTCGGAAGGTGTAACCTACAGTGTAAATAATATAAATACCATAACATTGTTGAAAGTGAGTACACAATGCAGACAACATATACATAATCTAAATATCATAACTTCCATATTTACAATTTCCTGATTATTACACCTAGGACAATAATCATACAGATAAATCTTACAATATGCATTTAGATTAAAATAGTACACAACCATTACAATGAAATCTGACACATTCATCCATGACTCCATTCATAACATTCATGCTCAAAAATCCCTAACTATTTACAATATCACACATTAGATTACTTAAAGGTATTTAATACAATCAATAAGTTTAATATATTTCATACAGTAGGCTTAGTTTAGTAACTTAAGTAATAATTTTAACTAACCTGTGGACTGATCTGTACGGTGGATGCAGTGCAGTGAATGTGACAGGTGCTGAGAGGTGTTAAAATGGCTTGTGACATAGATATTCAAAATCACCAATCAAGACAAAGAATCAGGGTTCAGTCCTTTGATCAAGACAATAGAGTAAATACACGAAAATGGAATAACCTGACTACCCTTAAAACAAGAATGAACTGACCCTATAACCTGATTGAGCTATTAGAGTATTATACATGAGATGAAGGTAGACAGGCAACTAATTAGATTACTTATTATAAACAAGCGGTAGTCTGTTATTTGTTACAGTGTCCAGACATGTTCTATTGCTAAAATTTTATGTTGGTTCACTGTTGATAGTTATAAGAACAGAATGATTAATATGGAAAATAGTTTACGCTTTCCATGTCACCTGCTGTCTTCTCGGGTGTTGATTTTAGGAAAAAACAGCGGTTGTCCCCAGTTCAGGATATTGTTTGTCGCTCAAGTTGTGTGTGTTCGCCAGCTAGAGCGTTGTTACATAACTCTTTGCAACTCGAGCCGAGTCGAGCTGATATTTCATACAGGGTTCCATTGTTTCAAGTGGTTGATGATGCCGGTATTCTTGAGCCCACGAGAGAACGTCACCTCTCAGCTGCTAGCTACTGACCACCCCCATTGTCCCAGGGCTTGTTGACCTGATTGGTCCAATTGCCGAGTATAAAACAAAGTTGCCTTGACATCTACGCCCATCCCTTAGCCAATCACAGTCCACTAAAACGTAAACAAAGCAGCCCAACCCCTCTAACGCAAGGTGAATGCCATCCACCCAAGCCAGCTTACCTGCAATCTTTACCGACAGCCACGGCCCCTTACCCACAGCCTTCTTCGCTCCCTTACCCCTAATCCCCACCCCCCACCAACTTAACCCATTTTTCTTTCCTTATTAAATCCCCTTATATAAATCATGCAGCTTACCTGCATCCCTATACATAACCCACTATGCTATACTTCCTTATCATCTCCTCCCCACCACTACCCCACCCCCACCACCATAGGCCCAACATTTTCACCATTACTATTTAGTTATAACTCTATCTCTTACCACTAATAAATTCTAGTGTATTGCTTTTCTTTTTTCTCTCCCTTTCCCTTCATAATATCGGCTTTTCATTTATTTTCTCTCATGTTTTTAAAGTTTTTCACTTCAAAATCCCACTTAGGTTAATGCCCCAGCATTTATATTTTTTTGGGAACGGTGGTTTACTCCTTATTTTAAACCTATTTATTATTATCCTACCCACCACCTACCCCGTCGGCGACATTGGCTACAGCTAAAAGCCGACGTAAAACCCCAAATCATCATCATCATCATCCACGTCGCGTTTATCGTTCACTTGTGTCTATATCGCATCATATCCTCACGCTTATATCATTACTTATATTATTACTTTCATTCAGATTCTCCCCTCTTTGCCAACATGCACAGGTTTCTGCAAGGTTTTGGCCTGGTGTCAGGCGTCCCTCCAGCTCCACAGGCCGGACCACAAGTCCCCCAAGCAGGACCTTCGAGCCAGGTGACAAGAAGTACACCTGTCGCCAACCAGAGACCTTCGTCAACCAGCTCGACTCCATTTTCTACCCCGATGACGTCCACACCGTACTGTACGCCAGGACAGGGGACTGGGGCAACTGGTGGAGTGGCGTCTCAGTTGGATGTGAGTAAACATAATACTTTTGTATAGTCTTTGTACCGATACTACTTTATACCACTAAATCTACTCTATCACGTTCAACTTAGCATGCCTGCTGATTGTATCCGTGTGCATTTTGCTAGCGTCGCTGTCGGTTCCATTTTACAACCTAGCATTATGTTTGCAAGCCTACATTGTTATATAACTGTTTCTAAGATGTGAAAATAATCCAAGCAATCTTAACAAAATATCATCCACGGAAGTTTGAAGTCATACATAGTTGACCTATTGTTTACAGACGTGATACTACAAACATTAGTGAAGGCGGTATGACGTGTTTTCAAGGTAGGATGGAGTAAATACACGCTATACCACTATAGGTATCTGGTCTGACCGTCGGGTGGCCAGTAAGGCGGTACACAGAATTATATCAAGGACTATGATGTTATTGACATGCATGTATCTGAAATGTCTTTTGCCTCAGGCTAACGATGCAGCCTAGTTGAGAAGACTGCGAGAAGCAAACCGTAGGATGAACGATGAGATCAGGTGTCTGAAGGGAATGGTAGGTCATACGCTTTTACTGAGTGTAGATGTCGTTTAACAGTATTTACATGCGTTACATGACGTGATATTCTTGCGAGGAGGCGTTGAACGCCAGTGATATGCTTCAAACACGTGGGTAATCAAAACCGGGCCTTCGAACGCTTGTCCATAAGTACGTCAAATCAATCATTGATCACAGGACTAGTCTATATAATCATGTATTAACATAACTAGTGCAAATATTAACAGAGAATGTGAACATATAAATTGGGAATATAAATCAATTTTAAGAATAGCTGCATAAAAGCATTATGTATGTATCCTTACGATTCACACAATGTTGCATTTGAAACAAAACTTGGAGTTTTCGAAACATCAGTATATGAGTGTTCTGTAGTGTAACAATTGTAGCCTGTTTTGTATCATATCATAACAGTTATATCATTGCAAATATAAATATATATTTGGTTCATATAAGTTACGTTTTGTAATATCGAAAATAAGACAGTTATAGTATCAGTCCACATTGGTACACTGAAGCAGTTCTACATTATTGCATTACATAACTTTAACAACCGTTCATCGAGTCCTTTTCATGTTCTTTGTTTTCATTCAGGCTCAGGCAGCGGATGAAGCGAGGCAGACGCGTGATGCTAGGTACAGACAAAGGGAAATAAGACAGCAGCAGCACCAATGGCAACAACGATTTCACCTTCAATAACAGCATCGACAACAACAGCCCCGACAGCAGCAGAAGCCCCGTCAGCAACAGCAGCCCCGACAGCAACAACCCCGTCTGCAGAAGCAGCCCCGAAAGCAGCAGCGCCATCAGCACTAGCACCGACAGCAGCAAGAAACCCCATACGAGGAGCTGCTACGTCTTTCCGATGACAAGAGGACTTCGGTGAGATATCGTACCTGACTTTTGAGAGTGGCAATTACGGGTTTTAACATTCCCAAACTCTCAGTTCTGGTTGTAAGAGATTATACGACCATTTTGTGATTTATCCTCCATCACGTATACCCGATGAAACTGGAAATGCTCACGTGCAATAGGGAGAACACCAATAAGTTGTACCATGTGTTAAGTAGTTCCAACCGGTAAGAGGTACCGTGCCCCATGGACTGGAGATAATGTCTGTTGTGGCAAGAAACACATTAATCTGATACACTCTCACCAAAGTGTATTTCCATTTTCGTTATGTCAATCGTTGTTGTAGCGTTGCATTAAGTACATGCGTTGTATCGTTGTATACAAAATAGTTGACGAGAGGTTCAGAGAAACTATAAAGGAGAAACAAAATACTTGTTTAGTATACAATCCAAACCTGAACCTAATAAAGTGTACAAATATTCAAAATCCATATTTTCTAAATAAGCATTAACTGAATCAAATGTATTTTCTCTTAACTCGTTTTGGACATAGAAGCAACATAAATTCAAGAAATAACTCACGTCTGTGTTCTGCCATAACTCAGTGTGTGCTGCTGTCAACATGGAGGCCTTCTGTTTGACTGAGCCCATGTGCTTCTGATCATGTGATCAGATTGCCAGGATGTGAATTATGTTATAAATTTGCAAAAGTTTAGGCAGCAACCTGGGTTTGAACTTGCAACCTGTGTGTTTCTGAATATTAACATGTGCGATTCTAGTGAACAATCCTTTACCCCACAGGCACTTGTACGGATTTGTTGACAATTTTAAAATATTAAAGTTAACTTTTACTAAATTAAATTGAGAGGCTAAACTTAGTGTTCTGCGCGTACAATGTCTAAGTATTGTTGTTTCCTTGTAGACATGGGGCCGAATACGGAAGCCAGCCGGTGTCATCCAGGTGGCGTTGGGAGGAGGAGTGGCCAGTGAGTTAAACTTGATATTTATGGGTTCTTGCATTTGCATTGGGTATATGACATATGATTGTGACTATGATGTTTAAGATGTTTTCATCTTTGTCTCTCCACATGTGAACGAAACCTTTCTTCCTTCAGATGTCATTGATGAACACCCGTTGTTGTACGGTAAAAAAAAGACAAGGTTAGATATCTCGTTCATCAGGTTCGCCAGCAGTCCTATGTCTCCACCCTCATTTGTTATCCTTAGCTGTCATCGACACCCAGCGTCCTCAGCCAGTCCCCGCAGTTACATTCTCAATCGGTAATCCAAGTGAACAGCCTTAACGCTGCCACCAGTCCTTCCATGACCGTCAACTCCAACGCCATCTGTCTTCTATCTCTCCAGGTATACAGTTGTAATAATCAAACAACTTCAATTTTTTAAGAATCATTTCCTGAGTGTAGATGATTTCATTTAACTTGCCAGCTGCCTTGCACTGTTTTTTGGTTCGCTTTCACAAAACTATCCCCTGCCGAATATCAAGACCATTAAGGAACCTACAAGTTAATTCATCATCTTCAACAGGAGCTTTTAAGTTATTTTGGTCCTAACGAAATGTTATCGTTTTCTCCTCAAGTGTGTTTAGATTCCAGGGCTTCTTCATTACCTCTACCATTTACACCTAACCATGTGTAGGAATCCATACCACTTCATATACGTCATGATACTTCCCACGATCATGGTATCTGATAAGGATTCGAAATGAGTCTCCACTTCTTTTAACATGACCACGAGGGTTCTATAGGATTAGTTTTCTTGACCAAATCCCCAAACTCGTTGATGGTGTACCGTGTACCTACTGATAACCGGGCAGCTCTGAGGTGTTGAGGGGTATTTCATGTTTCATGGCTCGAACTCCTTTTTGAAACACCCGCTAACAGCTTCTATTATATATGAAACTATACGAAAGAAAGACACGTTGGATGTTAATCAATAGATGAGTCAACACACATGAAAAAGCACAAAATATCTTTGAGATGACCCCTTGTGCCTGTAGGCAGCACGTGCATTTCATGCCAGGTGAGTCGACGGTCCGTCGTCATACCTGGCTGAGCGACCTAATTGCCATCTATAGTCTGACCTATTGTTTTCAGTAGCTATTCGTTTTTTTCTAAGTTTTGCCCGATTTTACGAGTAAACTTGCTTTTCTGGATATCGTATTACGCATCCCACTGAACGCCCAGTTAGGCCGAGTGGGTTATTTCGACATATGCTATTTGCAATTGTGTAAATTTTAGGGATACAGAGTAACAGCCTAAAAACATTTTTTTCTATTTCCGACAGTACTATAATTACATTTTCAGTGTAACACGATATCCAACTGAAAACAGTTTACTGTTTCCACAGGCTATATCAAATGATGAATGCTGTACTAAAACATGGCTGAAATATATACTATCCCAAAAAAGAAACGCATAGGCCAGAAATCTGTTCCGAAAATGTATTATTTTCAAAAATGTAAAACTCGTCCACAAATAGACTTTAGTACATGAAATTTTAAATCAGTTTAGAAGAAGGAAATGTTTATACAACCAAGTGGATAATTTTAGATAACGGGGGCGTTGAGCGCGATGGTGAAGGCGTAGCACGGTCCCGACGTCGGGTCTCCTGGCTCTCAAGCAAATCTCTCTCAACCTGTCCCGTACAGTTTGAACGGATATCCTCCGAAGTTCAGGCACCCTGGCTGCTGTGCTCTCACCCGTGGCCGTACGAGCACGCAAATATAGTACCCGGATGTACCGATCTTGGGCTGCAATGGTGACTCGAGATCTGCCTGTACGGGGACGGTCATTTGTTATACCTGTTAGGTTGTAACGAGCTGCAAGCCGTGATATTGTGCTCAGACTAACATTCAGACGCCTGGCAAGAGGAGATTGGTAATCTCCAGCGTGTATTCTTTCAATGGCGATGCTCCGTGTCGCAGAATCAAGACGTGGCCTAGTAAATTGACCTTAAAACTCCTTCAAAACGAATGCCGATTTCCGAAAGTAATCTGGATTTTTATAGCCAAACGGTGCTGCACAATTCCAACTGGAAGGTGATTTCTGTTGCGTTGTGGCGATGCAATTTTAATCCTTGTAAGAAATCTCATCAAAATCAACATTTTTAGGTAAAGTCGATTTTTTTCCCCTGCAATTGTGAAAAATCATGTTATCAACACTTTTGTTACATATTTTGACGATTGTTTGAACACAAAAGGTAATTTATAGCTTTTAAAAAAAAACAAAACCATATGCGTTTTTTTCTTGGGATAGTATAGTTGAAAATAGATTCACTAGATGAGATAAGATACCGTTTACGTTAGATGAAAGCGATGACATTTTCTTGAGGTGACGCTTTAGGCTTTACCTTTGGTAAAGCGAGAAATTGTGAACTGTAAGGTCTGATGATTTTTACAGTAATGGGCCCCTAATGTTTTCGTGATGACTTCGTGAATAGTACTGTATGCCCTGTACGTAATTTCAGCTGGCGTGCACTTTAAGTACATCTTACAATGGAAATAGTAATGCCGACGAGACGTAAAATTTTATCTGACTTAAACTTACAAACTTTCTTCAAAGTTAAAAATTAAGTGGTACTTGTCATACTTAGTTACCACCATGAAATAGTGGTGTCTGCCATTCCCAAACGAGACCATTCTGAGAGCTGACGGCTTCCTCATCTTGCTTTGGTTTAAATTTGTTTGCTGCTACTTCGAATAAGAATCAACAATCGTTTCAGGAAGATTTGATCCGTCAAACCACCTCTATTACAGAATCGCACAGCAGCACGTCGCAGGCATGCTTTTGCAACTGATTAGGCACGTAATTCTGAGCACCCTAAATATCACTGAAGTTCACTTTGGACCGTACTAACTGTGGTAAACGGGTACAACTGAGGAAAGTCGCCCATTGAATGGTTTTTGACATTACATGTAGAGTCTGTCATGTCAGGAACGGCCAGATGCAAATGGCTAGTTGGAAGTTCGAACAATAACCCGTCACAAAACCGTGGTCAAAATGCCTCTCAAATTGGAGATCAGTTTCACAGAGCTTCATGAATGGGTGTTATTCGGCGACGTCACATTGCTGCAAGACGTCGTTGGTGACACGAGCAACAACGCTTGGCCAATCGTCTTTGGGCAGGAGTTGTGCTTTCGTATGAATCGAGTTTACTTTGGTCTTCCTTGACACGCGAACAGAACATGGCGTAGACGGTATGAACGTCAGCTTTCACCCAGTCAGCTTTAGACAGAACGATCGTTTTCAGGGAGGCTCATGGTGTGGTCTTCATTGTGGCTTGCAGAACACTTTTACATGTTATTTACTGACGTGTCACAGGACAGTTCTACCGTGACACGAGCGAGCCATGGGTATAATACAAAATGGAGCGAGCCATGCCCACACTGCTGGAACTTTTGGCCGCTCCCGTGTTGCGTTAGCAAATCTGACGCAACGTTATAGACAGACCGTGCATACATCAGCCAGGCCACAAACATGCTGACTAAGGGTAACTATATAATATAAAGACCAGTACGTGCTTAATTTGCATCTCCATTGTCGATGACAGAACTTTATGTCATCAGCGACGAATGGCTTGGGGAAGATGATTAAGAATCAATTTGATGATTCAAGGAATCATGGCTTACAGACTTGGAAAGGACACTTAATGACAGCGCAACAGATTTAGATGGGCCTGGACTGTACGAGGTTGGCATCTACATCGATGTGAGTTGGTAGGTAGTCTTTACTGCTGAAAGCGGTTTCTGTCCGTTAACCAACGAACGGGAGAAAATGCTGAGGAGATCGTGCCACATTGTGGAGGGGCTGTTATGAATGAATGTGAGAGAATACCACTAGTCATCCTTGAAGGAAATTTGACAGCTCATCGTTACATGGATGACAGTTTTTCTCTTATTAATGGTCCTACTATTTCCAACAGATACCACGTAGTGTCTTTTATAAGCACACACACCGAACTGTACAGAACTTGCAGCTAGAAGAGTCCCGGGCGATGTCATCCAATGACTGAATTTTTCTGTGCGGAGGAGAGTGTTTGAGTGTCGTAAAGCAGGGGGAAGGTCACATGTGTCATTGATCTGAGTCGATGTTGGATGTGCATGCCATTTGTAAATTATTGTGAAATCTTACTTGAACACAAAACACATCAGATTCCGGGTTAAGGATGCTAATGCGTTTTCACTTGAACGCACTTTCTTCTTACTTCACTTCCAGTATATCTTCGAATCATAAACAGTTGCATCTTCACCCGTTTTCTCAAAAGGAACATATTTTAACATGCTTCATGACATCACTTGTTCATAATCTCAATCATGAGTCCTTCTTGTTCACAAGTGATCATTTGCAGGTGGTTTTCCATGCAACATTTATAACAGTTGCCCAAATTGAGGAGGAGGAGTAGTAGCAAAACTAAGCTTTCAGTGTAATTGAAAAAAGGCACATACATCACCTTTTCGGATTTTCTGCAAACAAACCCAAACCAAATGGATCTTGGGTGTGTGTCACAGTCTGCATACAACATGTTGTGTTTCGACGATTGAGTGTGAGTGAGTGTAGACAGTAAGTCACATCGGCAATATTTCAGCCATATTGTGATCAGAAACAAGTTATGATTTTCATAATAAATAAAGGTAAATTATAAAAACCTGTCGGCGAAGGACAGTAAAAAGAACTAGAATAGCACATATATAATTGTAAAACTAGTAATTAAATCTGAAACATTTAAACTATAGATGACAAAACAATATAAAAACAGACTATAAATTGCCAACAACTGAAAGTAGATCACCATACTAGGGACCACGGGGAGTTACAGAACATTTGCTTCCTGCATGGACCCCTAGCTGGATTTACAAAATCCCTTCAGCTATCAGCAATTGTCGACAAATCTAGCAATAAATTAAAATGACATATACTACGATTGAAAGTAGAAGTAGGTTTAAATTTACTTTGAATATTTTGGGACTTAGGTACCCTCTCAGGAGGACAATACTCTCACAGTACTTAAACCCTTAAGAATATACAGCCACTAACAATCTCATTCGATAATTTAAACTACCAATTATAAAACATTTTCCGTTTTGCATCCTCACCTTTTAACAAGTATTCGTGTGTATATCGCGTATGACCAATATGACATCGTCACATAACGACCTCCTCAAACCTGGAATGACAACCCAAGTAGGTTCAACCGACGGTTGGTTTAATTGCATGCAACTTTTGATACCTACTTGGTTGTCCCACTTAGTTTGCATTAGATCACGGATATAAGATCGACTGATGGTTTTGTAATAAGAGTATGGGATCAGAAGTGGGGTCACAGATTTGTTGAGTGCTGCCTTAGCAACAAAATCGGCCATCGTGTTGCCAGAAATGCCAGCATGGCCGGGTAACCAACAGAGGACGATGTCGCATTGGCCAGTAGCAAGGTCATTATAGGCAAGTAGGTGTAACCAATATAGGGTTTTATTTCATGTAATTTGTTAATATCTACTTAGGTGTCCCACTTGTTTTGCATCAGATCACGGATGTAGGTTCTAATGCTAGCTTTGTAATCAGAGTATGGAATGAGAAGTGGTGTCACAGATTTATTGAGTGCTGCCTTAGCAACAAAATCGGCCATCGTGTTGCCAGAAATGCCTGCATGGCCGGGTACCCAACAGAGGACGATGTCGCATTGGCCAGTAGCAAGGTCATTATAGGCAAGTAGGTGTAACCAATATAGGGTTTTATTTCATGTAATTTGTTAATACCTACTTAGGTGTCCCACTTGTTTTGCATCAGATCACGGATGTAGCTTCTAATGCTAGCTTTGTAATCAGAGTATGGAATGAGAAGTGGTGTCACAGATTTATTGAGTGCTGCCTTAGCAACAAAATCGGCCATCGTGTTGCCAGAAATGCCTGCATGGCTGGGTACCCAACAGAGGACGATGTCGCATTGGCCAGTAGCAAGGTCATTATAGGCACGAAAGAGAGTCTCAAAATATTATATATTATTTATATTTAGGGTGTTTACTAACACATTTAAGAGCTGTTAATATGGCGTTTGCTTCTGCTGTTAAAATAGAGCTGTTATGTAGTAATCGAGAAGATATTGCTCTGGATCCAATGACAATGTCGCCATCCTTGGATCCATGTATAAATTAGGATTTTATGTATGATATTTATTTCTTAACTGACAAATTCTTGTGTATTCTGTAATTCGTTTGTTTCTGACTTCTTAAATGTGGTTAATATCAGGCCTACTTGTTGCCCCACCAATTGCCAAGGAGGAGAGGAAAGAAGGCGGGAAGGAGATATATTTTCTAGTTCAATGCCAGCATCAGAAATAAAAGGTTTCCCAAGATCGGAATAAGTGATGATTTTTTATCCTTAATTTCTTTATCCTCATATAGAAGATTAAAAACAGAACTGTAAGCAGTGTTAGACTCATTAGATTATAATTTTGTTTTATATTCTAAGAATAACTCTATACGGCGTTGGTCAAGGGACGGCTCGTCGAACTCGATGTAAAGACTGTCAATAGGAGATGTTCTTAAAGATCCCAGACAAAGTGGTGATCTTGGTGGTGGTGGTGAACAGTATCAAGAAGTTTGAGATTGCCTTTACAGGCTCCACCATATACGATGGAGCCGTAATCAAGTTTCGATCGGACTAGTGATCTATGTAAGTGAAGGAGAGTAGTTTCACCCCCTCCCTACTTTAAAATGGAAACAACTTTTAATAAATCGAGTGCCTTCAGGCATTTATTTTTGAGGCATTTAATATGCGGCAAAAACGTTAAATGGGACCCAAGAATTTGTCTTCCTTTACAATTTTGATGGGGGTGCCATTTAGAAATAGTTCAGGGTTTTTATGCGGTCTGAATTTACGGCAGAAATGTTTACAATTAGTTTTGATTGAGAAAATATAAAGCCATTTTCAAGACACCATTTATTTATTTTGTTTAAACATAACTGCAAATGCCGTTCAATAGTATGCATATTTTTATCCATCGATTGAATCAGTTAAAACCTTTGATAAACTGTTGATGTTAATACTAAACAATGTGACAGAAAAATACTGCATTGTGGGACACTTTGCTCGTGATTGTAATGATCAGACAGGGTTGATCCTACGCGGATTTGAAATTGTCTGTCATTTAAAAAGTTGTATATAGATTGAGGCGAACTGTCTCTCAATCCAAAATCATGTAAATCTCTTAAAATACCATGTTTCCAAGTAATGTCCTATGCTTTTTCTAGATCGAAAAAGATCGACACTGCATGTTATTTATTAATTATGGCATTTTTACAAAAGACTCCAAACGCACTAAATGATCAATTCAACTTCTGCTTTTACGGAAATCACATTGTACATCAGTTAGAAGATTGTTTGTTTCCATGTACCAATCTAGTCAGTTATTTACCATGCGTTCCATGGTTCTGCAAACGCAGCTTGTGGGTGAAAGTGGTCGATAATTTGAAGGATCGGTATGATCACGTCCAGGTTTAGGTATTGGGACTACTATAGCATCTCGTCATGACAAAGGAAATTTCCCCCGAAGTCCAAATGTTATCAAACATATTTAAAAGGATTTCTAACGAGGATTCTGATAAGTGCTTCAGGAGTTGATGATGTATGTTATCAGCTCCCGTGGCAGTATCGTGAGCTTGTTCAAGAGCAGTATGGAGCTCATGACATTAGAATATTGCATTATAATCTGAATTGAAATTTATGGTTTTCTTTTCTTGCTGTATTTTTATATATTTTTTAAATTGAGGGACATAATTAGATGAGGAAGAATGTTTGGCCAAGTCCATTTGCAATATCTGATTTAGTAGTCAATAATTGGTCCCAATCTTTCAGATGGTGAATGTTAGTTTTGGTGCCCTTACCTTTGGTTTTCTGGATCATGTTCCATACCTTTGATATCGGCGTACGTGAAGTAATTTTCGATACATACTTTTGCCAAGACTGGCGTTGTGTTTCGACGATGTGTTTTAAGTTGAGATTCACCTTGCCTCTTAAACTATTTCAGGTTCATTTTAAAGTGGAAGAGTTTCTTTAAGCCGTTTGTTTATTTTGTTACGAAACAAAATCGTTTGTTTGCAAAAAGATGAGCATATCCTGTCTCACCGGTGGAACAACTTTGTTTACCAAATGGAAACAGGGGAATATTTGTCTAAGTCAAAATGGGGAATTGCATGAGAAATGATTGTCAATATTGCGTGTATTTTGAAATGTACTTGACATGTCTACCACAAAACATTTTTAAAGTTCTATACTACCCATCAAAAGTTAGAGTAAATGTAGCCACTAACTTCTGTCAACTGTTCCAAACTAGATTTTGCAAAATATTCCACACTGTTTAAAGATACTGTTTACACAAGAACTGATGTATTGTAACGTTGGAAAGATTATTGTCATGAGTTCAATAAATGATGAAACTCAGTGATATTTTTGGCGAATTCGTAACAAAACACCAAAACACAGCTGTTCACACGCACGAGATTTGCACATGCTTTTCAGCAATTTGATCCATAGTCCTCTTGCAGTTCATTTGCATAAGGTTTGCACTTGGTTCCCTCAAGTAAGTGGAGAAATTCATCTTCGATGTAACCATATAGATATACATAACATATAGTGAGTGCTTTAAGCGAGTCTGAACTTTTGATGGGTAGTATACTTATGCGTTGAATGTTGTAACTTTTAAGGGAAGGGTTGTATGCTGCTCATTCAAATCGGCACCCGTGAAGAGCCACCTCCTCGTGGTGGGTGCTGGGTAAAGCTAAGAGCTCTTCGACCCCCCGTTGTGGATCCGGGGATATATTTGGTCCACCAACCTGTTTGCCGTGGGTTGGGCTCCTGTGTCGGTGGAGGACGTGAGTCTGGTGGTTGAGGGCACTGGTTCCAGGAACAGTGTTCCTTTGCCCAACACACCACTTCGACCCTTACTTCACCTAGACGGGTGGTTGCATGGGCCCGGTTCAACCAATCGGCTGGTCATGCCGAGCCCTGAGCACTAAATTTCGTTGCTCTAAAATTATTTGGCTTGGATTTATTTGGACACAATATTGACATGTTTGGTTTTGTGTATATATTGTATGAAATATGAATTTTCAAATTCACTCAAATTTGCCTAGATGCTGGTGCCAGAAGGCGATGGCTCATGGGCCAATCTTGTAGACTGATTGTGTGAAAATAGAGCTGTTATTGGGTAATCGAGAAGAGATTGTTCTGGATCCAATGACGGTGGCACAAGCAACCGCACCACCATCCTTGGACCCATCTGTAAATAAGGATGTGTATGTAGTATATTTAGTTTTTAATTGATTAAATTCTTGTTTATATTGTAATTCATTTGTTTCTGATTTTTTAAATGTTGTCAGTGTAAGGTCAACCTGTGGCCTCACCAATTGCCAAGGAGGAGAAGAAATAAGACGGGAAGGAGCTATATGTTCTAGCTCAATGCCAGCGGCAGAAAGGAAAGGTTTCACTCTTATACCAAGAGGTGGAACAAGAGAAGGCTTCTTGTTATACAGATCTTCATATATTGGATTAAAGACACAGTCATATGCAGGGTTTGACTTATTGGAATAAAGTTTTGTTATATACTGTAAAGTTAATTTTATACGGCGTTGTGTAAGAGATGGCTCATCAGCCTCGACGTAAAGGCTGTCAACAGGTGAAGTTCTAAAGGAACCAAGACATAGTCTGAGACCTTGGTGGTGGACAGAATCTAAAAGTTTTAGATTACTATTGCAGGCTCCACCATAAACGATGGAGCCATAATCAAGTTTGGAACGTACCAATGATCGATATAGTTGTAGGAGGGTAGTTTGATCCCCTCCCCACTTAGAAGTGGAAACAACTTTCAACAAGTCAAGTGCCTTCAAGCATTTAGTCTTTAGGGACTTGATATGGCTGACATGACAGAACTGGATATAGTCTCAGAAATGAAAGATCAAGGTGTCACGTTTGTAAAACGTTTTACCACCCGTAAAAACTCATAAATCCATCAAAGAAACACCTACCTCTTTTCCTTTTCATCTCCAAATGCTCCTCAATCAATAAAGGCAGGTTACTGCAATATCAGGGTTGACACCTACATTCCCAACCCTCTCAGATGTTTCAAATGTCAGAAGTTCGGCCACGGTATGAACACCTGCACATTGTCCGTTACATGCACTCACTGCAATGAGAAGACGCATGTGACGGAAGATTGTGACAGCAACTTTAAAAAGTGCGCCAACTGCTTTGGAACACACTCATCTTCCTCTAAGGAATGCCCGATGCGGAAACAGCAGATGAAGATTAATAAAATTAAATTCACTAAAAACATCAGTTTTGCAGAAGCTAAAAAACTCGTACAAACCCCAGGACAGACCGAAACATACGCGTCAATCACCAGAACGCTATCTGATACAACCCCAAAACAGTCCAAAGTCTTAACAACGTCAATAACCTGTCAAACAGATTTGACATGGGTGAAAACTACTACTACCGAGACGTTTCACCAGAACAATCCACCCAAACAACAGTTATAATCTCATCCCAAATCCAATCTGAGTCTCAGGATAATCGTGAAACATCTGTACCACAGGAGAAAGCACCATCTCAATCAACTGCAAATGTCCAACAGGTCATTAAAAACAAAACGAAACCAAGGCCAGATTCAACTAAAAAACTTCAAAGTGGCAGAGTCTAAAAGGGATCAGACAACCAAGTTCAACTCTATAATAAATATGGTTCACTTGAGGACATGGAAGTGTCCGAACACTCCCATGCAAGGGCACATAGCTTGTCGCCCACTAAAAAAAGTGCGGGGTAGAATCCCAATCCTCCCACCTAAAAGATAGCCCATTCCAAAAATATAGTACAGTGGAACTGTAGAGGATTAAGGACCAATTTTAATGAGTTACAGCTATTAGTCCCAGATTTTGCACCATCAGCTTTTCTGTCTGCAGGAAACCTATCTAAAGCAGACGGATACTTTTAATTTACGTCAGTTTGTTGCATATAATTCTTTTTCACCTCCGGGTGACAGGGCCACTGGAGGGTCTTCAATCCTTGTAGGGGCGGTGGGGTAGCCTAGTGGTTAAAGCGTTGGCTCGTCACGCCGAAGACCCGGGTTCGATTCCCCACATGGGCACAATGTGTTAAGCCCATTTCTGGTGTCCCCCGCCGTGATATTGCTGGAATATTGCTAAAAGCGGCGTAAAACTAAACTCAGTCAGTCAGTCAATCCTTGTAAAGCAGGACGTTATCCATAGTCCTGTAACACTCACAACTAGTCTCCAAGCTGTTGCTGTGAGACTAACTCTTCATGTTACCTTTACACTGTGCTCTTTATATATTCCGCCTTCTTCAACACCCCAGCAGTCTGAACTTCAAGCACTCTATGACCAACTTCCTAAACCTTGTATTATAATGGGTGATCTCAATGGCCATAACCCGATCTGGGGTGGTACAAGCACTAACACTAAAGGTAAAATACTGGAAGATTTTATATCCAATAATGACTTGTGCATATATAATGACGATTCAAGTACTTATCTGCATCCTGCAATCGGCACCTACTCTTCTTTAGATTTGTCTCTTGCAGACTCTAACCTCCTCACTGAATCTGATTGGTCAGTCCACAATGATTACTGTGGAAGTGACCACTTTCCAACTCTCCTATCAGAAATTTATCCCTCTGATTCTACATCTTATACAAGATGGAATTTTTCCAAGGCGGACTGACCCTTATTTAAAAACCTTGTGCACATCTAAACTAAAAACTGAATATTTCAGTGATATAACTGATCCTATTAAGGTTTTTTCTGACGTTTTAAATGAAATAGCGGATGAGTGTATATCAAAGTCCTCTACAACTCCACATGTACGGAAACCATGGTTTAATACCGATTGTAGGCAAGCCAGAAAAGCGAGGAAAAAGGCAGAGAACTATTTCCGCCATCACCCAACTGTCCATAACTTAAATAAATTTAAAATACTCAATGCGAAGGCACGTCGTACCTTCAAACAAAACAAACGGCAATCTTGGAGGAGTTGTCTCCAAAATTAATTCACGTACGCCAATGTACGAATCAAATAATGGTGAAGACTATAATGAAGTGTTTTCATTACATGAGCTCTACAAAGCTCTTGAGCAAGCTCATGACACTGCAGCGGGTGATGATAATATACATTACCAGCTACTGAAACACTTACCTGAACCATGTCTGATGACACTTTTAGATATATTTGACAAAATATGGACGTCTGGAGAATTTCCTTCTTCGTGGCGTAATGCCATTGTAGTTCCAATACCAAAACCTGGCAGGGATCATACAGATCCGTCTAATTACAGACCGATGTCTTTAACTGGCTGTGTCTGTAAAACCATGGAACGTATGGTGAATAATAGATTAACTTGGTATCTTGAAACCAATAACCTTATAACAAATATTCAATGTGGTTTCAGGAAAAATCGTAGTACCATTGATCATGTGGTACGTTTAGAATCCTTTGTTAAGAATGCAATAGTAAATAAACAACATGCTGTATCAATTTTCTTTGATCTTGAGAAAGCTTATGATACGACCTGGAAGCATGGCATTTTAAAGGATTTACATGACTTTGGTTTGAGAGGCCGTTTTTAAAAGACAGTCAATTTCAAGTCCGAGTGGGTTCAACCCTGTCTGATCATTATAATCAGGACCAGGGTGTCCCTCAAGGCAGTATTTTGTCTGTCACTTTATTTAGTATCAAGATCAACAGTTTATCCAAGATTTTAAACGATTCAATTGATGGATCACTTTTTGTGGATGATTTTAATATTTCTTGTCGTGGAAAAAATATGCATACTATTGAACGGCAACTACAGTTGTGTTTAAACAAGATAAATAAATGGTGTCTTGAAAACGGCTTCAAATTTTCTAAATCCAAAACTAATTGTATACATTTCTGCCGTAAATATAAACCTCATAAGGACCCAGAACTATCTTTAAATGGCACTCCAATCAAAGTTGTAACGGAGGCCAAATTATTGGGCCTAATTTTCGATTCCCAATAACATCCATCATACCATCCTGCCTCATATTAAATCCCTTAAAGCTAAATGCCTGAAGGCACTCGATTTGTTAAAGGTTGTCTCCAATTCAAAGTGGGGAGGGGATCAAACTACCCTCCTTCACTTATATAGATCATTGGTGCGATCAAAACTTGATTATGGCTCCATCGTATATGGCGGAGCTTGCAAAAGCAACCTTAAACTGTTAGATTCTGTCCACCACCAAGGTCTCAGACTTTGTCTTGGATCATTTTTTAGAACTTCTCCAGTTGACAGTCTCTATGTCGAGGCCGATGAGCCATCTCTTACCCAACGCCGTATAAAATTAGCCTTGCAGTATGTAACAAAACTATATTCTAATGAGTCAAATCCTGTATTTAATATAACTGTGTCTTTAATCCTCTTTATGAGGATTTGTACAACAAAAAGCCCTCTCTTGTTCCACCTCTTGGTTTAAGAATTAAACCATTCATTTCTCCTGCTGGCATTGAGCTGGAAAATATAGCTCCTTCCCGTCTTCTTTCTTCTCCTCCTTGTCAGTTGGTTAGGCCACAAGTTGACCTAACATTAGAAGCATTTAAAAAAGCAGAAACTAATGAATTACAATATAAACAAGAATATAATCAATTAAAAAGTAAATATAATACATATAAATCCTTATTTACAGATGGGTCCAAGGATGGTGGCACGGTGGCTTGTGCCACTGTCATTGGATCCAGAACAATCTCTTCTCGTTTACCAGATAACAGCTCTATTTGTACAGCAGAAGCAAACGCCATATTAACTGCCTTAAAATATATTTAAAAAACACCCTAAATATCAACAATATATCATCTTTTCTGACTCACTTTCTTGCCTTCAGGCAATTAAAACTATTTCTTGTAAACATCCAAGGATGGTGGCGCGGTGGCTACCAAATAACAGCTCTATTTTCACAGCTGAAGCTAACGCCACATTAACAGCTCTTTAATATATGAATAAACACCGTAAATATAAACAATACATCATCTTTTCTGACTCACTTTCTTGCCTTCAGGCAATTAAAAATATTTCTTGTAAACATCCACTTTTATTAGAATTTTTTTAATTGTATAATGAGCTTGCTACTGGCCAATGCGACATCGTCTTTTGTTGGTTACCCAGCCACGTTGGCATTTATGGGAACACAATGGCCGATCTTGCTGCTAAGGCAGCACTCAACAAAACTGTGACACCACTTCTTATTCCATACTCTGATTACAAGGCTAGCATTAGAACTTACATCCGTGATCTGATGCAGAAGAAATGGGACACTCAAGTAGGTATTTATAAATTACATGCAATAAAACCCTACATTGGTTACACCTACTTGGGCTTTCAGTCCAGATTTGAGGAGGTCATCATACGACGATGGCCGGGATCAGACTGATCCGTCAAATTACAGACCAATCTCTTTAACGAGTTGCGTCTGTAAAACCATGGAACGAATAGTAAATAATAGATTAACATGGTATCTTGAAACCAATAATCTCATAACAAATATTCAATGTGGTTTCAGGAAAAATCGTCGTACCATTGGTAATTTGGTACGTTTAGAATCCTTCGTAAAAAATGCAATAGTAAATAAACAAGATGCAGTATCGATATTCTTTGATCTTGAGAAAGCATACGATACCACCTGGAAGCATGGCATTTTAAAGGATTTACATGATTTTGGTTTAAGGGGTCGTTTACCTCTTTTTATATCACAGTTTTTAACAGACAGGCAATTTCAAGTCCGAGTGGGTTCAACCCTGTCTGACCATTATAATCAGGATCAGGGTGTCCCTCAAGGCAGTATTTTGTCTGTAACATTGTTTAGTATTAAGATCAACAGTTTATCCAAGGTTTTAAATGATTCAACCGACGGATCACTTTTTGTGGATGATTTTATCATTTCTTGTCGCGGTAAGAATATGCATACTATTGAACGGCAACTACAGTTGTGTTTAAACAAAAGAAATAAATGGTGTCTTGAAAACGGCTTCAAATTTTCTAAATCAAAAACTAATTGCATACATTTCTACCGTAAATATAAACCCCATAAAGACCCAGAACTGTTTTTAAATTGCACTCCCATCAAGGCTGTAAAAGAGGCCAAGTTCTTTGGTGTGATTTTCGAATCCCATTTAACCTTTCTTCCGTATATTAAATCCCTAAAAGCTAAATGCCTGAAGGCACTGGATTTATTGAAAGTCGTTTCTAATTCAAAGTGGGTAGGGGACCAAACTACCCTCCTACACCTATATAGATCACTGGTCTGCTCGAAGCTTGGTTATGGCTCCATCGTATATGGTGGAGCATGTAAAAGCAACCTAAAACTATTAGATTCTGTCCACCACCAAGGTCTGAGACTTTGTCTTTGGTCATTCAGAACATCTCCTGTTGACAGTCTCTACGTCGAGGCAGATGAACCATCTCTTACCCAACGCCGTATAAAACTATCATTACAATATATTACCAAACTATATTCTAACGAATCTAATCCTGCATTTCACTGCATCTTTAATCCTCTTTATGAGGATTTGTACAACAAGAAATCTTCTCTTGTTCCGCCTCTTGGGCTCAGGATTAAGCCATTCATTACTGCTGCCGGCATTGAGCTGGAAACTATATCCCCTTCCCGTCTTTTTTCTTCTCCTCCTTGGCAATTGGTTAGGCCACAAGTCGAACTAACACTCACTAAATTTAAAAAATCAGAAACTAATGACTTACTATTAAACAAGAATATAATCAATTAAAAAGTAAATATAATACATATAAATCCTTATTAACAGATGGATCCAAGGATGGTGGCGCGGTTGCTTGTGCCACTGTCATTGGCTCAAACACAATATCTTCCAGATTACCCAATGACAGTTCAATTTTCACAGCAGAAGCAAACGCAATACTAACAGCTCTTATATATATAAATAGACACCCTAAATATAAGCAATATATAATATTTTCAGACTCTCTTTCTTGCCTTCAGGCGATTAAAAATATTTCTTGTAAACATCCACTTTTATTAGAAATTATAGAATTATAGAATGATCTTGCAACTGGCATATACGACATCGTTCTCTGTTGGTTACCCAGCCACGTTTGCATTTCTGGGAACACAATGGCCGATTTTGCTGCCAAGGCAGCACTCAACAAATCTGTGACACCACTTCTGATCCCATACTCTGATTACAGGGCTAGCATTAGAACTTACATCCGTGATCTGATGCAAAAGAAGTGGGATGCCCAAGTAGGTATCAATAAATTGCATGCAATAAAACCAACTATCGGTTACACCTACTTGAGTTGTCAGTCCAGATTTGAAGAGGTCATCATACGACGATGTCGTATTGGCCACACAAGATATACTCATGAGTACCTATTGAAAGGTGAGGATCCTCCGTTTTGTATCCCTTGTGATGAGAGAACCACGGTCAAGCATTGATTTTTTAAAAGAGATAGATCTGTTAAATGAATTTTGATATATGTTTTGTAAATAGATAAGGTTTTATAATTGGTAGTTGAGATTATCGACTTCGATTGTTAGTGGCTGTACCCTCAAAGGGGGGTTGAAGTATTGTAAAATTATTGTCCTCCTGAGAGGGTACGTAAGTCCCAACACATTTAGAGTAAATTTAGGCTTGCCACGTTTTTAATCTGTGTGCTTTTAAATTATGGCTAGATTTCTCTTCTGTCGCCAATGGCTGACGGGATGGTGTAAATCCAACTAGGGTCCATGCAGGTAGCAAAAGTAATGTAAGTACCCATGGTCCCTGGTATGGTGATCTACCTTCAGTTATTGGCGATTTATAGCCCATTTTTATACTGTATTGTTTTTCCCCTGTAGTTAAACGTTTCAGATTTAATTACTAGTTTTACATATATCTCAGTGATATTCTAGTTGTTTTACTGTCCTTCGTCGGCAGGTTTTTTATAATATACATATATTTCATTTCAATATGAAATATTGCCGATGTGACGTTAAATATTAACTCACTCACTCACCAGTAGATTATATTCTTGTTTATATTGTAATTCATTAGTTTCGGAGTTTTTAAACGTTGTCAGTGTTAGGTCAACTTGTGGCCTCACTAAATGCCAAGGAGGAGATGAAAGAAGACGGGAAGGGGATATATACTCCTCACAAAAAAATAAGCAACAAGTATTTTCAGTGTAATATCTTTATCAATTTCGATAGCAATTTTTTGCCGACATGTTACTGAAAGGTAAATATTCAAAGAATACATAACCTTTAGTGACTGTCAAATTAATTTATCTGATAACATTGACAACATAACCCGAACACAACCACACTCAGAAACAACATGCAAAATGTGTGGGATGAATGTGCACCACTCTTCACACATGCACCCTGATCATTGTAAACCTACCTGTAATCATTCCTCTGGCACAACAAGCGGGTCCTAACTTCATTTTAATGGGTGATAATGCCCGTCCATGGATGATAATGGCCGAGAATGAGTTGTTAACGATGTTGTTTAGATCAACAACATCACACATATGGACTGGCCTGCAAGGTCACTTGATCTTAATCCCATTGAACATGCTTGGGACATTATTGGAAGTCGTGTTTACGGTCTCCATGTGAACCCCCAGACTCTGGATGACCTTGAGCAGGCGTTACAGAGAATGGCAGAACATTCCACAACAGCAACTTTAAAGGCTCATTTGGTCAATGCAAAGACGTGTAGAAGCTTGCATTTGTGCTCATGGTGGTCATACGCGTTACTGAACACTGCTTCACTGTCCAAAACTGACTTGAACCTTAATGTTAACATTTTGCTCCATCAATGCAGCACATTTTGCACGACTGTTTCGCGGGTACATGCTTTTGATGATTTGTAAGTCTATTATTGCTCAATACCATTTCATTTCATTTTGTTAATAGTGTGTATACATATTTAACCTTTCTATTGCATCATTCCATGATTTGAAATTTCAATAAATGAAAATGTAATGAGACTACAAATTTGTGTTGCTTAACTTTTTGTGAGGAGTATATTTTCTAGCTCAATGCCAGAAGCGGAAAGGAAAGGTTTGACTCTTAGTCCTAGAGGTGGAACAAGAGAAGACTTTTTATTGAACAGATCCTCCTAAAGAGGATTGAAAACACAGTGAAATGCAGGATTAGACTCGTTAGAATAGAGTTTTGTGATATACTGTAAGGATAATTTTATACGACGTTGGTTAAGTGATGGCTCATCTGCCTCAACATAGAGACTGTCAACAGGAGAAGTTCTAAAAGACCAAAGACAAAGTCTTAGGCCTTGGTGGTGAATAGAATCTAATAGTTTTAGGTTGCTGTTGCAGGCTCCACCATATACGATGGAGCCATAATCAAGTTTGGAGCGGACTAGTGGTCTATATAGGTGTAGGAGGGTAGTATGATCCCCTCCCCACTTTGAATTAGAGACTACTTTCAATAAATCCAGTGCCTTCAGGCATTTATTTTTAAGGGATTTAATATGCGGCAGAAAAGTTAAATGGGAGTCGAAAAATTAGACCCAAGAATTTGGCCTCCTTGACAACTTGATTGGAGTGCCATTCAATTTTAGTTCTGGGTCCTTATGTGGCTTATATTTTCTACAGAAGTGTATACAATTAGTTTTTGACTTAGAAAATTTAAAGCCATTTTCAAGACACCATTTATTTCTTTTGTTTAAACACAATTGCAGTTGCCATTCAATAGTATGCATATTTTTACCACGACAAGCAATATTAAAATCATCAACAAACAGCGACCCATCGATTGAATCATTTAAAACCTTGGACAAACTATTTATCTTGATACTAAAAAGTGTGAAAGACAAAAACTGCCTTGTGGAACACCCTGATCCTGATTGTAATGATCATACAGGGTAGAACCCACGCGGACTTGAAATTGCCTGTCAGTTAAAAATTGAATACTCGGATGATATACTCCAGCAGAAGAAAGTAAAAGATTTATTCTTCCACCAGATTGGCCCATGAGCCACCGCCTTCTGGGCATACGACTCTAGGCAAAAACATACATGAAATAGTGTATTTAAAATTCTTAGATCAAAAATTGGCCAAGACTTAAAAAATATCATTTTATAAATCCCAAAATTTTGTGTAACAATTCATAACTGTAGCACACACAGGGCTTGGCGTGACCAGCCGATTGGTTGAACCGGGCCAGTTCAGCAACCCGTCTAGGTGAAGTAAGGGGCGAAGTGGTGTGTTGGGCAAAGGAACACTGTTCCTGGAACCTGTGCCCTCAACCACCAGACTCCCGCCCTCCACCGACACAGGGGCGCAACCCACGGCAAACGGGTTGGTGGACCAAGCGTTACCCACCCAGGTGGCTCCTCACGGGTGCCTTTTGCCTTGTGGCATTCTACAAAAGCATATTGTATATTTTGGCATTCAAATGCACATGTAGTACTGGTGAGTGTTTGATGTCTGGGTAAAGCGTCTCCATGTGAGATAGGAATTGATTTTGCCTGTCAGGAGGATGGATATATACAAACGTAGTTGAGCCATGCTGCTCTGGGTGTATACATTCTACTGATAATATAAATAGCAACTATCACAAAATGTGCATAGCCCGTCGTACGTGGGGGTTAAACATGGCAACTAGCCATAGACATTTGTTATGTGGGGAATATATATGTTTCAAAACTAATACTAGTAATAGCACCGGTCCTTGTTTAGCCTGAAACCTAAAGCAAGTGCAATAGATACAATACAACGCACTCAAACGCAGTTTGCACAAACTTGTGAGACATATTTCCAACTCATTATGCATTTCAAGTTGTGTTGAACATCCTCGACCCGAAATGCAGGACTGTTTTATCCATGACTGTAAACAAACTGTTCAACGTGGTTGTGTCAATAGTCCATTGCTGCTTTCATCATTTTCTGTTTTGGGTCTTTTTTGAATACACCTTTCACAACATATGGTATTTTGTTGTCAGCTTGCCATGCAGGTGGCAAAGGCACTGTAAGTCCCCATGGTCCCTGGTATGGTGATCTATCTTCAGTTGTTGGCTATCTATAGCCTGTTTGTATATTGTATTGTCCTCTATAGTTACAGTATTTTAGATTTAATTACTAGTTTTAAATATATATCTGTGATAGTCTAGTTGGTTTACTGTCCTTTGTCAACAGACATTTTAATTGATTACCTTGTTTTCATCGCTATATGGCTGTAATATTGCCGATGCGATGTAAAATTCTAACTCACTCACTCATTGTTGTTAGCTTGATTGAAAAAAGGCAATGTGTCCTGTTGTCTGATGCCCAACAGTTGATGTGCTACTTTGCGTCTCCTGATCGAGCCAGGATCCGCTGATAGTGGGATCAAAGTGAAGATGTACTCTGAGTACCGTTTTCATGCCTGTGGGATATAAATAAAGCCTGAATATTTTCGGCTCACCAAGCTTTGGTTTCGACAACCAACCGAAACGATGCCTACGAATAGAATTAAAGGTGTTAGCGGGTGTTTCATGCAGTAGTGCGAGCCATGAAACATAAACACCCCTCAACACCTCAAAGCTGGCCGGTTATCAGTAAGTACACGATACAAACCATCAACTGCAAAGGGAGGAACAGCCAGGTGTACGCGAAGCACGTGCACAAAAGTGCCAACAAAGTAATTGATTCATTAACCTCTGCTGTGCCGCCTCCATCCTTTTTCGCACACCTGACTGTTCCTCTCTTTGCACCCTTCCCTCGTAACAAATAGTGAACTGTGTCAAGATTTGAATGATAGTTTGTCATAAACAACTTTTTAATTTTAGGACATCAATTCTGGAAAAGAAATCAAAGAGTTGGTCTGATGTTTTGATTATGATCAGTGTGTCATTGTGTACTATATGTTTAGTAGTTTTTGAGTTAGATTGCAATTCATCGGTCCGATTTTGAGCCAAACGGACTATAGGAGCGATTGTTGTTCACCGCAATCAGAAAGGTCTTCGTTAGGGCACATAAAAAGTGGGTATGTACTGACCAAACCTGAGGTTGATAGGATCAGCAACGATCTATACCTTGTTGTACACAAACAGGAAAAACATCGATTGATCGTCTAGGGGTAGCATCAGTAATAATAATAATGATAATAAGGTTGCTTGTATAACGCTTAATTCCATACACATGTATGCTCGGAGCGCTTGTCAGAGTAGCACAGGTGGAACACAAAGTGCAGTAGCCACAACAGTAGCAGTTGAGAAAATTGTTAAACATTTACCATTCACGGAAGGCAGGTTGTTGCCGTGAGAAGTGTTGTTGCCGTTGTTGCCGTTGGTGCTGTTGTTGCCGTTGGTAAAGGTGTTGCAGTTGGTAAAGGTGTTGCTATAATTATACTCTCATCTCACTTCGGCAATTACCACCTGACAAACTTTATCAGCTATTTGAGCCTGAAAGAAAACAAACACTTAACAGACTTAATCAACGCTGTATCCATTTATGCCATAAAGTAACGTAGAACCGCTTCAATGTCCCAATGTGAAACGAGTTCAATAAAGTTGAGGAAGTGAAGTGCTGTTTCAACATCATAATGTAGACCTGTTTCCGAACAATAGAGCAATGCAAAATAACACGCTCAACAGCTACTCTTGATCAGATACAACACCAGAGTCATTACATATTTACGAACTATGAACCCGCAACACAAACCCCACATTAAGCATGCTCATAAACAGCTGCAAATATGCTAAATATATAGTTGACAGTGTATAAAACACGTTTTTCGTGCAATATGTTTTTTCGGGAACTAGTAAATTAAACTTGGCAGCAGTGATTGTGTTGTTTCACTGGATCGCTATTCCACTGGTATGGTTTAAATAATTTGACCATGTTTTCAGAATATACTCCTCACAAAACGTTAAGCAACACAAATTGTTTAGCCTCAATACATTTTCATTTATTGAAATTGCAAATCATGGTATGATGCAATAGAAAGGTGAAACATATGTACACACGATTCACAGAATGAAATGAAATGGTATTGAGCAATAATAGACTTACAAATCATCAAAAGCATGTACCAGTGAAACAGTCGTGCAAAATGTGCTGCATTGATGGAGCAAAATGTTAACATTAAGGTTCAAGTCAGTTTTGGACAGTAAGGCAGTGTTCATTAACGCGTGTCATACGCGTATGACCATCATGAGCACGAATGCAAGCTTCTACACGTCTTTGCATTGAGCATATGAGCCTTTAAAGTTGCTGTTGTGGAATGTTCTGCCATTCTCTCTGTAACGCCTGTTCAAGGTCATCCAGAGTCTTGGGGTGAACAAGGAGACCGTAAACACGACTACCAATAATGTCCCAAGCATGTTCTGTGGGACTAAGATCAGGTGACCTTGCAGGCCAGTCCATATGTGTGATGTTGTTGATCTAAACAACATCATTAACAACTCTTTCCCGGGCATTATTTTCCATGGACGGGCATTATCATCCATAAAAATGAAGTTAAGACCCGCTTGTTGAACTAGAGGAATGATTACAGGTAGGTTTTAACCAATCAGACTGTATGTGTGAAATGTGGAGCACATTAATGCCACACAGTTTGCATGTTGTTTCAAAGGGTGGTTGTGTTCGGGTGATGTTATCAATGTTATCAGATACATCAATTTGACAGTCTCTAAAGGTTATCTATTCTTTGAATATTTACCTTTCAGTAACATGCCGGCAAAAATCGCTATCGAGATTGATAAAGATAATACTTTGAAAATACTTGTTGCTTAATTTTTGTGTGAGGAGTATATTAGAAAAAATACTTCCTTTAGCAAATGATAAGTACAAGAAACTACAATTCAGTCATTCGTTATTGGACGTTATTGGACATATAGTGTAATGAGTAGAAACTCACCTTCTGTTGTCAAGACATCCATGCATGAGATCTTATGTTCGACAGCATCTGGTAGATTCCCATGACTATGTCTATGTTTGCGGTCGGCTAGGATATGTAAGTACATCATAGCAGTTGGCAGAGATCGGGATGTATTTCCCAGTGGTAGGCCATGATCTGGATTACCTGGAGTGAGGTATCTCTGGTCGAGGCCCAAGACATTGTCTATTTTGGAAAGCCGATGACTGCGTGGTCCGCTTATTGCATCTGATGAGGCAGTACTCGACAGAAATTGATCCGATAACACGGGTAAGATAAGCAAAGCACTTCATGATACCAACCATGTGACCGCACATGATTAGGAATAAACTATCCTCTTCGACTAGTTTCAAGGATTAGTCAATATAGTATATTAAAATGAATAAAACATTGTACGGTTTCACATGTATACGAAATATCAGTATGATCTGACATTCTTATTATAATGATAATGCTTCCTGTTGACAGTTGTCTTTCAAAATGTTCACCAAATACAACCAACTGAGACAATGCCTACGAATACCACCGAGTCATCATTCAACTAGAAGGTGTTAGCGGGTGTTTCATGTAGGAGTGTGAGCCATGAAACATGAAACACCCCTCAACATCTCAAAGTTGCCGGTTTATCAGTAGGTACACGATACACATCAACGTGGGAGATTTGGCCAAAACAGTAAAGAGTCCTCTTAATTTCGGAGATCATGGTTTGTGGGAATGATAATACAGTATATGAAATGGTAAGTAGTCCTGCACATGGCTCGGTGTCATTGGGATAATATTTTGTTAGGACGAGAATAACTGAAAAGCTGATGATGAATTAACTTGCAGGTTCCTAAATGCATGGTTTAGATATTCGGCGGGACAGTTGCCAATGATTCTTAAAAGTTTTAAGTGGTTTGATTATCACAACTGTTTCCCTGGAGGGGTAGCCGAATATTTTCGTTGTCGTTGACGGTCATGGAGGGACTGATGGCAATGTGTGGTTGATGACCTGGGATTACCGGGTTGATGGATGCCGGCTGAGACTGCAAACTTCGGGGTCCAGCGGCGGATGCTGAGTGTGGAAGCTGACTGTAGATGACAGCTGAGGATCCCTCCAGAAATAACAACAGAAGATTGCAACTGGCCCCTAGGTATGTAAGGTTGTCTTTTTCTGATGAAAGGCTCGTTGATGTGTGGTGATTACATCTGAAGAAAGAAGGGTTTCATTAAAATGTGGAGAGACAAAGATGAGAACGTCTATAACATACACGTCACCATCATAGTTGTTACCCCAGATGACGTTTACCCAATGCGAATGCAAGAACCCATTAATACCGATTGTTTAATCGGTATTCTGGAAGTCGGTGAGTGAAAAATGGAACATACAACTTTATGGATGACAGCTTCTTGTTTATTGCACAGAGCGACGTTTCGGTGTAGATTCTTACACCATTAGCTTGACCAGCAATGGCGGACAAGATCGGTGGGTAAAATGACAAAATGAAGGCAGGCCACAGCATTACACCGTTTTTAAAAATCTTTGTTGCATTACGTCAGTACATCAGACTTCCGTGTACGATATTTCTTTAAAGGTTGCTTTAATTCTTTGCACACCTTAGAGATGGTTAATGTGACATAGGCCAGTTGGAGTTGCCATGTGTAATGCGTGACACATCATGATGTACAACGGAACTGATGACGTAATAAACAGTATTGAGCCCGCCATTATTCTAGTCAACATCACATGGTGTCAGTAGAGGGATCTGAGCCGAATGGATCAGTTTAAACCTACGAATGAACTTAGTTTCGAAGGAAACTTATAAAAAAAACTGGCGAAAATGGATCCAGAGGTTTAATTATACCTCATAGCCAGGGGAACTGCTGCAAAGTCTGATGCTGTCAAGTGCGCAACGTTGCTGCATGTGGCCGGAGATACAGCACTGCAAGTATTCAATTCGTTTGAATGGACAAATGAAGGTGATGACAAGAAGTTAAATAAGGTTAAGCAGAAATTCTAACAATACTGTGAACCGAAAAAGAACTTAACGATAGAGAGACATGCATTTTTTACGAGATCACAGAAAACAAGTGAAACTATTGACCAATATGTAACAGACTTGAAGAATAAAGCGAAAAGCTGTGAGTTCGGAAAGTTGACAGAAAGTTTGATCAAAGACAGAATTGTCTGTGGGGTGAATAGTGATGGCATGAGAATGACACTTTTGAGAGAACCTGACTTAGATTTAAGTCGTGCAGTTGGTCTGTGTAGAGCTAGTGAAGCAACTGCACAGCAAATTAAAGTGTTAAATGAAGAAACAACTGAACAGAAAAGTATTCATGCAATCAACAAAGGTAATTTTCGAGAAAATCCGAAAAAAGCCAAACCAAAAGTTCAAGAGACAAAGTTAAGCAGAGACAGTAGAGCAAAACAGTACTCTCGTCAACAGTATCCCCAGTGTCGTGCATGCGGATACCAGCACATGAAGGATAGGTGCCCTGCAGTCGGTCAAACGTGTGATAAATGTAGTGGTAAACATCACTTTGCAAGAATGTGCAGATCCAGGCTTTTAAAATCTGACAGAAAAGATACTCATGGTAAAGGACAGAAGTCAGTTCATACTTTAGAACAGACTGATTCACAATGTGATGAGTTTGAAGATTTATTCATTGGCATGGTAAAAACAGACAGTGATGATGAAGACTGGATGGAAGTTTTAGTCATTGAAGGACAAGGTGTTTCTTTCAAGCTTGATACAGGTGCACAATGTATCTGAATCTAGGACAGTATACTTTGTCAGATTCACGTGCCAGATTAATCTCATACACTGGAGATAGAAGGACAACACTTGGACTGATTGAACTCCAATGTACAGTTAAAGGTGACAATGCTGTTCACAAAGTGCCTTTTCAGTTGTGAAAGAAGAGCGACCCAGTCTCTTGGGCAAAAGATCCTGTAAAAAACTGAAATTAGTGCAACGTGTAAACATGGTTGAAGAACCAGTGTTTAACAATACTGCTGAGAGTGAGAGAAACAACTTGGGAGAATTTCCAGAATTGTTCAGTGGCTTAGGTTGTATTCCAGGAGAGCACCATATTGAAATCAACGCTGAAGTTACACCAGTGGTATATCCACCCAGAAAGGTACCAGCAGCACTTTTGGATAAAGTGAAAACCGAACTGAATAGAATGGAGAAAATTGGTGTTGTTGCAATTGTAAAGCAAAATGAGCCTACAAGTTGGGTTAATAGCATGGTCACAGTGGTGAAGCCTCACAAGATACGCATATGAATTGATCCTAAAGATCTCAATAAAGCTGTGAAGCGTGAACACTATCCAAAGAGAACTGTTGAGGAAATAATGTCGAGATTGCCAGGTGCTACTGTTTTTAGTGTCTTGGATGCTGAAGCAGGTTTTTGGCAGATTAGACTTGATGACATTAGTTCCAAATTATGTACTTTCAACACACCCTTTGGACGCTACAGGTTTACTCGCTTGCCCTTTGGTGTGAAATCTGCACCTGAAGTGATTCAAAGAGCTATGTCACAGAAATTGGAAGGACTCGAGGGTGCAGAGTGCATTGTTGATGACGTGTTGGTATGGGGCAGAAATGTTCCTGAGCATGATGATAGACTTGTCGCAGTTCTGAAGAGACTGTCTGAGAAAGGTGTTAAACTGAACAAATCAAAGTGGAAACTCCGATTTTCTGAAGTGTCATATGTGGGTCATCTGCTCACAAAGGACGGAATCAAACCCGACCCTGAAAAAGTCAAAGCGATTCGTGACATGCCGCAACCGGAAAGTAAGCAAGACTTAATGAGATTCCTGGGCATGATTCAGTATCTTGACAAGTTCATATCCAATTTGTCACATGAGACTGCAGTGTTGAGGGAGCTATTGGGCAATGGCATTGTGTGGCACTGGACTGAGTCACATAAGCAGTGTTATCAGAAACTTAAGGACCGGGTGACAGACGTCCCCATTCTCCAGTACTATGACGTCAACCAACCACTGACGTTATCGGTAGATGCAAGCTCAGAAGGGCTTGGGGCGATGTTGTCTCAGAATGACAGACCAGTGGCTTTTGCGTCCAGATCACTCACAGAAACACAAAAGAAGTACGCTCAAATTGAAAAAGAAATGCTTGCAATTCTTCATGGATGCGAAAAGTTCCATCAGTATATCTTTGGAAAATCAGTCAGAGTAGAGACAGATCATAAGCCACTGGTGGTTATCTTTCGCAAACCCTTATCCCAAGCACGTTGTTACGATTGCAGAAATATGACTTGGATGTTTCATACAGACCGGGCAAAGAACTCATAGTTCCTGATGCTTTGAGTAGAGCATTTTTACCAGCAAGTGATGACTGGTTTGAAGACACTGACTATGAAATGAACTTCATCTCAATGCTTCCCATGACGCCTGAAAAGGTGACAGAATTCAAAGATGCTACTGCTAATGATGTGCAATTACAACAGTTGAAATCAATTGTTCTATCTGGATGGCCAGATGACAGGCAGGATGTCCCTGTACCTGTGCGAGACTTTTGGAACATTCGTGATGAGATTACGACAGTGGATGGACTGCTGTTTAAAGGTGTGAAGCTAATTGTTCCCAGTCCGCTACAAGAGCAAATGCTTCACAGAGTGCATGAATCTCACTTAGGCATTGTTAAATGTCAGCAGAGAGCCAAAAACATTCTTTTCTGGATTGGAATGGACAAGCAGATAGAACATTTTGTGACAAAATGTGCTGTGTGTAATGAGTACAAGAAATCTAATCCAAAACAGCCACTACAAAGTCATGAAATTCCAACCAGGCCATGGGCTAAAGTAGGAGCAGATTTATTCACATACAAGAACAGTGACCATCTATTATTCAGCAATTGTCAAATTTGATGACTTGTCTAGCAGAATGACTATCACTGCTTTGAAATCCGTATTTGCGAGACTTTGAATCCCGGCCCTACTTATTTCAGATAATGGCCCGCAGTTTTCTAGTGGAGAATTCCATAGATTCACCAAGGAGTGGGAGTTCAGTCATAAAACGCCCAGTCCTACAAACCCACAATCCAACGGCCAAGCCGAAAGAACTATCCAGACTGTGACAAACATGCTGACAAAAGGCGGAGAGAAGTGGTAGAGATGTATATCTAGCGCTTCTAGAGTACAGGAATTCACCAATTGATGGTGTCCATTTGTCTCCTGCACAAATGTTAATGGGCCGTCGACTGAAAACGTTGTTGCCAACTTCAACATCCTTGTTGTTGCCTCATACCCATAATCAGGTTGAAACACACAAGAAACTGACAGAGAGACAGCACACTCAAATGTACTACTATGATAGGCAAGGTGCTAAGGAGTTATCCCCCCTTGTTGAAGGAGATGTTGTGAGAAGTTAGGAAGGGCGTAAGTGGAGTCCAGCCATGGTAACTGAGGTTGACAAGTGTCAAAGGTCCTACGTGGTCATCAGTGCAGATTGTAAAAAGTTCAGATGTAATCGTAGGCATCTCAGACCTACACCTGAGACATTTGGTCCAATTGTACCACCAGTGGAACACATTCCTGAGGTTGTTTCACTATCTCAAACATCAGAGATACAATAGAACAATGTCGAGAAAAGCAGCAATCTTGATGCAGATGTCCATATGTCAAGATCAGGGAGAGTGATTAAAGTACCCCAAAGATACCAAGAGTGAAGTCTCTGAATGTTATCTGAGTACTGAACTTCAATTTGTTAAAGTCAGCGATATTATTTCATTTCATGTTTCATGAGAGACTCTAATTTTGTTAATTTCAGGATTTAAGTGCTCATGAGGACATTTCAAGTTGAAGTGACTTTAAAGTACATATAGACAACAGAACTGAAAAAGAAAGTTTATTTTCAGAGAATATCAGAATCTCAATTGTAGAGAACATTTTAATTTTTTTGAGTTTTAAACGGTTGAGCTCACAGGTTCAATGTCATGGTAAACAGTGTTATGTTTATGAGTACTAATACATTCACTTGAGAAGGGAGGTGTGACATAGGCCAGGTCGAGTTGCCTCCCTTAGACCATTTGTGTAACGCGTGACACATCATGATGTACAACGGAATTGATGACGTAATAAACAGTCTTGAGTCCGCCATTATTCTAGACAACATCACAGTTAACACGATGTGAAACATCCTGGAAAGTCTAGGCTTGCAAATGCAATGTTAGGTTGTAAACTTCAACCGACAGTAAAAGGCAAGACATATGGATACAATCATCAGCAGACATGCCAAGTTGAACATGATAAAGTAGATTTAGTGGTATAAAGTAGTATCGTTACAAAGACTATTTTAAGGGGTAAGACTTCCGCCCGTACCCCCACCCCCTAAATATTCATTATGGGCAAAAACAAATATATGTCCATGATGTTACCAATGTGCACGCCTTAGTGCTTGGATCTGTAATAAATACACAATCACATATATTACAACAGATATGCAAACTATGTTATATTTTTTTACATCAATAATTGAATGAACGCAAATAATTAAATGATAAGGGCAATTATAATAATATTCATAGATATTTACCCACAAAATTTGATGAATGGTTTACAGTCAAATGTTCGAATCCTAAATCTTGTATCCCTCTGTAAGCGGCCTACTCATCGGAAATTATTGTGGTACCGGGAAGAACATTATCTTGTATGATGGGTAGGAGAGTAGATGCGTCCCGTTTGTTAATGGGTACAAGGAAAAATTGGCGGCTTTCTCTGCAGATTCCTCCGAATACCCAGGTGCCGTCTACTACACGGCCCCGATGGTATTTACGTTTACCAAATTTGGCTTCGTCTATCTCCACAGTTGTCCCCGGCCCCCCTTTTCGTGTATATCCACCAAGTTGCATGTCCTCCACACAAACCTCACGAATATAGTTGAAGTAATCACAAATGGTTTCGGTTGAATTTATTTCGCTACATTCCTCTACCTCGTGGGGAATTGACGTCTCTTTGGCAGTATGTTCGTAGGACAATTTTGAAGCGGTGTTTTTTCGACTTCCAATTTTGTATGTTAGTGATTTCTCCCTTGCAATTTCTGCAGGTACTCTTATTTGGTAGTAATTTATGATACTGACAGAATTTTCGGGCTGATTGCTCAGTAGAAATCTTCGATGAAAGAGTGAAAAAGTTTTTTTGCTACTGGGTCCAGGGGTGGGGGTGGGACTGTCAGGATGAACTAAATTATCGTTAGCACCGAGATGAGGGAATAATGATGCACTTTCATTAACACTCTCAATGTTGTCCTGTAAGTCACTGTCCGATTGGCAATCAAAAAGTAATATGCAGGAATATGTATAAAGGAAGATGCAGGTTGGTGATGGAAAAGTTTTATTAGTTCCATCCCGACCCCCCAATTTTTTACTTTTACCCCCAAACTTCTTAACCCCCATTAAACGCTTCAAACCCCCCAAAAATAATGTAGCGCCCCTTTTTACTTTTTTAGAATGAAAACCTACTATTGCATAACGAAATTTGAAGGGGGGATACGGGCGGAAGTCTTTCCTTGTAAGGTATCATGTTTGCTCACACTCGAGATCACGTCCAACTGAGCCGCCACTCCCGGCGCCAGTTGCTCCAGTCCCCTGTCCTGGCGTACACTAGGGTGTGGACGTCAGTGGGGATGAGAATGGAGTCGAGGTGGTGGATGAAGGACGCTGGTTGGCGACAGGGGTACTTCTTGTCACCTGGCTCGATGGTCCTGCTTGGGGGACTTGCGGTCCGGCCTGTGGAGCTGGAGGGACGCCTGACACCAGGCCCAAACCTTGCAGAAACCTGTGCATGTTGGCAAAGAGGGGAGAATCGGAATGAAAGTTATAATATTAGTGTGAGGATATGAGGAACAAAACTAACGACAAACGCGACACAGTTGTGAAGGTATCTTTGTGTACTCGGTTATTGCACCAATCAGGGCAACAAGCTCTGGAACAATGAGGTTGGTCAATAACCAGCAGCTGAGAGTTGAGGTTGTCACGTGCGGCTCAAGAACACTGCCATCGCCAGCCGCTTGACACAATAGAACCCAGTGTGATATGTCACCTCGACTCGACTCAGTCGGAAAGAGTTATGTAACAACGCTCTAGCTGGCAAACCCACACAACTTGTGCGATAAGCAATATCCTGAACTGGGGACAACCTCTGAGGTTTTTCCTGAAACCAACACCTAAGAAGACAGCAGGTGACAACTGCTTCCCACATAAATCATTGCAACAAGCAATATCCTGAACTGGGGACAACCTCTGATGTTTGTCTTGGCAACGAATATCGACATTGGGAAGACCGCAAATTACGTTGAAAGTGCAAACAACTTGCCACATAAAACATTGTGTTCTTTTAAACTACCAGCAGCTGCAGGTGCGAATATAGAATTTAAATAAATACGATGTCTGGACACTATAATTGATAATCATACACGTAATTTATGGGACAGTGATGTAGAATTGACAGCTATTTGTACAAACAACAAATAGCGACACTCACAGAGAGAATTACGGTATGATATCAGTGTTGTGTTCATAAAAAGATACATATAAACACTCTTTATATATTTACAATAGTAACATGTGATAAAAACAATTATAGTTAATATGAATATTTCCTGATATATATTTAAATGGAGAGTACATGTATATTCGTCAAGATAATCATGGACATACAACTAGAGAGACCCAACCAACTCAGGGTTGTTATATTTCCGACACTGTTAAACAATCCCAAACTTGAGAACCCGCTTCCCAGGGAACAGGCCACTGGTGTGGCGGGGTGTGTGGCTGGGGAGGGGTGCAGGTTTGAGTGAGCTCGAGGTGGGGATGTATCATGAAACGAAGGAGGTGCTGCCAGTACAACACAAAGCTGCTTTTTTAATCAAAGTTTAGATGTAAGTAGTGTCATTTCCTCAATCGTTAAATATGATTAAAAAAAATAAATAAATGGTGATTTTTCGAAACAAATCATGTAAACTGTACAAAACTATTTTTACTGAGTCAAGATAGTTCCAACAGAGTGAGTGAGTGAGTTAAAATTTACGCCACATCGGCAATATTTCAGCCATATAGTGACGAAGTTCCAACAGTGACAACTGTACATATGAGTGAATGATGAGGACCAACGAAATAGGTCAGGTCACAGTTCAAGGTCACTAGTTTGCGGTTTGTTATTTAACGCCAAAGCTGCAGTCTAAGTAAACTTAGGCTCAGTATTGTTCGTTACACTGCTATACTGAGTCTTAACAAAACCTAGTAGAAGGTCGCGTCAGATAACCTTTTGGACTGACCAATCAGAACATAGCTTACCAAATCGCAAAAGGTTACATTCGCACATACCGTTTGAACCTTTACCTAAAAAACTCGAACGATTCCGAATGCTATTTTCGGCACGATCGCTTCCGAGTGATACACGCAATGAGTAAATAGTCGCTGAAAATAGCGTTTAGTCAAAATTCAAGGATGTCATCTTGCGAAAATATAAGCAAATAGTAACCATGTCATTCGAAACCCATAAGCGTAGATACTGCAGGCCAAATATCTGTGTTTTATGCGGATTTTCGTTTGTTGATAGATCAGTGTCAGCAATCAGGGAAGAGAAAATCCAAAAACCGTTTTGTAAGTCCCGCCGAACCCGAACAAGTAGTCGTTGTCTGATTAGTTAAATCCGTTCGGTCGTCTCGCGTTTGATTGGACAGTCATAGGTCGCTCAAAGGTTACCTGACGCGACCTTCTACTTGGTTTTGTTAGACTCAGTATAGCAGTGTAACGAATAATACTGAGCCTAAGTTTACTTAGACTGTAATCAGCTGTATCAAGGCAGACTGCAAACAATAGATTCTGGTCAACACAAAAGAGCCGTTGATATGATGAATAAACTTTTCATAGTAAACGTAATACCCATCCAGTCATTGTGTTATGGTAAGGTTAGGGCTCAGTTGAATTTAAAGACTGATGGATTGTACTGACAGCTCGAGAACAGTCGTTGTTTCAAAGCCATGAAACTATATTTGGTTACCAGATGTCTGTGACATGTAAGTAAAGATCACATGGCATCTGGAAACGAAGTTGTATCATTTATCGCCTTGTGAGGGACATTCTGGTTCGAAGTATTGTTGTGCGTTTTATATAGCAAGTCGTGATGGAAGCGCACGTAAATGTCACAATGACTTACGCGACGTGTTCAAGAACTTCAAGAAGCAGGTGACGGTTTATGTTTTTTTTAAAATATACTTCCCATCAAAAGTTTAGACTCACTTAAAACACTCACTATATGTTAAGTATGTATATATTTCTCGACTAACTTGGGGGACCAACTGCAAACTGTATGCAGATGAACTGCACGAGGATCCCCATGCATCAAATTGCTGAAAAGCATGTGCAAATATCGTGCATGTGAACAGCTGCGTTTTGGTATAAAGTTTTGTTATGAAATTCTCCAATTTTCATTGATTTTTATCATTTACTGAACTCATTACAATAATCTTTTCAACGTTACGGATTTTTTTACAATACATCAGTTCATGTGTAAACAGTACCTTAAACAGTGTGGCATATCTTGCAAAATTTAGTTCAGAACAGTTGCCTAATGTTAGTGGCTATATTTACACTAGTGAGTCTAAACTTTTGATGGGGAGTATAATACTCGACGAGAGACAAAATGGGGTAAGTTGCAGGAAAAGCAGATCAGTCACATGAGTCAATGAAACATAAGTGGCACATTTACACCGGGTAACCTTAGGGACAATACTCGGCTTAGAATTGGTCTTCAGGTACCCGTGCTTGTCGTAAGAGTTGCCTAACGGGATCGGGTGGTCAGGCTCACTGTCATGGTTGATGCGTGTCATCGTATCCCAGTTACGTAAATAGATGCTCTTGACATCACCCGATTGTCAGGTCAAGACCCGACTATACACTAACCGCCGTCATACAGCTACACTATGGCCGAGTGCGGGGTTAAACAACTACCGCCAAAGTCTCGGGTTAGAATTAAGCATATCAGGTTTTCAATTCTTCCAACTGAATTCTTCACACTTTCGCTATCTTGAAATTTCAATTGAGTCTTTTGACATTAAATTTTCAAGAAATAAACCAAAACAATTGGCCCAAAAATAGTTCTGTAAATATATTATATCTTGTTCAAAACTGGTTCACTATATGAATAGGGGTCAAGTTCTTAAACGCATTACAGTATGTGCTACAAAACGTACTTTTGAAAATGGTTCTTGTGAGATTGTTAACAGTGGAAATCCCCAAAATCCATGGACAGATCGTATTATCTTTGAACGTCCTTTTAACAGTACACAGCGATGATGTTTCATTCCATAAAAATGGAAAACCTTCATTTGGGCTTAAAGGGCATGCGGTTTTGTCAAATACGGAATATATTTTCAGTGACTGTCTCGAGACCTGCTAATTCTTTTCTGAGTCTCTCCTCGTTTCATAATCACTATAGAGTGCTGTGATCAGAATTGCGGATACCAGATAATTTTTTTCCGAACCATACCCGTGCTTTGAGGTTCAAAGCAGAAAACTTCGAAGATCTTCAGGGTATCGCTTCACCATTTCCTCTCGCATAAAATTAGAAACGCTCAGGATACCTGACGAATTCCGATTTCAGCCTGTTGTCTCCATCCGCTCGAAGTTTGATTATGGCTCCATCATATATGGTGGAGCCTGCAAAAGCAACCTGAAACTATACTCAGCAGCCAAAAAACACGTCAGTACGAATTCAAAATTAGATAGGCAATGTAATCAAATCATTAGAGAATTGGATATAATAAGCGGATCAAAAACATTTTTTGTGTACAATATCTTGACACATCAATGAATAACTCAGCACAATTTCAAGACACTACGTGAACGTTTGCAGTCCATTCAGACCCTTGACTTCAGTATCTAGTGGCACCACCACGAGCGGCAATAACTGCAGCACAGCGTCTATGCATGGAGTGCACCAATCGATTGATGGAGGCCACTGACACCTGGAACCACACTCTGATAAAGGCCTTGCGCAATAAATCGGCTGTGTTCGGCCTTGGTATGACATTATTCAGTCTCCACTGAATTTCATCCCAAAGATATTCAATTGGGTTTACATAAGGACTAAGGGCTGGACACTGCATAATGTTGACACCGTTCTGCTGTAGGAAGCCCCGTGTAGCACTGGCAGTATGGGCCGGGCGTGACCATGCTGGAAAATGTTGTTCCGGTGACGTGCGAAATGTGGTATGACGTGGGGTCTGAGAGCTTGGTCGATGTAGCGCACCGCTGTGGTGCCGCCTCCTCTCCCTGGACCAAGGTTCTTGAACACCACAGGACCCACTCTCTGGTTCAGGCCTATTCCACCCCATACCATGATGCTTGCACCTCCCCATGAGTCTCTTTCCATAACACATTGGTCTGAGTAACGCTGACAACGTCGTCGCCATATTCTTGTTCTGCCATCTGCAGTTGATACGCAGTACCGACTCACATCTGTGAACAGAACAGTTCTCCATTGCATGTATCGCCAGTTTTTGGTGTTGTGGGGCAAACTGTAGACGTTCACGCCGATGGCGAGGGGTGGGCATAGGTCCACGGTAAGATCTACGGCAATGGAGGTTCCCGCTGTTAAGACGTCGGCGTGCTTTATCAGTACTGATTGGTCTTCCGTGTGTTCCCACTGTCTGGCGCGCTGTTTCGGATGCCTTCATGAAGGGATTCTGTACATGCTGTCGCACAACATGGCGGTCTTGTCGTCATGTGGTCACCCTTGGTCTGCCAGTACGGGGGCGATCATTGTGGTGTTGGTGGCTCGGAAACGTTGCTGCAGCCTGTAGATGGTCCGAACGTTGTCCTGGAAGTGATTGGCAACGGCTTGTGCTTGGTGGCCAGCTTCAAGTCTTCCTAGCGCCTGCTTCCTCTGAGCTGTTGTGAGTCGCGTCATCCAGCTGACGTTGTAATGTGAATGTTTCAACCAGGTATGGGGGTGCATGTTACAGGGCTGGTCCTTGTGAACAGCACGTGCAGCATGAGTTGCATGAAAAACATGGAGAACACCGTACCATCTCCGAGATCAGGTTGCGTTTTGGAGACCATTTCCTTGGTTCCATTCTGAGTTTGAGAAGGAATGTCTTTGCTCAGGTAAAGTTGGAGATATTGTCAAAAATATACAATCAAAACATGAAATGAGTTTACAGTTATTCGTTTCTGCGAAGGAAAATTGCATAACTGACGTTACTTTTGCAGCTTAGTATATTAGATTCAGTCCACCATCAAGGTCTCAGACTTTGTCTTGGATCTTTCAGAACCTCTCCTGTTGACAGTCTGTACGTCGAGGCAGATGAACCTTCTCTTACCCAACGCCGTATAAAATTATCTTTACAATACATTACAAAACTACATGTATACTCTAATGAGTCTAATCCTGCATTTAACTGTGTCTTTAAACTTCTTTATGAGGATTTATACAACAAAAAATCTTCTCTTGTTCCGCCTCTTGGTTTAAGAATTAAACCATTCATTTCTGCTACCGCCATTGAGCTGAAAAATATATCTCCTACCCGTCTTCTTTCATCTCCTCCTTGGCAATTGGTTAGGCCATGAGTCAACCTAACACTTACTACATTTAAACAATCAGGAACTAATGAATTACAATATAAACTAGAATATAATCAATTAAAGAGTAAATAAAATACAAGTCCTTATTCACAGATGGGTTCAAGGATGGTGGCGCAGTAGTTTGTGCCACTGTCATTGGATCCAGAACAATATCTTCTCGATTACCAGATCACAGCTCAATTTTCACGACAGAAGCAAACGCCATATTAACAGCCTTAAAATATATTCAAAAACACCCTAAATACAAACAAGATACAATCTATTCAGACTGTCTTTCGTGCCTTCAGGCTATTAAAATCTTTCTTGTAAACGTCCACTTTTAATTCAAATTATTGAATTGTATAATGATCTTGCTACTGGCCAATACGACATCGTCTTTTGTTGGTTACCTAGCCACGTTGACATTTCTGGGAACACAATGGCCGATCTTGCTGCCAAGGCAGCACTCAACAAATCTGTGACACCACTTCTTATCCCATACTCTGATTACAAAGCTTGCATTAGAACTTACATAACTAATGTAACTAATGAATTACAGTATAAACAAGAATATAATCAATTAAAAAATAAATATAATACATACAAATCCTTATTTACAGATGGGTTCAAGGATGGTGGCGCGGTGGCATGTGCCACTGTCATTGGATCCAGAACAATATCTTCTCGACTACCAAATAACAGCTCTATTTTCACAGCAGAAGCTAACGCCATATTAACAGCTCTTAAATATATTAATAAACACCGCAAATATAAACAATTCATAATATTTTCCGATTCTCTTTCGTGTCTTCAGGCTATTAAAAATATTTCTTGTAAACATCCACTTTTATAAAAAAATTATTGAATTGTATAATGAGCTGCTACTGGCCAATGCGACATCGTCTTTTGTTGGTTACCCAACCACGTTGGCATTTCTGGGAATATAATGGCTGATCTTGCTGCCAAGGCAGCGCTCAACAAATCTGTGACACCACTTCTTATCCCATACTCTGATTACAAAGCTTGCATTAGAACTTACATCCGTGATCTGATGCAGAAGAAGTGGGACACCCAAGTAGGTATCAATAAGTTACATGAAATAAAACCCTATATTTGTTACACTTACTTGGGTTGTCAGTCCAGAATTGAAGAGGTCACATGCGACGATGTCGTATTGGCAACACAAGATATACTCATGAATACCCATTGAAAGGTGAGATTCCACCGTTTTGCATCCCGTGTGATGAAAGAAACTCTGTCAAGCATGTCTTGCTTGACTGTGTTGAATATTCCATCACAAGGGACTATTTCAAATCACGAACTATGAAGGATCTTTTTAATAATATAAGTTCTCATTTAATTATTGCATTTTTAAAAGAATTAAATTTGTTGAATGATTTGTAAATAGATAAATATTTTATTACTGGTAGTTTAGATTGGTGACTGAGATTTTTAGTGGCTGTGCCTTCAAAGGGGGTTGAAGCATTGTAGAATTATTGTCCCCCTGAGAGGGTGCGTGAGCCCCAAGGCATTCGAAGTCAATTTAAATCTATCCAACTTTTTAATCGTAGAATATGTGTGTTTTTAATGTATGGCTAGATGTGTCTAAAATGCTGACGGCTGAAGGGATGGTGTAAATCCAGCTGGGGTCCATGCGGGAAGCAAATGTGATGTAAGTCCCCATGGTCCCTAGTGTGGTGGACTATTGTTGGCGATCTATAGTCTGTTTTACATTGTCTTGTCATTTCTAGTTAACATGTTTTAGATTTCATCAATAGTTTTAAATGGATATCTGTGATACACTAGTAGTTTTACTTTTCTTCGTCAACAGGTTTTAATTTTTAATTTTATTGATATATGATATAATCATTAATTGTTCTCGTCACGATATGGCTGAAATATTGCCGATGTGACGATAAATATGAACTCACTCACTCACTGTTGTGTTCAAGTCCATATACCCATGAAGATCCAGGTTAGAATTGATTTTCAGTAACCCAGTCTTGTCGTAAGAGGCGACTAACGGGATCGGGTGGTCAGACTCGCTGACTTGGTTGACATATGTCACCGTATCCCAATTATATAGAAATAGATCGATGCTCACGCTGTTGATCACTGGAATGTCTGGTCCAGACTTGATTAGTTATAGACCACCGCCATATAGCTGGAATATTGCTGGCTGCGGCGTAAAACTAAACTCAGTCACTACTAATATGCATGTTTCAAGCATTGCTCTTTTTCAACAGAGATAAGACAGTTTAAATGCATTAGTCCAAACATCTCTTGTGTAATTAACTTAACATAACTGATATATGCAACTGAGCGTATGATGAAACTCGGCGACTTCAGCCCCCTTCTAAAAAGCTCTACCCATTTCAGGTAACTATGCATTAAGCGTCAACGCCAGAAAATAGCCAGTCTCGATTATCCACAAACAGATTCATTTGGGCGTAAGCAAAAAGAGCGGGGAAGAGAAAGCAGATTGTGTTCTTATTTTTCACTAAACATTCCGACACTGGAAGAAACTATGCGGTTCAAACTGTTTGCATGCTGATAGATATTACAACGTCCAGTACCAGAGCCTTTGTCTTGATGTTAATGGACGTCCATGAAATGAGTGCAACTAGTGCAGTCTCCAGCCATGACACTTGCCATTCAATGCCGAATCTCGCCGTACACCTGCGATCAATGGTGTGTGTCATTGACGTACACGTGGGTGCACCGGTTTTAGATAACCAATCATCATCATCATAATCATCATCATCGTCAGAATTAACTGAATGTTCAGGGGCTTAGTTATATTTTCCACAAACAGGAGCTCGATATTTTAATAGTAATAAGTATTCTATGGACACTTTAGTTTAGTCTGACAAAAATGCACTTTTGTTTTCCAGATATGTGGTGAACATGTAATTTCAGTCCTGATTAAGTTTATGTTTTAAATATCCCTTCCTTTCTCCTGAAAATCAAATGTTTCTGAGGATGAACACAGGGTGAGCATCGTCAAATACTATCATCTGGAAGAAACAGTTCGTCAGACAGCAAGATGTTGTTTGTTGTTTTAACCCCGCCCTTAATAATCCACCTATATGGCGGCGGTCTGTAAATAATAGAGTCTGGATGACACAATCTAACGATAAACAGTATGATCATCGGTCATTGGGAAACGATGACATGTATCAACCAAGTCAGCGAGTCTGATCCTGGTAGTGGCCTCTTACGACAAACATGGGTCGCTCAAAACCGATTCCAGCCCAGATTTTCACGGGTCAACAAGATATCAAAAATGACATTGCCAACTTGTTTTTTTTCTATTAACCATTAAAACAGATAATTTCTTCCCCTCTGCCTGAAGATCTGGCAACTTTTGCTCAAGATGACCCCAATGGTGGGAGCTCTGAACAGCGAATATAGGTGAAGGATTCCTGAATTCTTGAACGGTTACTTCTATTCTGAAATTTCGAAAGCCAAACACCCTTAACATTGATAGTGCAACGTCTGGTTGTGGATGTTATGGCGCGTAGTAACATCAGGCTATATCGAATAACAGCTACAATATACTCGTGCAGTATTTAGGTGTAAGCATTAGGAACTCCATAATGTTCTGGTGTCATTTTAACGTACGAAGGATGAAAATGTAAATGTAAAAGTTTTTTGTTTATCAAAAGTTTAAATTTAAACTATGCCTCCCATGGGGAGTTTATGGGCGTTTGTTAACATATTTCTAAACACTTTGCCTACCTCAACGCTTCGGAAGACGCTGCCTGGAACATTACTGAGTCACCTTGGAATGGAAGGAAACTCCTAGTGATCAAGCTGTAGTTAGAAGCTTCTTACTTTGGTAAAACCCATTGTGCTAAGAAACCTCGAACTAGGGCTTCTGGCACATGTTCGGCAATGACGAACGGGCGCCACACAATCCTGTTTGGGATGAATTAATGTACAATGTACTTGGACTCCTGGCAATTAACGTGTTAGCAGGTGCCATCGATTCGGTCGTTTTGTTGCGATCCAAACCGCTTGATACTGACAATGATATTATCGTTACTTTAATATTTTAGACCTCCCAACGTCTTTGCCTGGCAATAATACACAAATAGTCAATATACATAAGTACTTAACATCATTGCTTGATAGTATCCAGTATCGCCTGTCAGCCAAATTTAATTCCACTGATCGTGTCCGTTGTGTTTATATATTCTATTTTCGACGAGATATAGCTTTACATAATTTCATCACAGAACATCATTTCGTCATATAGCAATCCATATTTAAAAACCTTACGTTTCCGGAGTCCTTTTAAGCGCATTAAGAAGTGATGAACATGAGCCAAAGATGTTTGAATATCAACTTCTCTATTGTCAGGAGTGCCGTCGTGGTCATCAGATAAAAATGTTGATACCCAAAGTTTCCTGAGGAAAGGAGATTTCTTGTAGCTTTTGACTTTGACACCTAATCCATTCAAGTATCTCCAGTACAGTAATTGTGTATTTTTATTTTTGTACATGAAGTTTACATATGTTAACATGTTAACTGTATGCACACGTTTACTCAACGTGATCGGCTTTCGTCGTTGGTTCTTGCAGCTATGTAAGTTGGATTTTATGCCTTTTTCTCCGATATTGCTTCTCCATTGTCTATTGGCGGGTTCTTCATCTGGGAGCCTGGGTGTAAGGCTGGAATCAGGACAGTGGCATTGCTGCATGCATGACGATTGTATGGTGAGAAAATGAACCACCCCTATCATATCGTATATTTACTGCCTGAATTTCAACAATATTTGCCCTTTGAAAACGAAGAGTGGTGTATGGATATTAATGTTGGCGGATGACAGCAATGGTCTTACTTAACTGACAATTTGACTGTTTTAACATAATAATCGCTTTGTCCAGCGATGACATAATCATTATTAATCATATAACACTATGATTTCATTGATATTCAAGGTGGCACTTTCTGTTTTGAGTCAGATATTACACAAAAAGACGAAAAATACAATCACGGTTTTATCAGTATTTTATTTTATTTTACTACGTGGTAAAGATATAGTTTGACATACACAGGTAATGAAAATAATCTCACTGGCCAAGTGAACCTGTGTCCTCAATAGTTACATAATAGTAGACACGAAGAATAGAAGTCTGCTTCAATACTCCACCGTCCTATAGACAGTCAGTGGTCATCTGTTTTAACTGTATATTATGATATAGCCATAGGTTTACTGTATAGCAAATATATCACATGTATATTGAAAGTTACAAGGCATTCACAGTAACTAGAGGAAAACGTTTATATTGCAAAAATGCATGGACGTGGAGACACCAATCGTTGTATACATTGTACCCCATAAGTGGCGTTATAGATAAAAGGTAAATATATGTTTGTGGTTCAGTCCTAAAACTTATGAGAAATTTGTGGAATTTATGAAGAAATATGACAGGAATATACCCATCCGGCCCCTAAACAAATACATGAGTGCTTGTCATGTCTGCTGGACAGTCGTTTACCATAGATACCATAGATAATACATAGTTCATTATTGTGATATTGTTAGTGCATGCACAGACTGCAATTGTCAGGTAAAAGTGCATTTTGATGAAAGACTTTCAAACATGGTACGAAATTACAAACCCTATGTATTTAATAGTCTGTATTCGGGATACAAGAATTCAAAAGAATTAGTTTCACCTTTGTTATATAAACAGTACCTTTGCTACATTCCACATTTATGTATATAATTAGATTTAAAGTGCAGGTAGTGTAACGGCAGGATTCGTCCTCACCAATGATCACCATGGCAACCATGATGTCTTTAAGACATGTGGAAGACGCCTCAGTTCTTTCTTGTGCAAAAATGATGTCTGATGCAATTCTGACATCTCCATTATATTCCAGGCTTTTTTCAATGCACAATTTCCGTCCCTTACCTGATAGCGTCACTATCTGATAGTGATTTTTGAACACACGCTTATGATATGGTCGGAATCGTACAATGGACTGTGATCTCAGATTTCCTGTCATTATCGAAAGCGTTTCATCTCTTTTATATAGTAAATGCATGTTACATACCTATCTATACAGCAACGTCTGTAGCTTGTAATCACTGTAATCAGTGACGTGTAATTGACAACATAGGATGAAATACATCTTTAAAGAAATACGTTATGATGTTCGCAGGTAAGCAGAGTACTGTAGGACACCAAGGTCTGGTGCCTGTTTCCAGAATAAGTCCACATGTTGTAAGTTGTGTTAATTTAAGACTTGTCTCTGCGTAATAAGGGGAAAAGCTTGTCTTTCTTCTCTGATCCTCGGCCTCGTAAATGACGCCAAAATGAAAAACCATTGCCGACATAGAATGTATACTCGCTCACTAGATGATAAATCAATACGCATAGTCTAGTGACCTATTTCTTCTTGATGTCCTTGAGTTCAACGTCCGCCTCATCCATGTGTGAAACATCCTCTATTACCGTAGGTTCATTGCCGGAGTCCTCCTCAGGTGCCGGAGCTACAGCATTGCCTTTAGGTCGCCCGGATGTCCCTGGCTTCTCGTCTTTCTTTTCCTGAAATGACCAGCCGGGTACAATATTATAGAAAATGGTTCTTTCCTGCAAACGTGACAAAAATGAAAACAAGATTAGGGTTGAATAGAGCTGTGACGATATATCGTAGTATCGATAATCGTGATACTTTATCTGACGATAAATATATCGATATGTTTTTTCGTATCGTGATATGTATCGTTGACCTTAAAATTGTTAATTTTCACTAGATATTGACGGTTATGTCAAAATTTCTTGCTATTAAAATATGATTTTTTTTTTAAGGAAAATAACTAAAGAAAGCATATCGTGATATGCATCGAATCGAATCGTTACATTCCAAGATATCGCGATACGTATCGTATCGTGAAATTTCAGTATCGTCACACCTCTAGGGTTGAATGACTTTGCAGTCCCAGCTTTTGATTCATTATAATTCGGAGATCTATACTGGAAATGTGCCTGTCTGAAACCCCCTTCAACCACGAATCTCTGTCAAGACCTGTGACTCCTATCTCTGGCTGTCGATCAATGACCCAGCGATAGTGTACAAGTGAAAACTGATTGTATTTACAGTGATATTGCTAGAACATTAACCTTTAGCAAAATAATACGTCAGTCTTCTGTCCCTTGAGCATTCAGGTAGGGTCCGGTGTAGTGTGACTTAGTTGGTGCGTCGTGGATCTTTGAGATCATGTACTTATCGATATCATTAACCGATATACTAGTATGTATACGTATTCACATAGGTGATAACAAGTGCATTTGCTAACCAAAACTGGAGATGCTTAGGTCGTACTTTAACCTATGTTTTCCCCCCAACTGCACCTAATGTTAACTATTTAGTAAATGAATGATACTCGATGCTCTGAATTTTATCACCTAACTGAGTTTGATAGTTTAATTAACGTAGATATCACGCCCGTAACACCACGCTCATAAGCAATGCATTACTGATCCCTCAGTTCAGATAAAGTTTAATCCATGACTCAAAAGTAGACGCCAATATTTTCAGATAACGAGGGACGCATCCTTTAAATATATATTCAGGTACAGTTTTCACATAGGTCGAAACTACGTACAGGCACATTCCCTTGAGCGGGGCAGGCAGGAGCGCAGTTGATCTGTTTGATTATCGAATCGATGCAGTTATGTCTATTCTCATGATCGCATTAATACATTACTCACTCACTCCTGAGCGTCATAATACGACTCTGCTTACGACTCATACATGCACCTTGTGTGACCCCTACAAACATGTTCCCGTCATGTCCGTGGATTGTATCCGTTGAGTACCATCCGGGATTCGAACCCACACACCCAGAGTCAGGCACCTAATCGCCAGCACACAGTTAGCAGTCTAACCCACTCAGCTACCGCGGCTTTCACATTTGGCTGATCAGTGGCTGAACGGGTTAGGCGGCAGACTTGGGTGCTGGCGATTAGGTGCCTGACTCTGAGGGGGATGGGTTCGAATCCCGGATGGGTCTCACCAAACAATAGTTCTAGAATGTGTACTAAGAATGTGTAATCCCAAATAAAACATATATTACATTTGACCAGTTTCTAAATGGTATTATTTATTGATATCCGTAGATTTTCATTTTTGTTTGTTTTGCTCTTGTTCAACGCTGCACCAAGCACTATTCTAGCTATCTGGCTGCGGTCTGTTAATAATCGAGTCTGGGCCAGGCAATCCAATGCTCATCATTGATGGATTCCCTGTGCACCAGTGTTCCGGTCTGACACAGGGTCCGTTATCAGGTCGGGAACTTACAAGCGTTACCTTTTTGGTATTCTTTTTGTCGTCTTCGTCATCCAGATCCGATTCCTCCGAGGACTCTGGCTGTTTTTCTTCCTTCTTCACCAGCGAGTCTTTGATCCCTTTGCATGGAATGATGGCGTAGAAGCCATAGCGGAATTGCTTGTTGGTTGCCACGTATATCAGAGGGTTCCACAGGCCAGCCGACTTGGCCACCAGGGCGGGTATAGTCGCCATCAGCGGGGAGATCAGGGTAGGGTCGCCGAAGGCTGAGATGAAGGACACAACGGTGTAGGGCAGCCAGGACAGGAGAAATATAGCTGAAAGATGCAATTAACCTTTATTGCATATTTTGACATTCGTCTTATATGTTTTTAACACTTTTAAAGAAATAATATTTTTAGAACATATTGGCTTTGCTCTTAATATTATATGCACGGTTGTGTAGCCTTGTGATTTGGCCAATCATTTGGTTCCATTCCTCACATGGGTTCGATATGGCTTATCAGTATTGTAAAATGCCATGGTGCTAGAACCGAATTCGTATAAAATGGTTTTGAAATATGGCCTGTCCACGGACTGGCTGTCCAAAAAAAGTGATCAGCCCTGAACAAACACAGCCAGTCCCAAAAACTAAAACAATGAAGTAATAATAGAAAAGACGAAGTTCAAACCAAGTTAAGTTTATTTTTTCAAATATTTCCCAACCCAAAGGACTGCCTTACTTATTTAATAGACCGTCCTTCACAAAAATAGACCGTCACGTGAGACGGGCTATGTTTTTTCCACTGGACTATACGCAGCCTAAAAACACTTAGAGCGTAAAAACTCGATCAACAACAAAACATTCACATATTTCGAAAGATATTGTTGCTGCGCAACAAATGTCAGTGACAAAAAACAAATACTGTGGGCGTACTGACTTATACACCTAGTCCAGTTCTCGGTCGAAAGAAGTTTTTATTGTTCAGTTTAATGACTTGTTATTTTGACATTTAAGATCCACATCATCCGGCCGAATGAAACATGATGCCCGCATAGTCTACTAGCATTCATTCTAAGAGGCATAAACACCGGGAAGGTGTGCATACAGTTTTCATCCATACCCGATGTTCGTCACCAACAATCATCCCCACCCCAACCCACAGGCCCTTGTATCTTCGCGTGGATTAAAGAGTTAAAACAAACATATATATATAAATTTGAGATGACCCCCCAACTCAAGGGGAAATGCTTCAAAGTACAATACATTATGACATTATGACATAATGTATTGTACTGTGAAGCATTTCGAGTGGGGGGGTCATCTCAAAACAATATTTTTTTAATCTTTAATCCTCGCAAAGACACGAGGGACTGTGCCCCTACCCTGCACATTGACACAATGTTATGTCTGTCTGTGATATGCTAACACGACTCGTCAGTTTGCATTTAGCCAGGAATTCGAAAAACAACACGACTATGCCAGTAACATAATATATTAACATTCTTAAAAAACTCAAAATAAAATAAAATCATGATGTTAGGAGCTAGCAACCTCTGCCCTTACCCCAGCACTGTAAATGGACTTCGATCCATGTTATAAAAATTAGCGCTCATAACGCTCAGTCCCTGAGACGATCAACTAGTTCAAAGTATTAAGTAAGCAAGTAAGCAGTATTCACAAACAGGTTGTGCGACGACAACAGCATCTACATTGTATACAGATGAGTGAGTGAGTTTAGTTTTACACCGCACTCAACAATATTCCAGCAATATTCCAGCGGCGGGCTGTAAATAATCAAGTCTGGACCAGACAACCCAGTAAGCGACAGCATGAGCATCGATCTATGCAATTGGGATACAATAACATGTGTCAGCCAAGTCAGCGAGCCTGACCGCCCGATCCCGTTAGTCGCCTCTAACGACAAGCATGGGTTACCGAAGATCAATTCTAACCCGGATCTTCACGGGTTTATAAGAGATGTTCCAGGTCACAATCGGGCACCTTGAACTATAGTGACAGTTAAAGGGGCCATACCAAATGTTTAGTGACGGTCAGTTACAACCTTTGCATCTTGTCACGTGTCCTGAAACAGGTGAGCACCTATCGATGAATAATGTAAATTTAAAAAGTCTATTAATTCGAATCCACAGATAATGGATAGTTATGCTCATAGGAGTAATCCCACGAGAGGTAATTAAGTGCAATAATGATAGGGCTAACCTGATAATCACTGTTGGATATTGATAATGCAATATGCAGAATGTGCCCCTTTGGAATTCCGCTTAGAACAGGCAACATATGCTGGTCGTAGGAGGCGGCTTGGTTGATAGGAGAATTAAGAGCCATTGATGAAATGTCAACGTATCCTGGCAGTGAGTGAATATGGTTGTATGTTGCATTAAGCAATATTTCAGTAGCATCACGACAGGGGACACAATAAATGAGCACCTTTTACCCAGAGAATGTTCGACACCGCGAGCTTTAAGACTAGGTTACAACGCCACCCCGTGTATACTGACATAGGGGGGCATTGCTCAAGATCTCCAAAATTTCTACATGTTTGCGTGGTCTAGGCTTCATTATATTCAAACAAACAAACAAACAAACAAACAACGGAGTGGACACCAGAAATGGGCTTCACAAATTGTACCCATGTGGGGAATCGCGAACCCGGGTCTTTGGCGTGACGAGTGGACGCTTTGACCACTAGGCTACCCCACCGCCCCTACAAACAAAGGACAGGAGTACAGGTAAACAGATGCCAATTATCATTATATAAAACATCTGTGCATAATACTTAAATCGATTAATTTGATTGTTTTGTCTTCCACATTTGTGCAAACAACGAAACGGAAGCGATTATGGAAAAGCCTACACCTTCAACCTCATACAGAGAGAACATGACACCCTGTGTCCGCGACAGAAATGAGCATATCCTCCCAGTCCATTTGTAAGGTCTGGGTCACGTTGACTCAGTAAACATGACTTATTTTGTCATACAAACATAATGACTCGTCACAAATACACAGTTGCCGTTAAGAGGTTTCCACAGTTACCAATACGGAAGTGTTTAGTTTGTCACACGTTAGAATTGATCTTCAAGAAAATATTGTTCTCCGTCTTGTCGCACTCCTGAGAGGGTACGAAAGTCCCAAACTTTCAAAGTTAAATGTTTGCTTACCCGATTTTTAAACGTAATATATTTGTTCCTTTAACCTTCGGCTAAACTTGTCCTACAATCGCCAGAGGCTGAAGGGATGGTGTAAATCCAATTATAATTAGGGTCCATGCAGGTAGCAAAGGCACTGTAAGTCTCCATGGTCCCTAGTTTGGTGATCTACCTTCAGTTGTTGGCGATCTATAGCCCAATTTTACATAGTATTGTCCGGAAATAATTTTCTACTTTTAAAGATATATGCTAGCTAGTTTTAGCTCAATCTGTGATAATCTAGTGGTTTTACTGTCCTTCGTTGACAGGGTTTTATATATTATATGTATGTATTATAAATTTAGAACTAGTTTTAGTCACGATATGGCTGAAATATTGCCGATGTGACTTTAAATCTTAACTCACTCACTCACTCACTCCGTCTTGTCGCAAGGCTATTGTAGTCAGATGTTTACGATTAACAGAGTATACGTATAACTATCCCATCGGCTACTTCTCATCATCACCTCTTAGTATGCTCTGATAAACTCACACGTCAAGATCCGGGTAAGAATTGGTCTTCAGCTGACCTAATTGCGTAGATTGATGCCCATGCTGTTGATCACTGAATTGTCTGGTACAGACTCGATTATATTTACAGACCGCCGCCATATAGCTGGAATATTGCTGAGTGCGGCGTTAAACAATAACCAACCTCATACAGACGTTCTCCATGAAGATCCGGGTTAGACAAAAAATATTGGCTGATGATGCATGTCATAGCCTAGGTCGATGCTCTGGGTCATGGCATCATCTCCACTCGGCTATATTTTAAGACCGCCGTCATGTATAGCTGGAATAATGCTGAGTGCGACGTTGAACAAGAAAGAAACTGTTCATACAACATATCAAGCGAGAGGTGTGTGAAGCGGACGGACAATATCGTTCAGGGGCTCCTGTCATGATGCATCCTTTACTAAGCTTAACCGTCACTCCCATTCGTTAACATTGCACGAAGGTTACCTTAGTGACTTACGATCACCTTAGTGCTTTGTGAAAAGAGGCCCTGAACAATACCTGCGACGCTTCGGTGTAGATGCTGACACCGTAACAACCAAGTGATGATATCTTTCTGTGCAAAATTGATTGCTTGAGGTCCAGGATTCGTGTTTTACCTTAATAATATTCTATCACTCTAATGGTTCAAATAAGGTACTTTCCCACAGAAACATATTTGCCGAGGACACGTGTAAATTAATGTAAATGCCATACACGAACGCTTGGTACGACAAGACGAATCTGATCGCATTGCGTAATGAACTAATTGAAATGCATTATCGAGTCTTCAATTTTAATGAAACATAATCTCATTGGAATTCGTTTGACAGATTTGGGATAAAACTGCACCAAGCCATAAAAATGGGTGAGGAAAAGAGCCATAACGAGAGAGCGGGTTGGGTTGAACAACATTTTGAGTTTAATTTGGGAACGAAGCCCCAGGTGATGACAGAGACACGGCGCGAGTAGCCCACGCACACAGAACAAGCAAAATAACCGCTTTGAATATTTAAAATGTTGTCTTCGGAGAAAGATTAATTAATTAATTTGTCAAATCTAACACTTTTCAGTTTAATTTTTTTCAGATAAACCATTACCAGATGGGATAAATGGTCATGCGCTAGACGAATGCAGATAGCCTTGTATGCTTGAAACGAAGAAATTGAAACCCAAACGTCAACGCTGTGTTAAATGATACAAAGTCCTATTAGATGCTACTCAAGATACTTTACTTTAGGTGCTCGATCATATTACATATGTGAGCAACGTTTAAACCCACGTGTATTGGTATTGTGGGCATATTGTTAAAGGATGCGTATTCAATGGCTATTTACTGCAGAAATAAAGTCCTATTAAATCATTGTGTGTTAACAATTAAAACACATATATAGTGTTAACTTCTTTGAGTGGCATTTTAGAAGTTGGGAAGTACAATATAGAACAAGTTAAGCTTTATGGATGACAACTTCTTTTTATTCGTGAGTTGTAAATATATATATATATATATATATATATATATATATACATATACATATACATATATATATATATATATACTGAATGTAACAATGTAACAAAGAAAACAACATGATTAACATAATTGGCTAGGAAGTAAGCTGATGGAGCAAGAGAGTAGACAAAGGACCAGCGTAGAAGCCAATGATGTACAAATAATAATGAGATGTTTATACAGTAGAGTTTATACAGTAAATTGGGCTTGGTGGGTGAGTGCATCATAAGCCCAAAATGTGTCGTCTACAAAATAAACTGTGATTGTGGACAGAGCTACATAGTCGAAACGTTCCGACCCATCAACACCCGAGTAAAAGAACATCTGACCTCTGTTACCAATTCCGACAGCAAATCAGCCATCTCCGACCACATCACATCAAGCCCCAATCATCAAATAGAGTGGTCTGACATCACCATTCTCGCTAACAAGCAAACAGACTTCACTAAACGCAAGCTCACCGAAGCCATCCACATCAAAAGCCAAACGCCCACCATCAACCGAGACCAAGGATACTTCGTTCCATCCGCTTATGATGCACTCATCCACCAAGCCCAATCTACTGTATAAAGTCTGCTGTATAAACATCTCATTATTATTTGTACATCATTGGCTTCCACGCCTGTCCTTTGTCTACTCTCTGGCTTCATCAGCTTACTTCCTAGCCAATTATGTCAATTATGTTGTTTTCTTTGTTACATTGTTACATTCAGTATATATATATACTTCTCCCTCCTTCATGTTTCATTATGCTTGACAACGGTACAAGAATCTGTATCGAAACGTCGCACTCACGATTAAAAAGAAGTTGTTATCCATAAAGCTTGATCTATATCACATATAGCGTTACCAAGGATTACTCACAAACCATCGCTACACACGTCTTCAACATCTTCTTCTCTACTTTTAGTTTTTTCCTGGCGACTCGGCTCTTGGTGTCCCACACACTGTTCCTCGAGACGTTTCGCACCTGCCAAAATGGGATAGTTGAATTAATATATGTTTGCATTGTATCAATGTTGTTGGATCAGTCAGTAGTGTTTAAAGCGTTACTGTACTAACACATCAACAACACGTTTCAGAGTGCGACTGAGAGTACGTGCATGAAGTCATTGATTAATATTTTTGTCATATTTGTTTACTTCGTCATGCTTGGGTAATCTACCTTCAGTTGTTGGCGATCCTTAGTCTTTTTCATATTATATTGTCCTAATTTGAAATCCTAGTTTAGAGATATATGCTAGTTTTATTTCTTGTTGCTGTGATATACTAGTTGGTTTTACTGTACTTCGTCGGCACGTTTTTAAAATTTGCGCATTTATCATGAATTTATAACTATTTTAAGTCACGATATGGCTGAAATACTGCCGCTGTGACTATAAACTGTAACTCCCTCACTCACTCGTCATGCTTGGTTCAGTGATAATACAGAAATTGAAATAAAAAACCAACAAATTTGTAATTTACACAAAAAGGCCACACAAGATCACATGCTCCAAACAGAACTAACACAAATGTTGCAAAAAGCATGTGACTATTCAATCAGTGAGTGAGTGAGTGAGTAAATTAGTTGGCTTGATCAGTATTTCAGTTTATATTCGTCGTTTTAACTTAATGTCCGCCGCATTGCACATGTGATGGAGGTCTTGTAAGCTCACAGTTACTGGAATCCAGGGGCAAAACGATGTAATGCTCACAAATCTTGGAACTTAAGCAGAGCGAAAGTGAGATTTGTATTCCCGATCATCGGACTCTGGGACACATTCCAGCATCACAAAGGTCCCAAAATATTTTTAGTGGGAAATAAATTGTTATTAAATCTATCCGGGTCTATATCCGAATTCACAAAATAGTTGACAGTTGGACACAAAACTACAAAAAAGAGGCGCTCTATCTTAGCCCCTCACTTGCTAAGGTTCAGTTAAATATGTTTAAGTAACAGAGTTCAATGGCACATCGCTTTTAGCATTATTCATTTTATGTAATCTTTTGTTCGTGTGTAGAACATTATCGGCTGTCAAAATGAATCCATGAACAGCGTAAGTCACGAATACCCATGCACTGATATCAAGAGTGAGCCGATTAATGGAGATCGGGTGATTAGAATGTGTAAGCAGGATGATTGTGAAGCATCTACTTTGATCATTTGACCCTTGTCATACTTACCTACCACAGTAATACTAGTTTGTCATTTCATAATATAATTAATTTAGCCAATATACAGCCTAAAACCATTATCAGACAAATCCTATCATCTTCCTTTTATTTCAGTAGTATGCCACCGGTTGTAAGGGTGAAACAGTATTGCCTGGTTCAAAACAACAAAACTTTGTCAAATAAATGTTCGATGATACAAAATATACTCCAAGAAAACACCTTGCCAAAAAACTTTTCGGATATTTGTTTTAACCTTCGACGTTAAGACTCCAATCTGCCTTCTGTTTCTTGGCATCAACTTAAATAATTGCAGACCCACGAAGATCCGGGTTAGAATCGATTTTGAGCAGCCAATGCATATTGTACTTAACCCATACCTGTCAGTTTCAAACATTGTACGTATTATAGGAAACAGTGACGGAATTAGGTGGTCAGGCTCGCTGACTTTGTTGACACGTGTCATCATATCCTAAGTGCGTAGATCGATACTTGAAATGTCAATCACTGGGTTGTTTGGTCCACCCTCGGTTATTTACTGATCGCCTTCATATATCTCCAATATTGGAGTTCAGTTACCAACAATACTTACAGTAGCCGCGAAATGGAGCAAAATCACTGATGCGGGGTTACTCACTCAAGCAATACTTACAGCCATGTATACGTGGTAGTAGGAGAAGGACATCAAACAGACGGGAATTACAAGGCACGAAAAGAAGATGGTGATGATGTAGCTGGAGTAGAATGGGTCGTCACTCTGCCAGATCACACTACATGAGATCCCAATACCCTCAACGGTATATTCATTCCATCCCAAAATGGGAAATATTGCCCACAGGAAGCCAAGCACCCAACAGACACCAGTACATAGTAGGGCTACGTTCTGGGTAATCTTGGAGGCTGACAGTGGTTTGGATATTACAACATATCTGTCAAGTGCAATAGATGCCAAGAGGTACATTGATGCCAGGCCAAGGAAATACACCATAAATCCTTCAAAAACACACACATTGTGCCCGAATACCCATCCATGGTTGAAGGCAGCAGATGCTGATATAAAGGCCACCATCCCCATCAACATATCACAGAAGATTAAGTTCATGATGAAAGTGTTGGTCGGAGACCGTAGCTGCTTATGCTTTAAGAATATCAGAACGGCCATACCATTTCCAAAGAAGCTACAAAAGGCAAGTGAAAACTGTATAAAGCCAATGATGTCATAGCCAAATCCTGAGAAAGATACACTAGGTTCTGGTTCAGCTGTTGATGCTTCTGTTGGAACAGTCGTCGAATTGACTGTACCATTTATGGAAGTGGAGTTCATGGCAGTATGTAGTTCTGTGCAGATCAAAACTCAAGAGTGGTGACTGAAACACAACTACACCATCATTTGCTTTATATACAGTATTGAAGACTTGTCTGTTCGTGTTTGAAACTGTTTGCATGTCCTTACATTGTATACACAATATAAAGCGCAAATTAGACTTAATGTGTCATTAACGAAGTGTGGACAATCTCTGGGCATGAGGCAGATAGCCCATGTTTTATGATGATTGCTGCTTGTCCTTCACTGTTGATTTGAGTGGTCTGACATTGACTTTAATGCAAACGTGACCCCATCACAGCACAGGATCATCGGGAAATGCGTGATCATATGACGTTATCGTTACTGGTATTGTTCCCACGTGAAACACCGTGGAGCATTGTGAATTTGTAACAGTCTAATGATATGACCTTCAGTTTAAAACTCAGACATGCGTTATCTTGAACGCATGAAATTTACGTTTGTTACCCGTGAACATCCGGGTTAGAATTGGTCTTTAGCAACCCATGCTTGTCGCAAGAGGCGACTAACGGGATCGGGTGGTCAGGCTCGCTGACTTGGTTGACACATGTCATAGTATTCCAAATGCGTAGATCGATGATCATGCTGTTGATCACTGGATTGTCTAGTCCAGACACTTTTATTTACAGACCGACGCCATGTAGCTGTAATATTACAGAGTGCGGCCTTAAACAACAAAGAAATTTACAATTGTCTTACCATGGGTATGTTAACTACCCATTATATTAGGTAATAACATAAGGCATAATTGCATTTACGACATTGATGCGTTAAATGTGTCTTAAATATGAAGCTTGTATGTATCCTAAAATGAATCTATTCTCACTACATAGATTGGTCATCATCATGGTTTGTGTACAGTGGTTGTTACGGGATTGTGTTAATTTGGTTTTGACTCTTTGGAAGGGGAGAAAATGTTGATTGCTATGACGTCAGTAAGGGCCGTTAAAGACTGAGGAACCCAGTAATGCTGAGTGATGTGTACCCTGTCTTTGATATTGACATACGACTATCAATGTGACAACTAATTCTCTTGACAAGAGAAGATACAAAGAGGGTATTTCAAAAATGTGCCGATACCACATTTCGTGACTGAGTGGATAGCTAAGACGCGCGTGTTCATTGACATGGCATCCAATTTAACAGCTTGTCAAGATGCAGTTTTTAGTAATTAATCACGTTTACTACCCAGCAATGGAAATCAATTATGTGTGAGGGAAGTTATAGTCAACTGCCAAACTTTCGGTTACCCTGACCTTTTGCCCACGTTTTGGAACTGCATGTGTGACAGAATAGCCGTTAACATTTATTGATGATTTCATCTGACAGGAGCAAGCCTAAAGCAGTAAATACATTCAGTCACATTATGCAATTCAATATCAATTTGTGTTGGACAACGCCAGATGGCAGAACGATGAATAGATTGATTATGCCTGTCATGCATCTTTAAAAATATACGTCTGATTCAGAGACGGAATTGATATTTTAGGCTGTATATACTGCAACTGTCCATTCTGTTTCATCGCGTACAATGAATGACAATGGATACATAGATGTAAAAATGTTGAAGGTCTGTACTTTGGAAGGATATACCGTCACAATTGTTTCACTGTAAAAACTGTGCTTTAAAAAAACCTGTGTATATTCTGTTATACCATCATGAAAACTGTACAATAGCCCATGTAAACCATGGCGTCATCCTATGTATTCTAATTGTATATTTGTACCTCTTATGCCGAGGGGGCGGTGGGGTAGCCCAGTGGTTAAAGCGTTGGCTCGTCACGCCGAAGACCCGGGTTCGAATCCCCACATGGGTACACTGTGTGAAGCCCATTTCTGGTGACCCCCGCCGTGATGTTGCTGGAATATTGCTAAAAGCGGCGTAAAACCAAACTCAGTCAGTCAGTCAGTCAGTCAGTCTTATGCCGAGTATACCGTCCTGGGCGTAATGAAAGTTCTGTTCTGTCGTTGTCGCATTGATGTTTAGATGATATTCATGGGATACCTGCATCACTCCAGAATCTCCTGTCACATCAAGTTGACATGTCATATCACATAACTGAAATACTGTTCAAAGTGGTATTCATTTCCACTCCATAACTGACTCACTCACTGAGTCAACTATATGTTCTATATTAATGTACAATGCAAACTAAAATAATCAAAAGACAAACCAATTATCTTTAGTTAGAGACATGCATAGACTACCTTTTTATACAAAACTGGAGAAACGAATTATTGTGTTAACATTAAGTTGTATCAAGACATACGGAGTTACCTGCATACCGAGGTACAAAGCGGCGCGAATGTTTGACCTTCTGAAAAGTAAATATATTCAAAGGGGAAATTACAAAATCAATCAGGCAATACACTTCGCCACAGTGCACATACGAACTAATCACGACTGATCTGTCCAATAAAGCTAAATCGACCGGCAGTGCTCCCAATCACCATTACTACAGTAGTGAAGATCCATTAGAATAAGTGACCAATCCTTTAATTGGCCAATCTAATATCGACAAAGAAGCTGATTCACAAGTCATTGTCATTGCTCTTTGATAATCCGCTGTACTGCTTTCAGACTATTGCTGGTTCAAGTATTCCATTTGTGCAGTATTGATTCATGGTTGCCCAAACACCTTTACAGAAACCATCTTTCAAAGCATCCAGGTCCGGTTAATTACAATACGGGATTCTTATGCTCTGCGGTACTCGTTTTGAATCAATAAAGTAAACAGAATTGCGCACATTGACTTCCACAGTTCCTAATCCAAGGCCTCTGGCTAGAAACACTGATTATATTTCAATTTACCATTGTGATATTTGAAGATGTCTTCATTTGAAGTTGAAAAAGATTGAATAATCAATCTTTTTAAACAATTCATTGTGCTACAGTGATGTTACAGTGCGCCAAGACCCGACAGTTTTGCCGGAATACCCCGCGCAATATATAACCAGGAGCAGTATATTTGCTTTGTATAATGAATTTAAGAATTGGCAAATAAGATCCATGATAACTGCACCAATAGTATTCAGTTACATTATCATACAATCCAGTTGCATTGTTTCAATTTGCTGATGATATTATCCTTTTTCCTGAACAATACGTGCATAGAGAATTATATCAATGTACTGGAAAAACGTTGAATAAGTGAGATCTAACCATCAGTATATAACAATATTTCAAAAATAAATGTATGATATTGAAAAACGGGTTATATCATGCACATAAACGTGATATTGACATGCACATCTAATCACATGTACCTCTTGTAATATACTCATAGAAACGAATAAGGGAACACATGAAAGTACAAGTGTTCCTTTATTGTTTTCCAGGTTTCTTCACACGGTATGTATTGCACTGTGAGTGAAATTCTGGAAATAAACAAACGAACACTTGTACATTCATGTGTTCCCTTATTCGTTTCTTTGAGTATATATTACCTTTAAAATTGTACTGTCACTCTATTTTGTACTGATTGATGTTCATGTTGTTGGTCACCCGATTGTCTGGTTCAAACACGATTATTTGCAGAACGCCGCCTTATAGCTGGAATATTGCTGAGTGTGGCGTTAAACTAAACTGACTGACTGACTATTTTGTACTGCTATTGTGATACCTTTGCAGTGACTTGTATTGGTTTGTGAACTTTGTCAATTTTAGAATACAATTGTTAATTACATCGCATTTCTTTGTTGTTTGTTGGTTTCACACATTTGCAGACTGATTCCCAAATAACCTCTTAGTTTCAATTTGGGAATCAACACGTAACACCACCAAATACTTTCATCTATCTGTATGTATCCTACCACTTCTTGAGAACCAAGTTGTTATATAGCTACTACTTTGTAAATGATCACATCTAAAAAACTTGCATCTTTGTTGAACCATTCAAGCCTACGAGAAGCAACGAGAAAATACGCGAAATTTCATTTTTTGGACAGAAACCAGAAAATACTCGAAACAACGAGAACATAACTGAAATAACGGGAAAGCAATTGAGAAAACGAGAAAACAAATGTGAAAACGAGAAAACAATTGACATAACGAGAAAAATACTCCACACAAAAATAGTCCACACAACGAGAAATGTCTCGGAAAACAAATGTTACAAAAGTGGCAACATTAGGCTTTGGTACGTATCAACATCTACGTCCATGATGCCTTTTTACACTGACAAAAATACATTCGCAAATGTATACAGCATAAATTATATGTATAACTGTGGCCTCACCAGTGTAGAAAATAGGATTGATTGACTGATACAAAATATAGCTTTGTAAGGTAGACATTCTCTTTGATACCACATTTTAACTTGCAAAATGTTTATTTTTGGTTCATGGAGGGAAATATCGTGTCGCAAAAATAGAATTCCCAACCCCAAGGCCACCAACGGAATTTGAGGCTTATGAAATACATAATTCTCTATTTCGATATCTATAGTCTCTACAACGGTTGCATCCAGCTCAGTCGCCGTCGGCAAAGCGGGGTCAATTGCTCGTTCTGCTGCATCAAGGTGAGATGAAAACGTCATGTAAAAGATTTGCATACCCTTTAACGACCTAGCGTCATCACTATTCATAAGCACACGGCAATGATGTAGTTGGCTCTGTACACCGGAATCTGTTTGTGGCAGAGGTTTCTTATGATTTGAATTCAAAGGGTTTTGACGTTCATATTTGAATAATGCAAGGGTTCTTATGCTTCTACCAGCCCAGTTTGATAGCTGCAGCCCAGTGAGGTACAATCTGAAAATGAATAACCCACTCTGACACATTATACTGACTCCAAGCTTCAAAATCAACAAAAAGATCCTATCAATATAAATAATGATTACATTATTTGACGTCTTAAATACGACCTTTTAGTTTAGTACTCACGTGGCTATGCATTACGTAGTGCATTAGAAAAGGATTTGGCCCACATGTGTCCCCAATTTCCCATTCCTATGATTAGCAAAGTTAATAAGTGAGGCTTACTATCTAAAGCCTACTCAAACGGAAAAAAACATTGATGAAGGACACGTAAATCCTACATTTTATGGTGATACTTGATAGTTTAATTCCTATATGGCTATACATTTTTAATGTACCAGAAATAATCTAGAACTGAAGCACACGTGTCCCCATTGGCAATTATTCATGGTGTAAACAGCTGATATCATCTTTCATAGCATATTGAAACTGGAAAGACAAACCTGCATAATCAATCTTACAACTTCTAAAATGCCCCTCAAAGAACTTAATCAAGTCTGTTGGCATCATTCGTGTTGATCGCGATGTCATTACTTTTGGTAATTCTTCGTACTTCCATAATTATTGGAAGAGTATGGATATGGGAAAAGTGGCAAAGAATAGCTCTTATTCACCCTCACTTCCGTTTTATCCTTCAGACTTTTTGTTGTGTTGGCGTAACGACATCTCTGAAACCATGGTCCAAATACAACAAACGTTTCTATGCGTATTCTTCACATAACAACAACAGCAAGAAACCAACAAGAACTGAAACAAAACAAGCCAATGATTACTATGCATTCCAGGCAATCTGCTAATATTAATACTTCGTTTTGAATGAAAGGCAGTATCGACACACAGTGTAAAATCAACGTCTTTACTTGTTTCCAATTTGAAAAATGTACCTGTGATTTACTGTCATTTCCCCGAAAGTATACAATGGAAAGTGAAAATGTATGATTACGAATAACTTTTGCTGGGTGAAAACACTGTCACGTGAAACGGAATATGTTCATTGCAACAGGGTGTATCTTAGGAGATATGCTCTACGACTAATGTAACTTTCATACTTGTACTTATAAGACTGACAATAGCTGTAAGACAGACTTTCTTCCAAATGAGGCAGTCGCACACGTGATAACGTGATCCGTAACATCTGGAAGCAGATATTACAGATTGTCAGTGATAAAAGCTTTCATTAAAGTGTTTCAACTCAAGACACGTATTATAGTATCTTTGGTCTTTAGCACCCCGTGTTTGGGGGTCGAAATATCAGCTCAAACGACGATATTTCCATGCATACTGGCAGTCAGTGGCATAGCAACGGGTGCATTGTTATAATATCGTACTATTGCACATGTACAGTTTTCCCAGAAATTATTGAGAAAATCTTTGTTTCCTAAAACTGATTATAGAATTCTCAAATAGGTGTTGCGTTATGTAGTAAGGTACTCAATATGGGAGGCAACTCTTGAAGGCGTAGGAATGAACCTTACTACATCAAGAGTTATTTCCCTTGGTGTAGCAGACGGATTTCTTTGTTGACATGGCAGATTTGACAGCAGAAGAGAATAGAAAGCTGTTTCGAAATGATTTTGAAAGGTATGTGACTAATGCAAAAGTGTTAGCTGGTAGACATGACATTTCTCTGTCGACAGTATGCAGAAATTTGAAGAATACTAAGTCAGGAGTTGGGATTGAGCACAAGACAGGGACAGGGAGGCCAAAAAATTCAGTACTACGGATCGCCGGCGACTCGGTCAGATTGTGAGTAGGAGAAAATTGAAGAGCGTTGAGAATATCAGAAATGAGATGATTAATAAAGGAAGTCCTCGGGTATGTAATGAAACCCTAAGACAAGAATTACAAAGACTTAACTGGGTGAAAAAGCGCGGTATGCCCTCACCATTGATGACAGATGCACAACAGAAAGACATTTAAACTGGTGTAGGGCTCACGAAAATAAAGATTGGGATAATGTTTTCTTTCCTGATAAAAGTTCTGTCTGGCCTTTTCCGAAATGTGTGAACATTTGGACAAAAGATACCGCAAAACCTATCTACCAACGCCCAAAACATAGCCCGAAATTCCACATGTGGGGTGGGATATCATCACATGCAATGACGCCGGTGTATATTTACACTGGAAATTTGACGAAGGAACGGTATGTTGACATCTTAAATGGCCATCTCCTTCCAATTGCCCGAACACTGTATGACTGACTGACTGAGTGTGGTTTTACGCCGCTTTTAGCAATATTCCAGCAACATCACGGCGGGCGACACCAGAAATGGACTTCACACATTGTACCCATGTGGGGATTCGAACCCGGGTCTTCGGCGTGACGAGCCAACGCTTTAACCACTAGGCTACCCCACCGCACCCTGTATGAAGATAATTGGATTTTCCGGCATGATAACGGCCCAAAACAGACTCCGGGCTACACAAAACAGTGGATGTTGGACGGAAATGTTCCAGTGTTAGACTGGCCCAGCTACAGCCCAGATATTAACCCTATTGAAAATGGCTGGAATATTGCTGAGTGCGGCGTAAAACTAAACTCACTCACTCACTATTGAGAAAGTGCGGGGACTAATGAAGGACAGAATAAACCAAAAAGTACTTAGAACTATTGAGGTTATGAAGAAAGAAGTGATCGAATATTGGGATATTTCACGATTTCCTACAAACTTTGATCGGTTGTGTACCTAGGCGCATTCAGTCGTGCATTCCAGAGGTCTCACAATGTACTGAAAAGGCACTGAGACTGTAAAATCATCTCAACAAATTCATTTAAGTAAATCTTCTATAGTTTATATACATGTATTAGATATTTGCCGAAACAACTTTCTCAAATATTTCTGGGATCCGGAGTACTATACATGTAACATGTAGTGCAACTACTCCGAGTCATATTATATGCATCATACACATCATTTCCTCTCATTTACTGCTCTTAGATGTACAGCGTGGAAAGGTATGGTGGCAGCTGTATTTAATTATCAGTTTGATTTATGATAAATCAGTAGCATATTTTCAATATTAACATTAGCAAGAGTTGGAGAAGGTGCGTCTTTTTGTGACATGAAACGTTGAGCATTGGCAAATTGAAAGAAGTCTGGTATTTCACCACTTTGAAATTTAGTTCTTTTCTGTGCAAGACGGATGAGATCAATACAGGAAAAAACATTCCCAGAAAGACGTACCCGCCACAAGGAATCTTGTGTGAAAATACCATGTATCATGATCGGGAGGAAGCTGGATTTGGTGTTTGATGAAAAGCCATAGGCATATAGCCTGTGTATCGCATCATAGAAACTGCTTTTTATTAGATCCCATTATATGTAGAGATTCCCCATGGTAGTATGGTGATCTACTTTCAGTTGTTGGCAATCTACAGCCCTGTTTTTTGTATTGTATTGTCATTTATAGTTAAAATGATTTAGATTTAATTACTAGTTTTAAATTTATTTCTGTAATAATCTAGTTGTTTTACTGTCCTTTGCAGACAGTTAAGTATATTTTCTAACTTTGTTTTTATTCATCAATAAACTTACAACTTTCTTACTCACGATATGGCTGAAATACTGCCGATGTGACTTTAAATTTTAACTCACTTACCCACTCTACAACTATAGCTAAAGGCAATCAACATAAAAGGTTTTGATGACATTTTAGAAAAAGAGATATTATACTTTCCAGATTGTCTGTGTATATCCATGTACTTTGACGCAAAGGCAAATGGATTTGAAGTGGATAATATCGGGATGGCGCTCCATAACTGCTGTAGAGTAAAACTTTTGTTTTGGTGTAAATTACACATCGAGATGAAAGCCACTTTGAGCGCAAGAATCATAACATATATCGCTCAACTAATGCGACATTGGAAGAAATGGGTTTGTCTGGAAGTGCACATGTACTATTAAGTCAAGCCTTGATTGGAATGTTCTTCCGTGAGGGTAGCATGAAAGAAAATTACATAACGAAGATTCTTGCATCAGAGACAATGTACCCTAGGTAAATGAGAAACTTGAGATTAGTGGTTATTTGCCTCCAACATTACATATAAACACGCAGACAGTATTTTGCAAGGTAAATGAGTTCGGTTGTTTTCGTGGGCCATTTTCTTCAGTGTACTTTGGACAGACAGCCGCCAAATGTATACCTTCATATGCACGTCCTTTGTCTGACATCAGTTTAGTTGAGTCCAAAATAGACAGGATAAAAGTAAAGTAAGATATGTTTGAATAGAAATAACATGAAATTATTTGGAATTGTAAATTGCATTCGAATGAAATACATCTTGATTGGGAAATAACTGCTTCCAAGTGGGGATATTGAACAATTGAGTATTTTACGACGCACTCAGTAATATTCGAGCTAGATCATAGATCGCCATGACTTATGCATATTCGTAAATAGACGATGGAAGGCAACCAAGTAGCTTTAAGTGCTCCACTCAGCATCTAATGGCTATTAACAATTCTCCGATCCGGTCGTTCCTTGCGTCAAACTACAGCACCTTGGATACCGGGTTCTTGTGAGTTTCAGTGGTAAACGTTTGGGATTGTCAACCTGAGGGCAGAGGTTAAGTTTGAAAAAGCTGATTAACATTGCTGATTTTTTTATAATGTTGGCGTAACATGGACGGAAAGTAGGTAGTAGACCACAGTCATGCAACCTTCAAGCACCATGTGGGTGCTTGACATCGAAGAAACCTTGATCATGATCTTTTCCAGTCCCGACTTGATTTATTCACATTCCTTCTTGCCTTTTGTAAATTGCTGGGTGCGACGTTAGGCTACAATCACCTGTTGAATGTCTGACTCAGACTCGATTATTTACAGACCTCCGTCTTATGTCAAATGTATGAGTGGCGGGTGTTACCGGTAGTGCTGGACAGGCATCAAATTTCGAACAACTGGCTTCATCCAAACAGATGCAACTGACAAAATAGTGATGGAATTTCTATAACTGGTTCACTGGAAATCGTCAGGGGTTCCAGAAAAGGGAATTCATGACCGGTCGAACCGGTAGTACCCGCCAAAACGCTATCTCACACAATGAAAAAGTTAATCGAAAAACCATGATTTGGAGCACTTTGGTAAACAGATGTGATTTAGAGTATTTTGAAAGGGTCTATCCTATTGAAAGCAAGGAATGCTCAATGGTGTCATGTTTGTTTACGCAGATGTTTATATGCAGATTGTCTGCGGGAACGTAACTCATTTAATTGAACCAAATGTGTGCATAAAGATATAAGGAGATATTACAATGCCTGTCCTTTGCCAAATACCTTGCCGCCCAGTTATAATTCTATCAATTCTAACTATACAATGTCAAAAGCGTTTGCTGCAAATGATCATAAATAATATACGCTCATATCTTCACTTGTCTGAAAGTCAGTTTAACTCCCAGAAAAAAGAAAAAGAGATCCTAAATTGTTGGAACTATAACCATGGGTTATATATTCTAAGTTTTTCTTTGGGAATTCTTCTCAAGAAATAACAAGAAGGCACGTGTCTGCATTAACGCATTAACAACTGATTCAAGTTGCCACCGTGATTAAATGTATGGTTGTGAAAGCACTGCATTACAGGATTAATACCAGACTCACACATCATCAATTCAGCCGAATCACACGAACATTTTGCCATAGAAAATCAAACAAGAACAAAGTCATGATAACATGTATGGAATGTATAAAGTGGAATATTTTTCTTCTCAGTGGTGTTTCCGGAGTTCTCAGGATAGTATTGGAACATGTCGTTTAACAGGCGATATTCAGCTGTATAAACCTCTACGATGTGCTAATAACTTATATCAATATATTCTACCTTTCCGGGTTACCATGACATTAAGGATAGTGTTTATGCAAGAACACTTTTGAAAAGGAATAATCATGACTCAGCGTATCGTAGATAATACATTCTCTGATTACTCATCAAGCAGCACAATAAGCCAAAGCCGACACACACAGAACTAGTTTTATTAGTTATAGATTAACATTGGTTAGTACATGGCGCTGATGAGCTACTCAGTAGACAACAGTCAACTTCACATATTCGATTTGGCGATAAGAGCATTTCCTTAATGACATCTCCATCAGTTTGATGCCTTTCAGTAATTATGCCAGAGAAGTGAGCCAATGACTGTGCGTGACCTGCGATGTTCCTGGTATATTGACATAGACCTGCACCTGCAGCTTGATATGACCTTGCCCAAATCCCGGTTTGTGTAGCTTCTTACTGACTTTATGACAAGTGATTAAAATTAATGGTAAGTGCATTTGACAATTTCTTCATGTATGGCATAATTCATAATTATGTATTATGGATCAATCATTTCTTCATTTATTTGCTGTGCTGCTGATATATGAGAAATCATAATTCAGTGATGCAGCAAAGTTGACTGACTGGGTAGAATATCAAATGTATATCAAATGGTACAGAGAAATGGGCTGTTCTATTTCACGTCATCTGGACTATTGGTTGGAAGTATTGTGCCAGTTAGTTTTAACTTTACTCTGATGATCTGACCTTTTCTGTCCGTCCTTTATTTTGTAATATTGATAATAATTTCAACATAATTTTGGAAAAATAATAAAATTAATGAGATGTGAAATACATATCTTCCTATGGCTTAGCACGCACGTGCGATCATGACGAAGGTGATCCTAATTTCCCACTATACTCTCTTCTCGTGTGAAGTTGAGAAACCTTCCTCTTCCAGATTGGTGAATATGAGCTACAAAGTTCTATACTTCATGTCTAGTGTTTCTTGAAATAGAGATGCAGAAGAAACATGTACAATCATATCTTTCATGATGAACTTTTGATGTACCTAAGGGTGTTTGCTGTGCACAATGGATACGTCCACGGTCTTCACACTTGGGCTGTGAAGTTAATTACGCTTTGAAACATATTCTTGCAGGAATGTCTACTTAGCAGTAATGTTTCAAATACATCCCATTTCCAGCAGACGATCATGTCAACACTAAGGTCAATTATTCGCACAACATAGATTGAAGTGCTTTTTCATATTAAATTCCAATGTTGACTTTTGCCCCTATGCATTCGGATTGCGTCTGACTTGATGGACACTTACGTAATGCAGCCAGTTTGCTTTGATCTCCAGCAAGTATGACATAAACGAGGCGGCTTCAGTCGACGGTGGAGTGTCATCAGCACAGGCTGACTGAAGGTAATGAATTGAAATAACGTTCTTCTAAAGAACATATTGACTTGCATGAATTCCATGTGTTGCGTGACCCTTGCCGATGACTTTGAAGTCCAAAAGTCTTATGTATCGTTTGTATCATTCAGTTCTTTCATTTGTAAGCATTTTCTATGTTTGATACGAAAGAATATAAATACATTAAATATCAAACAAAAGAAAACAACACAAAAGAGGTCTTGAACGCTGCGCATTCATATGAATATATGCATAAAATAAGACTCTATCAGCGTACATGTGTATAATATGTTCCAAGAATCCATGAATAAATTGTGTACGGTTTATCTGTTCCATGACTAGAACGGCCATAACACAGTAACTTTCAAAACTTGTTGGTGCCTCTTACATGTAGGTAGTAAAGCTGTCATATCTGTGAAGTGTTTAATATACAGGTTACATTTTGGGCGGGCGTAAATCATCATTAGGATTTACACACTGCCATAAGAGATTCCTACAGGATTCATGCTTTGAAGTCCGAAGAACCAATTATACTTAAGATTGTCCATAACTGAACTCCAAAAGAACAATTGCACTTAAGGTTATCATTTTATCAGATTTATTACCAGTTTAGTAACTTTCAAACTTGATAATGAAATGGATCTCTTTAATCAGTGCACTGAGTACACGCACAGCTTCAACTGTATCAAGCCACGGTGGATTAATTACTCTTAAGGGAATTACTATCGTCGTGAATTGATAGCTCCCCTTGAAGTAATTTCGTTTACATTCAATCAGAATCTTATGATTACAATGTTACTGGATGTCTCAGCTTGGCTCATCTCAAGACCACATGCATCCTGCTTTGAATTGACCTCTGAATACCATGCGTCTCCTGAGTGAGTAAGTTAAAAGGTGGAGTCACATCCGCAGTTTTCCAGTCATATTTTGAGTATTACAAGCTGAAGAAAGCATCCAAAGATAGATCGCTATAATAGGGACACTTTGGACTTATAATACGTACAATCTATTCTATCTGCATTCTTACTCAGCATGATTTACACTATCAAACTACTCATAATATATATCCTATGACTAACACAGAGGGAAACGTCTTTAAATGGCATGGTCCCACATACTATTATGAATGAAATTACAGACATCGTACTCCGTTTAAACGCATATCCCCTAATTAATTATTATAATGGGCAAAGTGGGGCCTTTGATCTTATGCCATCACTATCTCTTTTCGTAGTTTTCGTAGGGGCGGTACCTTCAGCATTTGCCCTTCACTCTGAGATCACGGGTTTGATTCCCGAATGTAGCATTGTCTGAAGCCTATGTAATTTGACCTCTATTTCTGGCAGACTGTTTTATTTCACCACCAGAATTATCTTAATTGGATAAAAGTAGACACCATCTTTTGAAAATTTAACAACATTTTCTTTAAATGATGTTTGTTTTCTCCTGAAGGCTACATGTTAGAAAAATTATAAAATGTGGACTGATGAACTTTGATCTAAGTTCTGTAAAGGCTGAACATCGGAAGAAGTAATGAAATTCTTCAGCAATAGCAGATGGATTACAAAGAGGGCATGCCCTCTGATCGCGTGGTACATTATACCAACTACGGGTCTCTACAGGAAAGTAATGGTTTGAGGTTATGAATGTCAGTTAAGAGTATGATAGTGACGAACAGATGGAAGGAACAGATAATTATCGAAAGATGGAATAATTTTGAAGACTCTGTAGTAGTTAGCTTTTGTACTATTTTCAATTTCACTACGCCGGGATTGTATAAGTTGGTCTTTAAGTATTCTTTCAATTGTAGAAGCCAGTCATTGGCCATCGTATATTTGGGCGTTTTTAATACATGTGTTAATCAACAGTTATCTAAAATATCTATAATAAACATTAGCCAAATATTTATATTTGTTGTCAGTCATAATTTCATGTTGTCCGCAGAAATATTTACTTTCAGTTACGCTGATATTCTTACTTCTGAAGTGTATTATCTTTGTTTTATCACTGTTGAGGGAAGACGGCATTTAGAGCACAACATTGACACTGTGTTTAACATGTTCTGTAATCATTCTTCACTTGGGGCAAGGAGTACAATGTCATCTGCAAACAGCAACAATGACACACAGGTATTATCAACACGAATTCCACAATTTAGAGCATTTATATCTTCCACAAGGTCATTAATGTATACTGAGACTAGAGTGGGGGATAAGGAGCATCCCTGTTTCACACCATTGTCGATACCAAACATTGACCTCATATGACCATTAACCCTCACAGAACATTTAACATCTTCATACAGCAATGTGATTGGTGAATAGATTTTCTCCACTGATTCCAGTTTGACATAACTTAAACCACAGACAGTCACCGTTCACATTGTCAAAAGCCTTTTTCAGGTCAATGAAACATGTGAAAGTGCTTTTTTTTGCTATCGTTCTGTCTTTGGCGATTGTATACAGTGAATATATGTGCTCAAGACAGCTCCTATCCTTGCTGAAGCCATTTTGCTCTTCTGAGAATAAATATTCTGTCCTGCTTCAGAACCATTAAAGCTTAATTATCGAGCCCCTATTGGGTAATTAAGGAAAGACGTCAAAACACTGTCAGTTCCTGCCCAGGACGTCACATGACACGAGCTAAGGGCCTCGACAAACCTTCTCACTACTAACATATCAAAGGAAACATATAGCATGAAAACTGTTGGATTTTTTTCTACGTGACACTTGGTATGTAGTCATAGTTTTCTTTTTATTTCATTGTTGAATAAATTCTAACATGGGCAAAACCCAACACTTGCGAACTCTGGAGGTGTAACTACCCAGGTTTGCACGTTTCGTTTTAATATTTGTTTCCATTATTAGTAATCCGTTTGCCCGGCTTTCCTTCGCCCGGGATTTCCTGTTCGCTGTTTTAAACGCTTGCAAATTTATTCGATGTATGCAGAGTAAGATGCTTGCAAACGGTCTATCTGGAAATCCTTTTCAGAAAGTACAACAGTGGAGTTACTTCTGGTGGCCAGTCTGTTCAAAGTATTCACCGACTGTGCGCAAAACACATTCCATTATTTGGTATATACACTGCGCTTTCATTACTATTTCAAACGTGCATTTCCGTTAAATGTAGCCTTTACCTTTACTACTTTTTGTACGTATTGTACACATGGTTAGGTCCCGTAAGGCCGAAACAAACTGGTCGGTTTGCAGGGGTATGTCGTTAAGGTCGAAAAGGTTGACAATGGTAATGCTAAAATGTTCACTGGCAAATAACTGAACAAGAATCACGCTGTGTAGTGTCATATTTATTATACATTCATTCGGACAGTAATTTCTATTATCTACATGATAAATAATACATATACATAAACCACAATATATACATTAAAAGTTTACAGACTAAAATAAGCAACGTTTCATGCGAACGTTTTATTGATAAACAAGTCAAAACATGGATTAAACAACAGTCTCGTTTCCTGCTGACTGGGTTCCGTCCTATTGTGCAACTTAGTACAATAACCAGCCCAGAAGTTTGAGACCAGTTCATTCAACTGGATACATAAATAGTAATCTGTATTATTTGATACAGTATATTCCAACACTACGCTCCTTTTAATCCTTACAAACACGTCTTGCAGCGGGCTCTGTCGTACAGCGTGCACTGACAAACGGAAATCTGGAAATCGTGGAAATCTCAAAACGAGGCTATCCCGCTAGAACAGTTTGGCGGTCTGGTACGGACTTGATATTATATCAATCACATTGTGCGTTACAAACTACAATGAATAAGCGCAAAGAACACATAACATGTGTAAGCAGTGAGCCAGATGAATTGTGAATCATTTTACGACCTCATCAAACAGGGGCAGTCTGTGACGTCTTAGTTAAGGTCATGCTGCCTACACCTCGCCATAAAATATAGAACTACGATGTTATTAAAGTTTTTAATTAAAATTAACTTATAAATACCATTTTCTTATGAAACAAGAAATTAGAATTCAGTGTAACCAATTGTGTGTGGTGTCTTTTCACTTTCACACAAGAAAATTCGGATCGGCTGAAAAGTAGGTCATTGTCTGAATAAGTTAATGAGACTCATGTTTCGGTTTGCTATCTTTAAATAACATACAATGCACAATCTTACATTATTTACATAAAACGTTTATAGCACTACAAATGACCATTTTCTTTTGAATATCATTGATCATTTCACTTAAATCAAATAACGATATCATATCTTCCAAGAAATTCTCGCAATTTATCAAACTTCGTTCTATTGTATATGCTGATATCATGACATCACAACAGCTACTAAATTTTAAACTGAGTTTATTTGCCTTCAACGATTCTTTGTTAATGATCACATATTTCAATATTACCCTTGTAGATTCCCATTATGTTTTGCACACAGTGTACGTCACTATGTATTATTGTTAGGGAGCGGCATTGATATAATCTTGATTATGCTTGTTTGCCAATCCCGTCATGATTACTTGAATACATATTTTTAAACTATACATTAAAATATCCACAGTATTAATATCTATGAAAGTAGTCTTTATATTAGACTTTGAGGAATACACAATATATTCAAGATTGATTTTGCTTTTACATTTGTATCTTCTTAGAAATTATCGTTATTGTTGCTACAGTCGAAAAGATTTACCTTGACTTCGTTGTGTACAGGTCCGTAGTTGTGGTCTTTAGGAATTTGAGAAATTATATCGTTCACAGTTGAGACTGTTGATCTGCAGTCTTTCTGAATGCATCTCCACGAGATCTATTCTCCTCTTTCCCTCTATTTCACAATGAACATGATAACCATTTACAACAAAAAGTATATCATCCACCACGAGAAGTAGGAAGAAACTTGAAGTCTAATTGTGCATTTGCAATAACTGAACTTATGGAAATGATGATGAAAACTGTCATTTCCAACATTCATGTAGCATGCGAGTTCATAATAATAAAGATATTCATAAAGCGCCAGTGTCCGCCCACGAATGCATGCTCGCTGCGCTGAGAGCCTATGTACATGTACAAGGAAAATAAAGAGTCACTGGAGGGCTTTAGTGAAGAAAGGGTCTCCTAAAGATCACATATACTCTAGGGGGGTACAAATGCATAAATCATTTATTGGCATCGTTATAAATGAAAAAAAGGATTTATGGCAGGCCGTTATATTGGCGAAGCCACCCAGCTTATCTATGACATCATGCATTACACTGAAAACTATCATATTCCAGGCTTGCTTCTTCAACTAGATTTTGAAAAAGCGTTTGATACAGTTGATTGGAAATATATTGATAAAGTACTAAGTTTTTCAATTTTGGCCCAGTAATAAAAAAATGGATAAACATACTCTACAAAGATATAAAATCTTGTATCCTTGTGAATGGATTTGCTACTCCTTTCTTTCCAATATCACGTGGCTGTCGTCAAGGCGACCCATTATCAGCATACATTGTTTTATTGTGTATAGAAATCCTTGCCATTATGCTGAAAAATAACAAAAATATTAAGGGTGTATAAATTGGACATATTGAATATATTCTCTCACAATTTGCTGATGACATAACTATTATTCTCGATGGAACTGAGAAATCTTTATATACAACAATTTATGAACTAACTTTCTTCGCTAGGGTTTCAGGACTTAAAGTAAAATTATATGGATTGGATCTAAAAAGAGATCAAACCTAAACTATGTAACACATGGAATCTTGAATGGGTAGAGAGCTTTAACTTGCTTGGAATAGACTTTGATGTAGACGTTGATGTAATGGTAGAAAATTTTTTTATGACAAAACTACAAAACAAATTAAATTTAATGAAAATCGGGTCATTCCGGACATTAACTCCATTGGGAAGAAATACAATACTAAAATCACTTCTCTTGCTTAAATTGTACCATCTCTTCTCACTGTTACCTAATCCAACTCAGAATATTGTTGACAAACTGCGAAGGAACTATTTTCAATTTATTTGGGGTGGAAAGACTGATAAAATAAAGAGAGAGAAAATGTACTGTACACATAAAGATGGAGGAATTAATGTACCACATATCTTTAAAACAATCCAGTCACAAAAACTGTCTTGGATAAAAAGAATCTTGACAAAAGACTCAAACCTTCAAAATCTTCTTTGCGTAAATCTACCTCCACTACCAGTATTAAAGTTTCTTTGAAATTGGCCCAAGTCCAATAAGAGAATATGCAGACAACATGAATAATCCTTTTTGGAGCGATGTACTTATGGCTTGGGCAGCTTACATTGAAAGCTTATTGCAACTATACACCTCAAGTGTAGAGGAATTTCTGACATTTCCTTTTTGGTTCAACAACAACTAATTATTGGTGATGAAACACCTTTTTACTCAGATTGGTACAAGAAAGGAGTACGGTCGGTTAAAGATCTACTGTATAATGATGGAAAATATTTAGATTTTAATGAATTTGTAGTTAAATTTCATTGCAATGCCAATTTCTTATCTTACCAAAGTCTGATCAGTTGTGTGAAACAACTACAAAAAAATTATAATCTTGCTACCCTTAACTCAGACCACTTATCATTAGAATTGCCTATAGTTCCTTACTACATCCATAAACTGTTACATTCTGATAAGAGTAGCAATTTGTTTTATATTTACTCTTTTCCCGTCAATATTCAAGAAATCAGCCTCAAATTTAAAATGGGAAACCATACTTGAATCTAACGTTGAGGAATCAGATTGGAGAACTTATAACATTATACCATTTAGATGTACACAGAGTATGGAATTAAGATGGTTCCAAATGAAAATTATTTACACTATCTTAGGCACAAATTATTATTTACATAAAATAAAAGTAAATGACTCATCACTGTGTAGCTATTATAATATTTCTAATGAAACTATTTTCCACCTTTTTGGGGATTGTAATTTGATCAATAGATTTTGGAAGAAAATTGAAGAGTGGCTCATGTCTGATGCTGGAATAAAGTTAAACTTTCTCCACAAATCATACTATTTGGATTAAAGGAAAATCGAAATGATCCTTTAAATATCATTTTGCTTCTTATTAAACAGACAGTTTTTCACAACCGAAAGTATGGAATAGTACCAGATCAAAAGAATATTTTTAGAATCTGCTGCCAATACTATTATGTCTCAAAATGTATAGCTTTTCCAACCTGTTCATATGATAGATTTACAAAACTTTGGTCATCTCTACATACTTTATTTGCCTAGTAATATACTACCTGCTTTGGATAAAGTCAATATTTAAAATTGAACATAAGCAAAGACTATGTTTATAGCTGTATAGACTCTGATATTAGCATCTTTACATAAATACATATTCTCTTGAAGGTATTAAGAACATGCAATTGTTAATCAAATTTGTTGAAAACATCATGTGACATGTAACCTGTACTTTGAGAAAAATGTGCAAATAAAAACAGAAAAGAAAAAAAAGTCTAATTGTGCAGTTGCCATAACTGAACTTATGGAAATGATGATGGAGACTGTCATTTCCAACATTCATTTAGCATGCAAGTTAATAATAATAATAAAGATATTCATAAAGCTCCAGTCTTCTTTGCAACATTCCCAGTATGTGATAATATTAGGTGTAGACTAATTCTGAATTTGAAACCATCAAACACTAAATTCTGACCACTTTTAGCATTAGCAATGTATCTCAAGTTAACCTGTGCGTTCGCCATTTTGGAATGACCATTTGTGATTCAGAGGAGCTATTTATGTCAAAACGATAAGCTGTGATTAAATCTCAGTAGTTTATTTCAAATTAATTATTACATCAAGACCTATTAAAACAGTTCACAATTTATAAGGGGCGGCTGGGTAGTCTAGTGGTAAAAGCGTTCGCTCGTCACGCCGAAGATCCGGGTTCGACTAAACTCACTCACAATTTATAAGTGAACTGATTTCGCCAATTGGCCTTAGCTCCTTTCTACTGATAGTGAGAAGCGTTCACCAGTGCCACAGACAATTACAAATTTGTCTCCACAAAATTCATAGATGGTGTCTGGAAAACGGGTTTAAATTTTCGAAGTCCAAAACCAATTGTCTCCATTTTTGTAGGAAATACAAACCCCATAAAGATCCTGTATTATCAGTAAATGGCACACCCATCAAAGTTGTCAAGGAAGCTAAATTCCTTGGTCTCATCTTTGATTCGCATTTTCCCTTTCTGCCACATATCAAACATCTTAAAGCCAAATGCCTGAAGGCACTCGACTTGTTGAAAGTCGTTTCCAATTCAAAGTGGGGTGGGGACCAAACCACCCTCCTTCATTTGTATAGATCACTGGTCCGATCGAAACTTGATTACGGCTCTATCGTATATGGTGGGACCTGTAAAAGCAACCACAAACTACTTGATTCTATCCATTACCAGGGTCTAAGACTTTGTCTTGGGTCTTTCAGAACCTCTCCCATTGACAGTCTCTACGTTGAGGCCGATGAGCCATCTTTAAAACTTCGCCGTATCAAATTGTCTTTACAATATATCACAATGAATATCTAATGAATCCAATCCTGCTCACAACTGCGTTTGTAATCCTCTTTATAAGGATTTGTATAAAAAATCTTCACTTATTCCGCCTCTTGGGATAATAATCCAACAATACATTTCTGCTGCTGGCATTGAGTTGGAGAATATATCTCCTTCCAGTCTTCTTTCTTCTCCTCCTTGGCAATTAGTGAGGCCACAAGTGCTAACCTAACATTGACAAAGTTTAAAAAATCAGAAACTAACGAATTACAATATAAACAGGAATATAATCAATTAAAAAGCAAATATAATACGTACAAGTCCTTATTTACAGATGGATCCAAGGATGGTGGCGCAGTGGCGTGTGCCACTGTCGTTGGATCCAGAACAATATCTTCTCGATTACCGGATAATAGCTCTATTATTTCAGCAAAAGCAAACGCAATACTAACAGCTCTTCAATATATTAATAGACGCCCCAAATTTAAACAATACATAATCTTTTCAGACTCTCTTTCGTGCCTTCAGGCTATTACAAATCTTTCTTGCAAACATCCACTTTTATTAGAAATTATTGAATTGTACAATGATCTTGCTACGGACCAATACAACATTGTCTTTTGTTGGTTACCCAGTCACGTTGGCATTTCTGGGAACACAATGGCCGATCTTGCTGCTAAGGCAGCACTCAACAAATCTGTGACACCACTTCTTGTCCCATACTCTGATTACAAAGCTACCATTCGATCCTACATCCGTGATCTGATGCAGAAGAAGTGGGACACCCAAGTAGGTATCAATAAATTACATGAAATAAAACCCTATATCGGTTCCACTTACGTGGGTTGTCAGTCCAGATTTGAAGAGGTCATCATACGACGATGTCGTATTGGCCACACAAGATATACTCATGCATACCTATTGAAAGGTGAGGATCCTCCATTTTTGTATCCGTTGTGATGAGAGAACCACGGTCAAGCATGTCCTGCTTGACTGTGTTGAATTCTCCATCATAAGGGATAATTATTTCAATAACAAAACAGTAAAAGACCTTTTTAATAAAGTTAATTATCATTTAATCATTGATTATTTAAAAGAGATAGACTTGTTAAATGAATTTTGATATATGTTTTGTAAATAGATAAGGTTTTATAATTGGTAGTTCAGATTGTCAACTTAGATTGTTAGTGGCTGTATTCTCAAAGGGGGTTGAAGTAATGTAAAATTATTGTCCTCCTGAGAAGGTACGTAAGTCCCAAAAACTTTCAAAGTAAAATTTTCGCGTACCAAGTTTTTAAACGTAGTATTTTTGTTCTTTTAACTTTCTGCTAAATTATCCTACAATCGCCAGCGGCTGAAGGGATGGTGTAAATCCAGCTAGGCTCCATGCAGGTAGAAAAAGTAATGTAAGTCCCCATGGTTCCTAGTATGGCGATCTACCTTCAGTTGTTGGCGATCTATAGCCTGTTTTTATATTGTATTGTCCAAATAGTGCTATTAGATTTAACTTTCCACATTAGTGTTAATTATAATTGTGATATTCTAGTTGTTTTACTGTCCTTCGTCGACAGGTTTTTATAATATACATATATTCCATTTCAATGTCAAATATGTTCTCGTCACGATATGGCTGCAATATTGCCGATGTGACGTTAAATAATAACTCACTCACTCACTCACTCACCAGTGCCACTAATTAGAACAGACTATAGTCATACATCCACAGTCCAGTGACCTCCTAATCCAATAAGATTTGTTAAATGATTTTGGACCTCCTAATCCCTTATCCAAACATTCAGATGTGGGGAAAGTGATGTTAAACCCTCTGTATATGATATTTCAATGTGAAAACAGTTAAGGATCTTTTTACCACTACTCATTTTTATTTAATTCTTGTTTTTTTAAAAGAAATTGATTTAATTGATGAGTTTTGAATAATGGTGGTGGTGGAATTGGATTTAACGTCGTGCTTGAGAATATTTCGCTCATATGACGACGTGCATGCGTGTGTATGTTTATTTGCGGCTGCTTGTACTAGCCCAGACTGAAGCTGGTTTTACAGTGCTAGCCCACTGAGATACCATGCCGCAGTGAAGCATGAATACCCCACTCAGACACATTATACTGACTCCGAGTCGACCAGTCCTTGTTGTACCCATTAATGCCGAGCGCCAGGCAGGGACCAACAAGTACCATATTTTAACGTCTTTTGGTATGTCGCGGTCGGGGATCAAACCCGCGACCTTCCGCACACCGGGCGGACGCTCTAACCACTACACCACGGAGGCGGTCGAGTTTTGAATAATATATTCCGTAGATAGATGTATTTTAATGATTGGTAGTTCAGATTAGTAACTTAGATTGTTAGTGGCCGTACCCTGTAAGGGGGTTAAAGTATTCTAAAATTATTGTAGGTCCAAAAGCATTCAAAGTAAATTTGAACCTACTACTATTTAATCGTAAAGTATATGTTCTTTTAATTTGTGGCATGATTATCTAAACTTGCTAACGCCTGAAGGGATGGTGTAAATCCAGCTAGGGTCCATGCAGGAAGCAAATGTACTGTAAGTCCCCATGGTCCCTAGTATGGTGATCTACCTTCAGTTGTTGGCAATCTATAGCCTGGTTTTATATTGTATTTTTCACTTTATAAATATCATTTTATGACAACATGCTCGTTTTACTTGAATATCTGTGATACACTGGTAGTTTTACTGTTCTTGGTCAACAGTTTTTAATTTCTACTTTTCTTTTTCTTGTAATTAGTCTTGAGATTTGTTTCTTTTGGTAATACATGATAACAAAGAAATCATGATCGTCTACACAGGCATCGTTCAAGTTTGAAACAAGGGTGACGAGTGATATCTCATGTGCGAAATCGAGAGGATTTCATTTAATTGAAGCTACACTCTTTGATTCAAGATATACATTTCCTGCAGTTACGCTTACCAGTATTGAATGGAAATTGGTGATTGCACTTTCGATATTACTAATGGCTACCCGAAATTTCTTGCATGTTTGAGGTGTTATCAAAGGTTGCAGAGGATGTACAGTACACCCTGAAAAGTTCGCAGGCATTTCGTACGTACTGCCCATGCTTACAGGCTGTATATGAACCATATACATGACTGTACAACTATAAAGGATCTTTTAAATAATATCAGTTCTCATTTAGTTATTGCATTTTTAAAAGAAATATATTTGTTAAATGATTTGTAAATAGATACATATTTTATGATTGGAAGTTTAAATTAGTAACTCAGATTGTTAGTGGCTGTATCCTCAGAGGGGTTAAAGTACTGTATAATTATTGTCCTCCTGAGAAGGTACGTAAGTCCACAAACATTCAAAGTAAATTAAAACTCTCCACTATTGTAGAATATGTGTCTCTTTATATGTATCGAATCAACCAACGTTTTGGACACGAACCACGTTCATCATCGCTTGTGAGTTTTTTGCATCGTTTTCAAAACAGAACGCCTTGATTTTGCTGAGTAATTTATTACGAGTGAGTATTGGGTTCATCATTGTCAACCAGAGACTAAACAACTGTCACAACAGTGGACATATCTCTCGTCAGCTCTTCCAGAAAAAGGCAATGTCAATGACGTCTGCTTCCAGAGGGCTCCTACTGGAGGACCTCCCGATAGGTCAGATCTGCTGATCTGCATAGGCAACTGCGTGAGAATATCAAGCCTATACACGTACATGAGCAAGGTTTTCACGAAGTGAACATCAACGTTGCTTGCACTATCCGATTCCCATTCCCAAACTTAAGAGCTGTATTGTGCAAACAATGGCAACTTGAGGAAGGTGCCTTCTAGACAGGTGGGACGTAGACACCCCAGCATCATTATTAACCTCGAGGGCACCATTCGTAAATGAATGTTACACAATGGAAATCAAAAGTGTTAGAGTTTCAGATATAAAGATACCTATAGTCAATGTTTGAGGTCAATAACGTGTACATCTACAGTGCTGTAAACATTATCACAGAATTCAAAATATCTTTTGACCAAGGTCACTGTTACATATAACATCCCGATCACGTTACACATGTGCGGTTATTTTAAAAATAAATTGAGCAAAATACAGTCATCATTCTATATTCAGTTCATCAACAGGCTCTACACAAACAGATAATAGCCCTTATATGAAAACGCAACCATTTGACAATTGATTAGTGTGCATCTGACCTGAGAACTTGTAACAAGTGATATCATATGATTTTAATATAATTATGTTATGCGCATCTAAAGCGTACTCTTGCGTTGCTACACAATTCCAGGTTTTTTTTGGTTAAAACTGAATGCACATATTCTGTCACATGGTTTTAATGCATGTGAAATACAGACAGTAGAATATAAGGATACTTCAGTTTGAGAAACTTGGCAAAATTTACCAGAGGGGATCAGTCAGCGGACAATTTCCAGAAAAAGATGTGTCTTCAATAAGCATGATATCACGGAAGATGTATCACAACGCTCTCGCTGTTCCAAGTTATACAATAAATTATATTTTCTGTCATCAATAGCCTAAGTTCCTGGAAGTGATCTGAGTTACAGACATAATGCTTAATGGTATACTCCTAAACTGGAATATTCTTCCATCTGTAGTGACAGCGATCGATCGTCTGTAAGTATCATTATGGCCAATATGTAACACAACATGAAGACACAGTGTCTGGTATTTCTATATGGAATGTATGTTTCTGTATGATATGTAATACCATTACTTACAGATGGGCTTTAGCCCATTGGTCTTTTCGAATTAGAGCTTGAAAACATTGGTGATTGTTTGTGTAAGATAAGAATGCATTAGTAATTACTTACAACATGAAAAGATTTTCAACATTGTAAAGCTGTCGACAGCGAGTCTCGATACAGCCTTATTCGGAAAATAACCCCCCTCTAAAAGGTTTCAGTTTGAAGTAATGGCGGTTCTATTATAATTATGTTTCACCCACTCCTGCATTATATAAATGACATCGATTTCACACATCCATCTTATTTGTGATACTTAGATCGTCAAGCTCAAATTTTTCTGGATCAACTCTGTCATTCACTGGCGACACACGAGGCAGCAACTCCTGCACTTCCGGATGACCAGGCGTGTGATCCTTTATCGATTCGAAAGTAAACACAATCGCTGCAAGGTTGTCTTTTGTGTTCTTTTCATCGGGTTCATTTGATCTTTCAGATGTTACATTGTCACTATTAGAATTGTTGGTTCCCAATTCATATGGTTCAATCGATCTCTTGGATGTCATGTGATCATCATCGGTAAGGTTGGATTTCAATTCCTCTTGATCTTTGTTTAAAAGATCTATCTTCGAACAAGGAATGATCTCATAGAAGGCATTCCTGAATTGAGCATTCGTGGCTATGTAAATCACAGGGTTCCATAATCCATTGCACTTAGCAACAAGAGCTGGAAGCGTCGCCATTAAAGGTGTAATGTCTCTGGAGTCACCAAACGCCGACATGAAAGACACGATGGCGTATGGTAGCCATGAGAACACGAAGATGCCTAAAACAGATGAAAACCGCAATGTGTAATCAATGAATGTGAACGAAAATCATCATAGCTTACACTGTGTCATTTTTTCTATGATTAATTCATATTATTACTCGGCGTCATTATGAAGGGTGAAGCTATTGGTAACACTAGTTCTTAAAAGTTGTAAAATCTTCGTTTTTGTTTGAAATATATACAACTGAATGTTTTACAAACTTTCTTAACAGTATGGAACAACACATCAGGCCGTTGAAATGTCATTATTACGTTCTTAACGTCCGATACATTCTGTTACAAATAGCGCATATTTTATTCAAATTGTCAATATGGAATTCCACCTGCCACTTAACGTCAATGATTTACACTGTCGTTCACTGTTCAAGGTACCTGTTTGAAATTGCAACTTAATATGAGACGTTTTTCGACGTTTAAAGGCAGCCGTACTCCGCTGTAGGCGACCTGCGGTTCGTCCACCACTAACACCACGTCACAGGCAGACGCGTTTGAGATGGAGTAGACATCATGGCCGCTGGAATCAACGTCAATTGTCTCGTGTGCTCTTCACAGATGAGGGGCGGTGGGGTAGCCTAGTGGTTAAAGCGTTGGCTCGTCACGCCGAAGACCCGGAGTCGAATCCCCACATGGGTACAATGTGTGAAGCCTATTTCTGGTGTCCCCCGCCGTGATGTTTTGCTGGAATATTACTAAAAGCGGCGTAAAACCAAACTCAGTCAGTCAGTCTTCATAGATGAAAGCAGATTCAATTTGTCCTTCCATGATGGTTGGCAGAGGTCGTCGCAATGGAGCGCAAATCACAGATGCAACTGTGGCCACGCATAACCGATTTGGCGGGGAGTCGGTTATGGTTTGGCAGAGATAACTCCTACTGGACCAGGACGTACTCCACTGCACGTGGTCGACGGTAATCTTACCGGACAGCCTTATCGGGACGAGATCTGGCGCCTAGAGCAGTACCATTCCTGCAAGCTGTGCATGGCTTTTATGGTCGACCCTCTTTACTGCAAGACGACAACGCTAGGCCTCATAGGGCCAGGATTGTCACGGAATTCCTTAGGCAGCAGGGTGTAGAGCGGATGTAGTGGCCAGCATGCTCGCCAGACCTCAACCCATTTGAGCATGCCTGGGATGAACTCGGTCGACGTGTGTAAGTACACACGTCACCCAGCACCAGTGTATCTCCCAGGACTCCGCAGAGCTCTAGCAGTGGAATGGAATGCGATTCCACAAGCTTTCGTTATGAACTTGATAAGGTGCATGAGAACAAGGTGCATCTGTGCCTTGGACGCGCGAGGAGGGTAAACAAGATATTGAATGACCGAGTACTCATTTTCATTTTGGGAAGTTAGTCTATACAACTGATGTTTACTGGTGCTGTTTGAACTTTCTGTCTGTATGTCACGATGTGTCACGTTCGTCAACACATTAAACATTATGATGACACTCTTAGTTCTGTTTCTAAAAGAAATTTTTCTTTACCTGTGCTATAGATCATTTGACCCTTTATTATGACGCCTAGTATATTTTTCACCGCTATTAGCCTTGTACGAATAATGGATTCTGTTTGGGCAGAATAAATAAAGCACACATGTGATGTCTGTTAATGAGATTTAAAATGATTTATGAAAGATGTGATAATTGAAGACAGTACGGTAGCGTCACAAGATTGCTTCAGAACATTGTACAACTGTGAGCCTTGTCAGGTGGTCAGGGTACGTTTTGGCATACAACCATGCAGTCATGCATTTACTCTACTTTCTGGTCCAGACCACCATGATCTAGCTCGCTCTAATATTGTTAGCTCCGCCTTAAAAGGCTAAAGAAACATTAATTTACTTTGATGTCCACCCTGATACTTACAAACCATAAGAAAACATGATTTTAACAATTTCCTTTCCAGTCTGAGATTCCTTTGGGCCACTCGACTCTTCACGTCCCACACATTACTTCTTGCAACATTTCGGATCTGAAAACAATACATAGAAATATATTTTTGCCTCTAAAGATCTAAAGAAACATTAATGAAATCATAATGATGTAATGGTATCAGGTGAGGTTTTGGACGCTATATGTTGTATGTTACTTGTTGTTCGCTTTGAGTGTGAAGACATGATTGTGGAGTCAGCGTGTCAAAGAGGTGAGGTGAGGTGAGGTGAAATTGGGTTTTACGTCGTGCTTAAGAATATTTCGCTCATATGACGACGTGCATGCGTGTTTATGTGTATGTGCGGCTGCTTGTACTAGCCCAGACTTAAGCTGGTTTTATAGTGCTAGCCCACTGAGATACCATGCCGCAGTGAAGCATGAATACCCCACTCAGACACATTATACTGACTCCGAGCCGACCAGTCCTTGTTGTACCCATTAATGCCGAGCGCCAGGCAGGGACCAACAAGTACCATATTTTAACGTCTTTTGGTATGACGCGATCGGGGATCGAACCCGCGACCTTCCGCTCTCCGGGCGGACGCTCTAACCACTACACCACGGAGGCGGTCTAGCGTGTCAAAGAACGCATTAAGCTGCACTTGCATAAAGGTGTAACTATTATGAGTCACAGGAAATAACTTCATTGAACTAAGACGTCCTGCAAATTGTAGTGCAAATTCTCCAGGCATACAATAGGCGCATGGCTTTTGCTTATAAGTTTGTTGGTCTTTAAATGGCATTTACAAATGATACACGCAGGAATGAGAATTTTATGGATGTCAACTTCTTTATTGTGAGGGACACGTTTCGGAGTATATATAAGGAAGAGAATTTTATGGATTTCATAATGTATTCTGAAACGTGTTCCTCACAATAAAGAAGTTGACATCCATAAAATTATCTTCCTTAAAGTTTGTTGGTGTCTTGATAAAATAAATGTACCCTAAATTACCTACATGATCATCTAGGAGATTCGAAGAATGATACAAGATAAAGCACTAGGTCTTTTCATATTCGTTTCTCTGTACATGCATTT